>NC_140000.1:40894347-41064347 GCF_964263955.1 Coregonus lavaretus
CAGTCACCTGCTGGTACTAATCGTTCTCCTGATGAAACTTACCAAACAACTTCTCTGAAGTCTGAACCACTTACCCAACTTTGCTGGACACAACTTCTCTGGCCCACTCTCAGCTCTGTAGTGGAGGTATGAGCAAGGCAGTCAGCCATGTGGCCGTTGGCATATGTGAGTGTGTGAACCTCACTCTCTGACCATAGGGCTATGGGGTCTGTGGGGGGTCTGTGTCCGTCCAAGCGGAGTCTTACTCCCATGAATATCTGTGTTGAAAATGCAGTGAAAGGCCCCTCAGCAGACCCCCAGGCCCCACAGTGGAGTGGTCACTCCTTTCCTCTCTCTTTTCTTCGCTCTGTACATCTCTCCTTCCCCCTCTACTCCCTGATGAGTTGTAATCTCAGACAGAGATAGACAGCATGTCCATGGTATAGATTAAGATCCTTGGTTGACCCCAGCTCTCGTGACCCCGCGATAGTGTCTATCGATTCCCCACTGACACTGTCCTCCCTCCCGGCGCACACACACTGCCCCCCTACCACGTCCCCCTGACCCCCTGTCTGATGCAGGCTGTGGCTCTGATTCTGACACCCGCCTCTCTTCTGGTCTCATTACCATATATATGGAGTGGCCAGGGAGGCAACTGTGGTCCTAGCGGGGGGGAAGGTCAGCCGTAATGGCCGACAGGCAGACAGCAGGACAGGGGAGTGGACACGCACTGCCCCACCTGTCACCATGAAATGGCTAGACCACTCACTGTCTGTCAAGACCCACTGTCAGGGTTCCCTTTTCTGCTGCTTTCATCCCTGCTTTCTCTGACTCTATCAGCCTTTAGTTACGACTGGCTGAGCCCCATTAGTCTCTTTCAATCTCAGCCCCAGTTGATTTTTAGCCCTCATTCTCTCTCTCTCTCTTCTCTCTCTCTCTCTCTCTCTCTCTCTCTCTCTCTCTCTCTCTCTCTTCTCTCTCTCTCTCTCTTTCTCTTTCTCTTATGGGGTGAGGAGAGGGAGGATGGTAGCCTTCATGTATATTTTAGAGGTGCTCTCTGGTCTCTGTCAGGTCTCTGTTCATTTAGAGGCTCTTGCTGTAGTGTAGAGGTTGGTTGGCTGGCTTGCTGGTCTGCTGTAGACAGATGTTTGGACTGAGGCGCACCGCTTAAGTGCTTTACCCTGCGGGGAGGAGGTACAGGGACACACGGCTACTCAGGTGTGGCCTGCTGGGAACAACATACACACTCACACGTGTACACACACACACACTCACACACACACACTGCCACTGACTTAAAGTGAGTTCCCTGGAAGCCACAGCTGGCTTTAGAATTTAGAATGAAGGACTGTCCATGTGACAGAAACCATGACCACAACCACTTTTATCTTACTGTCCACTACACGGTGGACAGTCACTACACTGGCTCTCACCGGAACCAGAGAAAAGTGGCCACCAGCTATTATAAGCACTGACCACCTCTAAACACAGACATGACCAGAGATATATTTTCCTCTTCCCAGAGACTTTCATTCTTACACTCAGCAGGTTAGAAATAGAGAGACAGGAGCTTTCTCCTTTAAGTCCAACTGTATGAGCCCCTCTCCTCTCCTCACCTCTCTTCATCTCTCCTCACCACTCCTCACCTCTCCTCTCCTCTCCTCAACTCTCCTTCCTCAAGTCTCCTCTCCTCTCCTCGCCTCTCCTCTCCTCTCCTCTCCTCTCCTCTCCTCTCCTCCTCTCTCTCTCTCCTCTCCTCTCCTCTCCTCTCCTCTCCTCTCCTCTCCTCTCCTCTCCTCTCCTCTCCTCTCCTCTCCTCTCCTCTCCTCTCCTCATCTCACCTCACCTCACCTCACCTCACCTCTCCTCTCCTCTCCTCTCCTCTCCTCTCCTCTCCTCTCCTCTCCTCTCCTCTCCTCTCCTCTCTCACTGCCTCCCCACCAAGTGTATTTAACAGTGTGACTGTACAGTCGATCAACCACGCAGGGCACAGTGGGGGCTAGAGAGGTGTAAATCTGTTCTGTGTGTGACCACAGAGACCCTGGCTTGTTATGAGCTGAAGCAGACCTCAGCCCACCAGCCATAGAGCAGACAGCCCTGTGATAGATGAATGGCCACAGCACTTCACACGCACACACACACACACCCTGGTGAGGATAGATGGCGGTGGCACACACACTTGTCCTGGTAATTAAACCGTCAGCGACCTGATAAGATACAGAGGGATGATGTCACTTTCACGTGTCAACACTTCACTGGGGTGAAGTACAGGAGAAGCACTGCCATGCATCCCTGTTACTATCACTCCTTTACTCCTCTGTCTCTCTGCCTCTCTGTCTCTCTCTCTGTCTCTCTCTCTCTCTCTCTCTCTCTCTCTCTCTCTCTCTCTCTCTCGCGCGCGCTTTCTCTCTGTCTCTCTTGCTCACTCTCTTTTTCACTCTCGCTGTCTCTCTCGCTCATTCTCCCTCTCTCTATCTCTCTCCCTCGGCCTCACACAGGCTCTCTGTCCTGAGGTTTAAAGCTCCTTGAACAATGCCTAGCGCAGGCACTCAGACACACACACCCACGACGAGGCCCAAGCTTCTCAGAGCCTGAGTCTCAACTAATTCCCCCAATACACTGGTATTATCCATGTTGGCAACTTCCCACCTAAGGATTTGTCTCTTTACCAAAAGACCCCAATCCAGAGCACTGGGAAGGGAGGAGAGGAGAGACAGAGGCATTATCTGTAATAAATATTCACGACTCTCTTCTTCTTCCATTCAGAGGTGAGTAAAGCCCACTGTACAATAATATGGGTCAGGATTCAATAGTGAGAGCATGTGAGCAGCTCTTACTAATGTTAACTCTATTGTCTCCCAGCCTAGTGAAGACATCTTTGGGGGTCCCTGCTTTCACACAGATATCTCTAATGAGGGGAATCCTGTTACAATACAGACAGACAGAGAGAGAGACAGAGTGAGAGTGAGGTCTTAATTGAGTTGTGGAAAGCTCATAATCAGACAAAGTCACTATTAGCAGCCATATTACACAGCATCCCTCCGCTGGCTTGCCTCTGAAGCTAAGTAGGATTGGGCATGGTGGATCCCTGGATGAATAATATCCTAGGGGTAGGCCACTAGATTCAGCAGCAGACAATTTTTGTCAGAGCGGATGGTCGTGGGGCCGGAACATAATTATAATCATTTGTACACTGCAAATGACCACAATTAAACCCAAAAAGAGATTGTATTTGAAAATAACCTAATCATTGAATAACTTGATTACATTGAGACAGAATCACATACTATATCTCTCTTTTTATTCGTGAGAATACTTGGGAACAGATTTCCTAAATTAAAATAATTTTAAGATTAATTCCTGGTGATTTTACAGTCTTTTCTGACCAAAAACTAAAATACCCCCCAAAAAAAGAACTGTCGGGGGGCCCAAAAAAACAACTTGCGGGCCGGTTTTGGCCAGCGGTCCGTTTGTTACCGACCCCTGTTCAAGATGTATTCCTAGCTAACCATGGATACTTTACCCCCTGTTGTGTGTGAGTGTTAATTGTTGTGTTTTAATCAGACAGAGTGGCTGTGTACCTCTGGCCATCTCGCCGTGATCTAACACACATCCACCCTGGGTTTGAGGCTTGATGCTCCTACTGTTGTCTACTGCTGTTGCCTTCCTCAAGTCTGCCAATATACTGCACTTGGGAAAGTGAAACTCCTCATCTAGACTTCATGAGAGGCTGTGAAGCTGTGTCTGTGACTAAGTGGTCTGTACAGCTGCTGAAACTCAACAGGTCACATCTCTCAGAAAGTCTTAACGCGTTGCCTTTTAATATACAAAAAAAAACAAGCATTTTTCTATATTCTTGTTTTTTCCATCCACATTCTTATGAGCCATTGTGAAAGATCTCAGCTGGACTTAATGTCGACCTTGAAGATGTTAAGTGTCTGATAGGGGCTCTTGTGGTGTCCTTGTGAAGCATCGTGTGCTGTGGATAATATATTTGATAAGTGTGCTATGCATGTCCTCTTCTGTGTGGCATGTGCACGACTCACGAGCATGAATTCTCACCTTGAGGCATGGCATGTCCAGTACCTCTTTCAGGAGGCGGAGAATGTGCATGGCTCTCGTCCCTGGCATGGGGAAATGTATATGGTGATGAACAAGCAAAGCAACATACAGTATATATTTTAGCTTTGTCAATCTCATCCTGTGGTTTGAGCAGATGGGCCACATGTCTGCCCACTCTGCCTTGCTGTAGAATCCAATCCAAGCCTTCTGATTGGGCAAACGTCTGAGGTGATCCTCAGTGATTGGTTGAACCCACCCAGCGACCACTAGGCCACAACTGGTGTGTTTTGATTTTGCAGGACGAGGGTGCTCAGCCCCTGAACCTGTCGTCCAAGCCTAAGACAGCAAGCGAGAGCAAGTCACCCACCTCCCCCGCTTCCCCACAGGTCCCCACCATGAAGCTGGGCCACCATAGCACCGGAACCATGAAACACAGCACAGCCCCCTCCAGCATCGGAGGACCACCTTCCAGAGTCAGCTCCGTAGGTAAGGGACTGTATCCACTCACAATGCATATATACATTGAAAATAACACACACATATATACAGTGCATTCGGAAAGTATTCAGACCCCTTCACTTTTTCAAAAACAAAATTACGTTACAGCCTTATTCTAAAATGGATCAAATAAAAAAATGTCCTCATCAATACCCCATAATGGCAAAGTGAAAACAGGTTTTTAGAATTTTTTACACATTTTTTCCCCCTTCATTTTATTTTAACCTTATTTACATAACTATTCAGACCCTTTGCTATGATACTTGAAATTGAGCTCAGGTGCATCCTGTTTCCATTTATCATCCTTGAGATGTTTCTACAACTTGATTGGAGTCCACCTGTGGTAAATTCAATTGATTGGACATGATTTGGAAAGGCACACGCCTGTCTATATAAGGTCCCACAGTTGACAGTGCATGTCAGAGCAAAAACCAAGCGATGAGGTCGAAGGAATTGTCCGTAGAGCTCCGATCTGGGGAAGGGTACCAAAACATTTCTGCATGACTGAAGGTCCTCAAGAACACACATCATTCTTAAATGGAAGAAGTTTGGAACCACCAAGACTCTTCCTAGGGCTGGCCACTCGGCCAAACTGAGCAATCGGGGGAGCAGGGCCTTGGTCAGGGAGGTGACCAAGAACCCAATGGTCACTCTGACAGAGCTCCAGAGTTCCTCTGTGGAGATGGGAGAACCTTCCAGAAGGACAACCATCTCTGCAGCACTCCACTAATCAGGCCTTAATGGTAAAGTGGCCAGACAGAAGCCACTCCTCAGTAAAAGGCACATGACAGCCCACTTAGAGTTTGCAAAAAGGCACCTAAAGGACTCTCAGACCATGAAAAACAAGATTCTCTGGTCTGATGAAACCAAGATTGAACTCTTTGGCCTGAATGCGAAGCGCCACGTCTGGAGAAAACCAGGCACCGCTCATCACCTGGCCAATACCATCCCTACGGTGAAGCATGGTGGTGGCAGCATCATGCTGTGGGGATGTTTTTCAGTGGCAGGGACCGGGAGACTAGTCAGAATCGAAGGAAAGATGAACGAAGCAAAGTACAGAGAGATCCTTGACGAAAACCTGCTCCAGAGCGCTCAGGACCTCAGACTGGGGCGAAGGTTCACCTTCCAACAGGACAACAACCCTAAGCACACAGCCAAGACAATGCAGGAGTGGCTTCGGGACAAGTCTCTGAATGTCCTTGAGTGGCCCAACCAGAACCCTGGACTTGAACCCGATCAAACATCTCTGGAGAGACCTGTAACTAGCTGTGCAGCGACGCTCCCCATCCAACCTGACAGAGCTTGAGAGGAACTGCAAAGAAGAATGGGAGAAACTCCCCAAATACAGGTGTACCAAGCTTGTAGCGTCATACCCAAGAAGACTCATGGCTGTAATCGCTGCCAAAGGTGCTTCAACAAAGTACTGAGTAAAGAGTCTGAATACTTATGTAAATGTGATATTTCATTTTTTTTATTTTTTATACATTTGCTAAAAATTCTAAAAACCTGTTTTTTCTTTTGGTATTATGGGGTATTGTGTGTACACAGTATATATACACCCACCCACACACACTTAGCTATGTACAAACAAAGAGAAGACATTTTACAGACACGGCACATTACACACACTTTTATGTTGTACTATTTTTAGTAGTAGTGGTAGTAATATAATAATAATAATAATAATAATAATAATAATAATAATAATAATAATAATAATAGTAGTAGATGTTTTAAGTAATAAGTATGTACATTCATGTGATTTAATTAATGTATTGACATTAATGTGATTTATTTCACTCACATCACCATTAAGTCATTTTTTAAGTCATTTATTCATGCTACACTGATAGTTCACTGACTACAATGTGTGTTCACACATGTAAATATGCTATAAGTAGTGTTTTCCCATTGTGTACGCCTGTAGGGTATATTAATGTGAAGCGTTTATTAGCAACTGAGAGAGGCAGGGATGGTTAAGCAGGGGTTTGAATAGGAGGAGGAAACACTATCACCACCGATAAATCTACAATAATCGAGAATTTCAACAAGCATTTTGCTACAGCTGGCCATGTTTCCAGAGACATTTGAAACCCCACCTCTTTAAGGAATACCTGGGATAGGATAAAGTAATCCTTCTACCCCCCCCCCCCCCTCCCCTTACCCCAATCCACCCCCCCCAAAAAAAAAAAAAAAAAATGTTTTAAATAAAAAACAATAATAAATAACACAAAAAAACACACAAAAAAACATTGTAAAGTGGTTATCCCACTGGCTATAAGGTGAATGCACCAATTTGTAAGTCGCTCTGGATAAGAGCGTCTGCTACATGACGTAAATGTAAATGTAAAATGTAATGCTTTCCACCTGGCTACCACTACCCCAGCCACCAGCTCTGCACCCTCCGCTGCAACTTGCCCATGCCCCCCCCCCCCCCGCTTCTCCTTCACACAAATCCAGACAGCTGATGTTCTGAAAGAGCTGCAAAATCTGGACCCCTACAAATCATCTGGGCTAGACAATCTGGACCCTTTCTTTCTAAAACCTGCCGCCGAAATTGTCGCAACCCCTATTACTAGCCTGTTCAACCTCTCTTTCGTAACGTCTGAGATCCCCAGAGATTGGAAAGCTGCCGCGGTCATCCCCCTCTTCAAAGGGGGTGACACTCTAGATCCAAACTGTTACAGACCCATATCCATCCTGCCCTGCCTTTCGAAAGTTTTTGAAAGCCAAGTTAACAAACAGATCACCGACCATTTCGAATCCTACCGTACCTTCTCCGCTATGCAATCCGGTTTCCGAGCTGGTCATGGGTGCACTTCAGCCACGCTCAAGGTCCTAAACGATATTATAACCGCGATCGATAATAGACAGTACTGTGCTGCCGTCTTCATCGACCTGGCCAAGGCTTTCGACTCTGTCAACAATCACATTCTTATTGGCAGACTAAATAGCCTTGGTTTCTCAAATGACTGCCTCGCCTGGTTCACCAACTACTTCTCAGATAGAGTTCAATGTGTCAAATCGGAGGGCCTGTTGTCTGGACCTATGGCAGTCTCTATGGGGGTGCCACAGGGTTCAATTCTTGGGCCGACTCTTTTCTCTGTGTATATCAATGATGTCGCTCTTGCTGCTGGTGACTCTCAGATCCACCTCTACGCAGACGACACCATTTTGTATACATCTGGCCCTTCATTGGACACTGTGTTAACAAACCTCCAAACGAGCTTCAATGCCATACAACACTCCTTCAGTAGCCTCCAACTGCTCTTAAACACTAGTAAAACTAAATGCATGCTCTTCAACCGAACGCTGCTTGCACCCGCCCACCCGACTAGAATCACTACTCTCGACGGGTCTGACCTAGAGTATGTGGACAACTACAAATACCTAGGTGTCTGGTTAGACTGTAAACTCTCCTTCCAGACTCACATTAAGAATCTCCAATCCAAAGTTAAATCTAGAATCGGTTTCCTATTTCGCAACAAAGCCTCCTTCACTCATGCTGCCAAACATGCCCTCGTAAAACTGACTATCCTACCGATCCTTGACTTCGGCGATGTCATTTACAAAATAGCCTCCAACACTCTACTCAGCAAATTGGATGTAGTCTATCACAATGCCATCCGTTTTGTCTCCAAAGCCCCATATACTACCCACCACTGTGACCTGTACGCTCTTGTTGGCTGGTCCTCACTACATATTCGTCGCCAAACCCACTGGCTCCAGGCCATCTATAAATCCCCCCCTTATCTTAGCTCATTGGTCACCATAGCAACACCCACCCGTAGTATGCGCTCCAGCAGGTATATCTCACTGGTCATCCCCAAAGCCAACACCTCCTTTGGCCGCCATTCCTTCCTGTTCTCTGCTGCCAATGACTGGAACAAATTGCAAAAATCTCTGAAGCTGGAGACTCTTATCTCCCTCACTAACTTTAAGCATCAGTTGTCAGAGCACCTTACCGATCACTGCACCTGTACACAGCCCATCTGAAATTAGCCCGCCCAACTACCTCATCCCTATATTGTTATTTATTTTGCTAATTTGTACCCCAGTATATCTATTTGCACATCATCTCTTGCACATCTATCATTCCAGTGTTAATACTAATTGTAATTATTTTGCACTATAGCCTATTTATTGCCTTAACTCCATAACTTGCTACATTTGCACACACTGTATATATATTTTGTTGTATTTTTGACTTTATGTTTTGTTTTACCCCATATGTAACTCTGTGTTGTTGTTTTTATCGCACTGCTTTGCTTTATCTTGGCCAGGTCGCAGTTGTAAATGATAACTTGTTCTCAACTGGCTTACCTGGTTAGATAAAGGTTAAATAAAAAATAAATAAAAAAAGGAGGAGGAGGAGGAGGTGGAGGTGGATGAGGAGGAGGAGGAGGAGGAGGAGGAGGAGGAGGTGGAGAGATGGAAGAGGATAGAGATGAAGGAGTGTGTTTTCAGATGAATAGAGTAGCTGTGTGACAGACAGGACATATCACAGATGAGATTAGACAAGCCTCTTACAGAATGATACACACATAACAACCTGCATTAATAACACAATAACAGCACACACACACACACACACACACACACACACACACACACACACACATTATAAACACACGGCACGGCTATTAGAACTCACACACAAACATACACACACACACAGCTATTATAATACACACACACATGCTAATACACACACCCCTCCTCCTCTCGCAGCAGTTAGCCATTTCTAACTTGTATTCTTTCCAATCTCAGTGTTTTTCAACAAATCACAGGATTTAATAGCAGATTAGTGGATTTACATCCCAGATGTTTTTTGTTCTGAAAAATGGATTAGGTTGTAAAGTTTCAGATGGAACATGTTGAGGCAAGCCGTTTCATTTAGATCACAATGATTGTCTGCCTGCTGCCACGGCACACAGTCTGTTTCCATCTGTTCCTGTTAGAGTGTTTAGCAGGTCAGAAGAAGATTCATGTTGTTAGCTATTGCAGTCAAACACGGAGAGACAGGGAGTTATGACTTGAAATGGATTTGATAACACATGGTTATTATTCATTGGCTGTGCGTGCTCCTCTCTGTCCAGTCTCATCACAGCATCTGTCCTTGACTTCCATCAGTCAGTCTCCCACAATCCAACCTCTCCACAATGACAGTCTGAGAGAGTCTGATTTGAAGGACTGAACTCTGAAAGCCTGTCAGTGTCTGTGACCTCTACTGCTCAGACCCACTCTGTGTGACTCTCTAATTTCAACAGTGTGTGTGTGGCCACTCTGATGCGTTAGTGCCAGGGCAGAGCAGAGCAGAGTGAGGGGCAGGGTAGGGTAGAGTTTGGGCTCTGGCTGGGTCTCACTGTTGGCCCCAGCCCTCCTATCTGGGTCATGCCTAGGTTGGCAATCAGACACACAAGGACACACACACAGTACACACATTAAAAGAGAGAAGAACGCAGACCCAGTCCATCTCTGCACACACACACACACACACGTTCACATCCCCTATTTCTATCCACACAAACACAAACACACACACACACATTGAAACCCACTACCATCCAGCAAGCCAGCCATCACAGCTGACCCCAGCGGCTTCTCTCTCTCTCTCTCTCTCCAGCCCTCTGCATCCGATTTTGCCGTTATGACTTCTGTAAGAGTTCACTCCTCTGTCATTACAAATCTGAGCGCGTAATCTGCCCTGAGATGGCATTAGCAGGAGGGATTAGTGATAGATAAAGAGCCATAAGCTTGGAGCAGCTCTTTGTTAGAGCTAACCCAGAGATGGGGAGAGAGCGATAGCACGGCCTCCCTCATCCCTCCATCCCTCCATCCCTCCCTCCAACCTCCGACCTCCCGCCTCTCACAGTCACACAGCAGATGCTGCTGACACTCCAGCCGCTAAGCCGCTGCAATAATGCAAATAACAACGCTGAAAAGAAACAGAGAATCATCTTTGATATGCGTTGGGCAGATGTTCCGGATGGGCAAATTAGCAGGCTTTTGGGTTTAATAGGATCTTCCGGGATGCTGCCTCTCTGCGCTTTTCTACTCTTCAGAGAATTCCATGAGCTTTTGGATGAAAAAAATGAATGGACAGTGAGGGAATGTGTGTGTTTGTGAGTGTGGACAGGCAGGCGGAAAGGAGGTGTGTGTGTTTGTGTGTGTGCATGTGCGCATGCGTGTGTGTATTTGTGTAAAAAAAAACGGTATCCCCTTTCAGGAGGAGAGGAGAGAATAAAATAGGAGCTTTTAAATAAATCTGAATGATTTGGAGATTTGAGGGATTGGGCTTTTAGATGGTCTGTCAGGATTCCTGTGTTTCTATCTGCCGCTGGGTGGGAGTGACATTCACCACGGTAAATAACATCCAGACTTAAAATGGCCCCTGTTTTGCTAGTGACAGAACTGCTGTGAAGAGACAGTGGCAGTGTTTTGACAGGTGTGTGTGTGTGTGTATGGGTGCGTGCGTGTGATTTGAAGGCCTCTGTCTCTCAGTGGAGGCTAAGAGAGCGCAGATCTGGCCACAGGTACAAACTGAGTCACACACACAGCCTTAGCAGTCAACTGGTCAGTCTGTGTCTGGGTGTGTGTGTGACTGCATGTACAGGTGTTTCCCCTCTGGTTGTGTGTATGGTAATGTATTTACAGTACCTCAGAGTGGTTAAGGACAGTGTTTATTCTGGATGGCCTTAGAGACTATTTGCCTCCAAATAGTTTATCTCTAAAAGAACTGGAGCGATCTGCAATCTGACAAACATAGACATACAGGAGAAGTTTCCATTTACAGTTGAACAATCACGTTCTATTCTATTCTATTTTGATTCAAAAAAAATTTGTATATACAGTTGAAGTCAGAAGTTTACATACACTTAGGTTGGAGTCATTAAAACTCGTTTTTCAACCAATCCACAAATTTCTTGTTAACAAACTATAGTTTTGGCAAATTGGTTAGGACATCTACTTTGTGCAAGACACAAGTAATCTTTCCAACAATTGTTTACAGACAGATTATTTAACTTATAACTCACTGTATCACAATTCCAGTGGGTCAGAAGTTTACATACACTAAGTTGACGGTGCCTTTAAACAGCTTAGAAAATTCCAGAAAATGATGCCATGGCTTTAGAAGCTTTTGGTAGGCTAATTGACATAATTTGAGTCAATTGGAGGTGTACCTGTGGATGTATTTCAAGGCCTACCTTCAAACTGAGTGCCCCTTTGCTTGACATCATGGGAAAATCTAAAGAAATCAGCCAAGACCTCAGAAAAAGCCTGAAGGTACCACGTTCATCTGTACAAACAATAGTATGCAAGTATTAACACCATGGGACCACACAGCTGTCATACAGCTCAGGAAGGAGACTTGTTCTGTCTCCTAGATATGAACGTACTTTGGTGGAAAAAGTGCAAATCAATCCCAGAACAACAGCAAAGGACCTTGTGAAGATGCTGGAGGAAACAGGTACAAAAGTATCTATATCCACAGTAAAACGAGTCCTATATCGACATAACCTGAAAGGCTGCTCAGCAAGGAAGAAGCCACTGCTCCAAAACCGCCATAAAAAAGCCAGACTACGGTTTGCAACTGCACATGGGGACAAAGATCTTACTTTTTGGAGAAATGTCCTCTGGTCTGATGAAACAAAAATAGAACTGTTTGCCATAATGACCAAACATAATGACCAATGCAACCAAATACTAATTGAGTGTATGTAAACTTCTGACCCACTGGGAATGTGATGAAAGAAATAAAAGCTGAAATAAATCATTCTCTCTACTATTATTCTGACATTTCACATTCTTAAAATAAAGTGGTGATCCTAACTGACCTAAAACAGGGAATTTTTACTGGGATTAAATGTCAGCAATTGTGAAAAACTGAGTTTAAATGTATTTGGCTAAGGTGTGTGTAATCGTCCGACTTCAACTGTATATGATTTAATTCAAACTAAAATACACACAAATAAATTACAATTATTTCCCCTCATTGAGTTTTTATTAGGAACATGCTCTCCTGTGTGTCTCTGTGTCTGTGTGTCTCTCCAGACCTGTTGTCATCCCTGTCCTATCATCCAGTCTCTAATATTAACATATCCTCTTCTCTGTGGCTGTCTCTCTCCCTCATCAGACCTGCTGTCATCCCTGTCCTCCGGGGGCTATCTGAATGACCATGAGGCTGTAACCAAGGCCTTCGCTGAGGCCAGGCAGATGAAGGAGCAGCTGAAGAGAGAACAGCAGGTGTTGGACGCCAAGGTGGCCGCCGTCAACAACCTCAGCCTCAACAACGGACGCTCCGACAAGGTCAGATATGTTAGTACATCCCTAACCTTCCAAGTATTATTTTTTAAACACAACCACATGCCTTCTGTCCTCATACTTTATTACTTATGTTGTATTAACAGGATATAACCCTGTATCCTGACCTTGGATTTAAGAAATAGGAATAAATTCCCCTCTAGAAAAGTAGCTACATTACGATAAAAAATAAAATAATAATAATAATAACAAAATAAAAATGAACCAGCACTTGCACTAGACAACCCCTCCCCTTTTCTAGCTCTGACCCTACTGATAGCTACTTTATTGAGGAAACATTCACTTTCTATTACACTTTTTATGCCTGTGATATGTGGTTGTCCCACCTAGCTACAGTATCATAAAATGAATGAAAGTCTCCTAATGTTAAGTCTGCTAATGTTAAGTCTGCTAATGTTAAGTCTGCTAAATGACTAAAATGTAAAAAAATATATATAGAGATTTGTACTGCAATGCACAATATACTATATTAACCTACAATGTGGTGTAATATGATACAATATGTTAGAATTTAATGTAATATTCTAGTATAATTTACCTTTATTAAATGTATTACAACACATTACAACACAATATAGTGTAATAGGATATAATACGATACATTAAGATGAAATGTAATTCAGCATTATGTCGGTATATTTCGAAACAGTCTACATAATTGTCAATAACCTGTGTAATAAGAGCAGTAAAGGTAAATTAGTCAGCTAGAGGAACCCTTGGCTGAGGTAATGAGTGTGTGTGTGTGTCTGTGAGGCATGCTGGGGGCAGGGTGGGTGTTGAGGGAGGCTGGAGGAAGCGGGGGAGGTAGGGGAGGCTGGAGGAAGCGGGGTAGGTAGGGGATGCAGGAGGAGGCAGGAGGAGGGCCGGGGAGTCTGCTAGCGAAGCATCGAGGAGACGCTAATATGAAGTGACGGCGCCTGCTCCTCGGCAGCGTGGCTAAATTGTGGTTATTTGTTAAACACACTGGGAGTCAGCTGGTGCACACACAGAGGCACACACACAAGCACAGCAGCGCGTTGGATCTTAAAGAGCATCTGCACTGCTGACATTCAACAGCTCTCTCCTCGCTCTCTCTCTCTCTCTCTCTCTCTCTCTCTCTCTCTCTCTCTCTCTCTCTCTCTCTCTCTCTCTCTCTCTCTCTCTCTCTTTCTCTCTCTCTCTCTCTCTCTCTCTCTCTCTTCTCTCTCTCTCTCTCTCTCTCTCTCTCTCTCTCTCTCTCTCTCTCTCTCTCTCTCTCTCTGTCTCTCTCTCTCTCTATCTCCTTTCTCTCACTCTCTCTCTCTCTCTCTCTCTCTGCCTCTCTCTCTCTCTCTCTCTCTCTCTCTCTCTCTCTCTCTCTCCTTTCTCTCACTCTCTCTCTCTCTATCTCCTTTCTCTCTCTCTCTCTCTCTCTCTCTCTGTCTCTCTCTCTCTCTCCTTTCTCTCACTCACTCACTCTCTATCTCCTTTCTCTCACTCTCTCTCTCTCTCTCTCTCTCTCTCTCTCTCTCTCTCTCTCTCTCTCTCTCTCTATTCTCTCTCTCTCTCTCTCTCTGTGTCTCCTTTCTCTCACTCTCTCTCTCTGTCTCTCTCTCTCTCTCTCTCTTTCTCTCTCTCTCTCTCTCTCTCTCTCTCTCTCTCTCTCTCTCTCTCTCTCTCTCTCTCTCTCTCTCTCTCTCTCTCTCTCTCTCTCTCTCTCTCTCTGTCTCCTTTCTCTCTCTCCTGACACATTTACAGAGTCTCATACCTAAAATGGACGATTTTGCATTTAAAGCAAGTAATTTATTCAGAGTTGACTTTCAATGTGAACCCCATAGCCGTAGCTCCATAGGGACCTGACACGTCCACTACTCTCTGCCCAGCTCTCCCCTAATCCTCTGGGGTTATAATTGTCCTGATTGCTGGGTGGATGGATGAAGCTGGATGAACAACATTAGAATAATAATCCTCCGCTTCTCTCAGTCTCTGTCCTCTATAGTTTAAAATAGAGCAGACCATGGCCAGCTGATTTCTAACACATGAATAGAACAATGTGTAGGTTGACTAGACACTGACTGAAGGTTACCTCTGTAACACATGATGCCTGGGTGTCAGTTTTATAAGGTTCTTGTACAGTACAGTACAGTACCTAGTATAGTTTATTAGTTAAACAAATGATTGTATTACATTAATTACAATGAATAGTTTTGCGTTCTGTTTGTTAAACAACTTCCACACCTCAACTTATTCTCAACTCTGACTTAGAGAGAGGCTTTGGGTCAAACACAACCATGCTGATTTTCTCTACCATTGTTTTGTCCTAAAAATTATAGATCCTCAATCAGTAGTACCTTAAGTGGTTATTGATATCAATAAACCATTCTTCCACCCTTTAAATGGTTTGGGATTGATTGGCTTTGAGGTTACAGTGAACATTCCATACATACAATGACACAGATACTGATCAATGCTAGCAGTGTTTCAATATCTGGGACAGGGAGTTATCTGGTGTCACTTGTTTCGCCACAAGTCATCTCTGCAGCATTTTTCCCTGAAATAGTTTCACGCAGACAAATCCCTTTCTCATACTTGTTCTCTCTCATCTCACTGTCTCCTCTCTCTCTCCTCCTCTCTCTCTGGCTCTCTCTTTAGCGATGATATTTATTCAAATCTGATGAATTATCTCAGCTGAACAATTAAATTGTAGTGCTGTAAAACAGAGATATGCATTTCATTAGGCTGGTGCCAGTCTGTCTGGGTCATCTTCTAATGGTTAGGCCAGGGCTGGAGTGTTGTTTTTAAAGATGCACCGCTTTTGGGATGGATTCTAATCGTATAATTAAGCTGTAAATGCAGGCGTGTGTGTGGAGCGTCTCTCTCTCTCTAATGGATCGACCCCAAGGGCCTCAGAGAGAGTGAGAGAGACATCCAGCATAACCATGCAGGTGGCTGCTGGGATATAACACACACACACACATACACAGTCATTCCCATACACACACACATCCAATCAGAGCAGATGGACACAAACATAATCTCAATGTCTTTCCTATAATGACATCAGCTATTACCTGTTTTAGTGCCAGTCTTGCCCTCTGCCCCCCTTGTCTCCACCCTGCCACATAGACAGGCTGGTTACAGACCAGAGCACAATGCTTTAGTGCCAACTAACTATGCCCTCTGCCCCCACTAAGCAAGCCTAACAACACAGATACACACATCCAACATACATTATCTACATGTGCTAATCAATAGCTTTATAGCCTGGTTATTGACTGATATGTTCACCTAACGTGTTGATTGACTGACGCCTGTATCTCTCTCCCCCCTGAGAACAAAGCAGTCTAATGTGTCTAAAGATTGATTGATTGTCTATAGATACTTGATTGATTGGTTTCCATGTTGACTGACTGATTGACTGACTGTTTGTCTCTCTCCTCTCCAGGACAAGGCAGCTCTGGAGAGTCTGAGCCACCAGCTGAAGCAGCAGTCAGAGGACAGAGAGAAGTTCAGCCACGCCATGATGGACTTCACCATGAGTGGAGACTCAGATGGTATGTGTTTGTGTGTGTGTGTGTGCACAAACATGCGTTTGTACTTTGTCTTAAACAGTGTGTGTGTGTGTGTGTCTAAGACTGTATGCATATATGAATAAGTGTGTTTGATTGTGTTAATGTATGTGTATACATCCCCTCTCTCCCACAGGCAGCCCCAGTGTGTCTGATTCCAGGATGTTCCGTGAGGCCCGGGGCCGAGGCAACAGCGAACCGCACATTAAACGACCCATGAATGCTTTCATGGTCTGGGCAAAGGATGAGAGGAGGAAGATTCTCCAGGCTTTCCCCGACATGCACAACTCCAACATCAGCAAAATCCTCGGTAAGACTAAGACCCCCTCCAGACAGTGAGAGGAGGGAAAGGGGGGTGTGAGAGGGGAGAGAAGGAGTGTGCCTGCCTTTCAGGGAAGAATAGAGAGAGAGTGGAAGATAGAAGACAGGGGGAGAGAGAGGGAGAGAGAGGCGTGAGAATGAGCTGATCCCTTGTGGTGTGGCCTTGCTGCTCTCTCTCTCTCTCTCTCTCTCTCTCTCTCTCTCTCTCTCTCTCTCTCTCTCTCTCTCTCTCTCTCTCTCTCTCTCTATGTGTGTGTTCCTCAGGCGCAGAAGAATACATGATCTCTCTGCCCTCTCCCCCTCAACTCCTCTCTATGGAAATTACTTATCCTCTCTTGTGTGTGTGTGTGTGTGTGTGTGTGTGTCTCTATTCCCTTCCTCCCTAGCCACACCACATCAATACTCAGTCATTGTCACTGTGCTCTGTGTGGCCCCTATCGCACACCGTACCTCCGTCTCTCTTTGTGACAGCAGCACTCTGATTGACAGTATATTTTGTCCCGTCCTTATCTCTGGTTGCCTGAACATCTGTAGTGTAGTTAGCTAGCAGTGCTACTGAGACGGAGGGCTGTGAACCTAGAGGGGTCCCCAGAGACACACAACGTCTAAGGCTGGGAGAGAGACGCGACACAATCCACACAAACACACATACACGCACGCACACACACACACGACACACACACACACACACACACACACCGTTCCCCGTTCCTCACAAGAAGCGGTATTGTGGAACTAGCTCTTAATGACTAGCTCTGGAGAGTGAACGGAGAGCTCCAACAATGATGATATAATTCATTATGCATTAAACAAGCACTCCAGTCGGTGACATTCTCCCCAGACCTCTGGGATTGTGTTTGACATTTTAAAGAGCTCCTAAACGTTTTATAACACTGGGAAATCTGGTTTTAATAAGGGCCCGCTCTCGATTGTTAACAGAAGGAGTTTCCTATTCCAGCAGGGAAGGGAAGGGAAAGGAGTGTGGTAGCTAACCAGGCCAGCACAGACAGCTTTTACCCATTAACATGCAGTAGTAGCAAGAATGTAAATTCAGCCCAGATACACACACACCCCACCACACACACTGGGGCCAGATCACGATAGACACACATGCATGCCTGTACACTGCAGCCAGATACACTGTAAAGAGCCAGATTGGAGAAGATGTGTTTTGGTGGTTTAGAATTTGGTAGGTCTTCTGCAAAGAGGCTGTGAACATATTGTACGTATTGTATTTAAATACAATTGCGTGCATGCTTGCTGTGTGCTTGCTTGTGTGCCTGCTTGCACGCTTATGTGTGTCGGTGTGTGTGTCTGCTTGCACGCTCGTGTGTGTGTGTGTTAATAAGGTCAATGAGGACAGACAGAGTGAGGTAATCATTTTGAACTCTAATGATGAGATGAGCACAGTGAACTAGGACGACACTTAACCTGCTTTCAACTCTCTCTCCCTATCTCCCTCTCTCCCTCCCACTCTCTCTCCCTCTCTCTCTCTCCCTCTACCATCCTCCCTCTCTCTCCAGGTTCTCGTTGGAAGTCCATGACTAACCTAGAGAAGCAGCCATACTATGAAGAGCAGGCCAGGCTGAGCAAGCAGCACCTGGAGAAGTACCCTGACTACAAGTACAAACCCCGGCCCAAACGAACCTGTCTGGTAGACGGGAAGAAGCTGAGGATTGGAGAGTACAAGGCCATTATGAGGAACCGCCGACAAGAGATGAGACAGTACTTCACTGTGGGGTGAGTGAGTAACCAACTAAAACCACACACACACACAAACTTCTGACTGTGGGATAAAGTATTTCCTCGCAAGGAGTTTTTTCTAAAACTTTTCTTTGTGGTCTGAGTTTACTATAAAGCACGTTGTGTCAACTGTTGACTGTAAAAATAGCTATATAAATGCATTTGATGGATTTCCTTTTATTCATCCAGATTTCTACATTATATTATGTTATTATACTGTACTAACTGTTGTATTGTGTTTTTCTCCAGACAACAGGCCCAGCTGCCCCTGTCCTCGGCGGGCGTGGTGTACCCAGGTGCCCTCTCCATGGCAGGCTTGCCCTCCCCCCAGATGCCCTCGGAGCACTCCTCACTGTCCAGCAGCCCCGAGCACGCCGCCCCACCCCTCCAGACCCCCTACCACCCCAGCCTCAAGGGAGACGAGACCCGAGTCAAACAGGAGGAGCTGCGATTGGACGACAGCAACGGTGATGCGTACGACGACTTTGATTATGAGGATGAGGAGGGAGATTATGGAAGTGATAACGACAACCACCAATAAAGAAAGCAGAGCGAATCAGAATCAGATACCCAGCTTCTTGCTGGAAACACCCCCGTCCATCCACCAATCCTGAGAGACTATCCGTCCCTTATATCCAATCACATCCAATGTCACAAACCTCGCCCACCTTCACCCCTTAACCAACAAGGAATCTGGGACCTCAGAGCCAAGCCCCTCCCATTGGAATCCCGATACCAGCAACCGACCAATGAAATCAAGCACAGGACCTGTCACTCACACTGACTGTTACACCGACTGGAGTCTAGGAGGAGACGAGCTGATTGCCATGACTTCTGCTGAGTACTACACAGTACTACAGCATACTAACAAAGTACTACAAAGTTCTACAGAGTACTAGAGTATTACTGCTGTGTATGCCATAGAGGCAAGATGAGATATACATTATGTCATGAGTAAGCTACGATATGAGGAGAAAACACAGAAAAAACAACCTTTTAGACCAGTTTGACTTCAAAGATACATTTTTTTAAAACAGCAGGCCTGTCAGTTGATTAAAGAGACACTTAAAAAGGCCGACCTGTTTGTTTATAAAAGAGACACTTTTAAAACCGTTTTTTTTCTTCTTGGTTCTATGATATTCTCACTCAGGTACACGGTGCCAACAAGTGGCTTGTGAATGTGATTTGTTGTTTTTGTGCTACAGTTCTAATAATAGATACAAAATATAATTTTTCCCTTTTCATTGTAAAGCACCTGACAGAAGTCAAAGCAAAACATTTTATTTACAATTATTATTCTTTCTTCAACTCTGCAGTGTACTATCAGCAGATATCCTCCCTCTGTGTGTGTGTGTGACTCCCCTTATGAGAGTCAAAATGGGACAGTCCAGTCAGGGCCACCGCCATGTGTTGGACTGTGAGGACCGGCTCACTTCAGGAGACTGTGGGGGGGGACCTAAGAGTCTCTCATCATGGGCAAGCTTGGACAGTACTGTGTGATGAGACAATCTCCCACCAACCCTCTTCTCTCCTGTTACACTCTCGCTCTTTTACCCTTTGTTTACCTTTCCTTTATTCTGATCATGAGGACTTTGGGTCTTTGGAAGGTACATCCCCCTGTATGTGTGTGAGAGTGTGTGTAAGCAAACTCGCTGTGTGTGTGTGTGTGTTTAGTCTGTGTGAGCTGGTCTAGTCATCACTAGGTCCCAGAACTCTGTCCCTTTCCAAGACAAACAGACAACACTGGAGTTTCCCCTGTGAGCCCCCAGAACATCAGTATCCTGGTGTATAGAGACAGAGAAAGCCCTATGGCTCTCTTGTAGACTCACACACACACATCCCCAAGCCCCAGTTCCCCAATTGAAACCCCATAACAACTCTACTCCACTGCCAACTGATCCAGCCAAACCCACAACCCAAATCATCTCATAATACTCCCAACTGATATCACACAAAGTTGGTGTGTATTTTGTTATAGAAGTTTGGTGGGTTCCTGTGGGCTTCTACTGGTAGTTTAGAGTCTCTGCTGTCTGTCCTCGTTCTGTCCCTCTCTCTGAGAGTCCCCCTCTATGTCCCCCTGTGTCTTACTCTGTCCCCGTCCGTGTCCCCAAAACACGTCATTCTGCTGTTCTTATTGGGAGGAGCTGATCGTTATATCAGCACGTCAGTGTTTCGTTTTGTATTTGAATACTGTATTTTATTATTTTTATTCAAACTGCCTCTAGTGTAATAATATTATTAACAATAATTATAATGATGGTCAGCATTTCTTTAAGTTTTAGTAAGTTATGTACAGTATAATTTATTTTGTCCTCTATTGAGTTTTTATGACCATTATGAAACTTATTCGGTCAATGAAGCATTATTATATTTAGCTGGTTTAGAGTATTTACATCTAATGTTGTCCTTTTACTTTTTACTTGCGTTTTAATTTACATTTTTTGGTTTCTGTTTTCATTTGTTCTGTTTGTTTAGTATTAATCCTGTATGGACGCTGTGTGAGGAGGTAGAGCGACACGGACGGCAGCGAACGAACGGCTGTCGTTCTTCGTGAAGGAGACAGGACTTTCTATTCACTAACTCTCTCCCCATCTGCGCCCCTCATCTTGACAACTTAACCCTTTTATGTCCAAACCCATTTCTAAAAGCACTCAGACTCTGTGTGGTCAGAGAAAAGAAGAAGGTGATCTTTTTTTTGTAATGGTTCATGTATAATGTGAAGTTTCTTCTACTTTCTTTCTTTTTATGACGATAAAAGAAAACAGCTATATTATTCTATTCTGTTTTCTCTGAACAAAGGAGCAAGGCTCTCGTTTACTAGGGTTGCTATTTTCACTGAGATGCCGTGGAACAGCGTTGAGGCTGGCGGACACAGACACACACACACAGCAGACACACACAAATTACTAGCCGACACAGTTGTGAAAATTTCTATTAACGCGATCAGGATTTTGATCAAATTAGGACGTGATCAGAACATACACACACATGTTTGACCCATAGGAAAATCTGTGTTTACTTTGCCTGTCCAACAATGTTCCACAGCATAACCAGTAAGATGACCTGTCATATCTATGTGACTCCAGAACTCTGGAGACTACTTTGTTTTAGCTCCACCCTATGGCCTAGCCGTTAGCCATGTCCACTCACTCTACAGGTGTGCTGCCAGATAGTGACCCAGCCCAGTCATGCTTGCTGTAGATGTTTCTCTTACACAATCAATCACAACCATGCCTATTGCCAGATAGTGAGTCTCACAGTCAATCATACTTGGCCATACAGACACCCTCACAATCAGGCCATGGTGAGACCTAATGCTGGAGAGAGGGTGTCCTGTATTCTGTCTGGAAGCTGTAGGTTAGATAAGTAGACTAGACAGTGTGGGGAAAAGGAGGGGATTACAAGTTCAATCATCCCAGCTGGCTAGGTCTGCCACATACTGAGGTATTATACTGTACTTAGGGCCAGGAGTTTTGTGACCTGACCATGTGACCTGGCCAGGACAAACACTGGGCTCTAGTTATACTAATGAATAGGGTCCAGAGTTTTTAATGAGCGGGTTATGTAGATAGGGAGCTAGACACTAGTGAGGTTGGCTGATACAGCGACGATGATGATGATGATGAAGATTATAATAATTAAGACAATCAAATGTCATGAGTGGAGCTCAAAACAAAGTCAGAGTTAGTAAAAAAGAAAAACGTATCTTACCATCTCAACTTGAAAAATGGAGAAAGATAATTATGTAAATATAACATAGAGTTATAGATTTATATTTTGTTCATAACACAGTGTAATATAAGTTGTATATTTCTTTTTCTCTTTTATTGATGTTATCCATGCTACAATAAAAGCAGGAGTTAATGTACTCTTACAAAAAAATGAAGAAAAATTACAAATAAACAAACAAAACAAAAAAAGAGAAGCCGTGGGCTTGCCATGCACCATCTGTTCTGAGTTCACTTTTTTCAGTATTATTGCCAGTCAAGGCTTTAATAAAAACAGCAATGTGTTCTGTAATGCTCTAATGGTCCTTGTGAGTTCTTTACAATGCACCTACACACACTGGTATACACTAGTATGAACGAAGGATACGGTAGAGACCCCCACACTTTTAAATGCTAATTTTAATGTTTTAACCGGGGGCTTTCGACATTCTTTCATCACTTTACTTTTTGGACACTGCACTTGCAAGTTACTGGATGTGTGTGCTGTACTTCTAAACTAAACATCTGCACTATATCCAGAATACTGTACCTATTTGCATCGGTACTATATCCAGAATACTGTACATTTACATTACATTTACATTTACATTTTAGTCATTTAGCAGACGCTCTTATCCAGAGCGACTTACAGTTAGTGAGTGCATACATTTTCATACTGAAGTCCTGTACCTATTGGCATCTGTACTATATCCAGAATACTGTACCTATTGGCATCTGTACTATATCCAGAATACTGTACCTATTTGATAAAGAAGTCTCAGCCCTTTGTCTCTTCTCTGAAAACATAGTAAAGGTGAAAACAGTATAGTGGCAGTGGTGTAAAGTACTTAAGTAAAAATACTTTAAAGCACTACTTATGTAGTTTTTTGGGGTTATCTGTGCTTTACTTTACTATTTATATATACTATTACTTTTACTTCACTACATTCCTTAAGAAAATATTGTACTTTTTACTACATACATTTTCCTTGACACCCAAAAGTACTCTTTACATTTTGAACGCTTAGCAGGAAAGGAAAATGGTCCAATTCACGTACTTATCAACAGAACATTACTGGTCATCCCTAATGCCTCTGATCTGGTGGACTCACTAAACACACATGCTAAGTTTGTAAATTATGTCTGAATGTTGGAGTGTGCCCCTGGCTGTCCTTAAATTTATAAAAACAAGAAAATGGTGCTGTCTGGTTTGCTTAACAGAAGACATTTGAAATGGTTTATACTTTTACTTTAACTTTTGATACTTAAGTATATTTGAAACCAAATACTTTTAGACTTTTACTCAAGTAGAAGTTTACTGGGTGACTTTTACTTTTACTTTAGTCATTTTCTATTAAGGTATCTTTACTTTTACTCAAGTATGACAATTGGGTACTTTTTCCACCACCGTATGGTGGAAGCTGACCAGTATGGTGGAAGCCTACCAGTATGGTGGAAGCTGACCAGTATGGTGGAAGCCTACCAGTATGGTGGAAGCCTACCAGTATGGTGGAAGCTGACCAGTATGGTGGAAGCCTACCAGTATGGTGGTAGCTGACCAGTATGGTGGAAGCCTACCAGTATGGTGGAAGCTGACCAGTATGGTGGAAGCCTACCAGTATGGTGGAAGCCTACCAGGTATTTACCTTCGTCTTTCACATCAGTGAAGCCCTTTTAGACGACTGAGATAAACTCAAGATAAAGTTGAAGTCGGAAGTTTACATACACTTAGGTTGGAGTCATTAAAACTCGTTTTTCAACCACTCCACTAATTTCTGGTTAACAAACTATAGTTTTGGCAAGTCGGTTAGGACATCTACTTTGTGCATGACACAAGTAATTTTTCCAACAATTGTTTACAGACAGATTATTTCACTTATAATTCACTGTATCACAATTCCAGTGGGTCAGAAGTTTACATACACTAAGTTGACTGTGCCTTTAAACAGCTTGGAAAATTCCAGAAAATGATGCCATGGCTTTAGAAGCTTCTGATAGGCTAATTGAAATCATTGGAGTCAATTGGAGGTGTATCTGTGGATGTATTTCAAGGCCTACCTTCAAACTCAGTGCCTCTTTGCTTGACATCATGGGAAAATCAAAAGAAATCAGCCAAGACCTCAGAAAAAGAATTGTAGACCTCCACAAGTCTGGTTCATTCTTGGGAGCAATTTCCAAACACCTGAAGGTACCATGTTCATCTGTACAAACAATAGTACGCAAGTATAAACACCATGAGACCACGCAGCCGTCATACCGCTCAGGAAGGAGACGCGTTCTGTCTCCTAGAGATTAACGTACTTTGGTGCGAAAAGTGCAAATCAATCCCAGAACATCAAGGAAGAAGCCACTGCTCCAAAACCGCCATAAAAAAGCCAGACTACGGTTTGCAACTGCACATGGGGACAAAGATCGTACTCTTTGGAGAAATGTCCTCTAGTCTGATGAAACAAAAATAGAACTGTTTGGCCATAATGACCATCGTTATGTTTGGAGGAAAAAGGGAGTGCTCGCAAGCCAAAGAACACCATCCCAACCGTGAAGCACGGGGGTAGCAGCATCATGCTTTGGGGGTGCTTTGCTGCAGGAGGGACTGGTGCACTTCAAAAAATAGATGGCATCATGAGGAAGAAAATTATGTGGATATATTGAAGCAACATCTCAAGACATCAGTCAGGAAGTTAAAGCTTGGGTCTTCCAAATGGACAATGACCCCAAGCATACTTCCAAAGTTGTGGCAAAATGGCTTAAGGATAACAAAGTCAGGGTATTGGAGTGGCCATCACAAAACTCTGACCTCAATCCTATAGAAAATGTGTGGGCAGAACTGAAAAAGCGTGTGCAAGCAAGGAGGCCTACAAACCTGACTCAGTTACACTAGCTCTGTCAGGAGGAATGGGCTAAAATTCACCCAACTTATTTTGGGAAGCTTGTGGAAGGCTACCCGAAACGTTTGACCCAAGTTAAACAATTTAAAGGCAATGCTACCAAATACTAATTGAGTGTATGTAAACTTCTGACCCACTGGGAATGTGATGAAATAAATAAAAGCTGAAATAAATAATTCTCTCTACTATTATTCTGACATTTCACATTCTTAAAATAAATTGGTGATCCCAACTGACCTAAAACAGGGAATTTTTACTAGGATAAATGTCAGGAATTGTGAAAAACTGAGTTTGTGGTGTATGTAAACTTCCAACTTCAACTATATATGAAGCACGAACATTACATTTTTTGTCCATGATCCATTACCCAATCAAAGCCCAGAAAGAAACCTTATCGCCATGTGTCATGTGTCTCCCAGCGATTCAATCAGTTTCATAATGACATGTTAATTATGCGCCAGGCACCTTATTCCCCACCTATCAGAGGGCCAGCTGTGATGTGTAGAATCTAATTACAGCCAGTTAAACACCTGATAACCTAATTATCAACAACAACAGAGATGAGAGAGAGAGGGATGGAGAGGTGCGTAGAGAGAGAGGGGGATGGCGAGAGAGGAAAGAGAGAGAGAGAGAGAGAGAGAGAGAGAGAGAGAGAGAGAGAGAGAGAGAGAGAGAGAGAGAGAGAGAGAGGTAAGATATCTTGGGACATCTTAACTCAATTTAAACAGAACAATGATGGGCTGAATTCAATCCGTATTGCTGAAGTATCGCGGAAGATCTGCATTATAGCTTGATTTAAATTTAAAGGTGACGTTCCCGCGTTAGTGGAGACTGCATTTACGGTAAATGCTGCATATGTCGGCTAAATCGGAAATTACCTTTATATTTTTAAATGGATCTTCCACAATACGGTTGAATCCTGCCCTTTGTCTGATAGATGTGGAAGGACCTGATTTAGTTGTTATTTAAAAAGGTTTATATACAGTGCATTCAGAAAGTATTCAGACCCCTTCACTTTTTCCACATTTTGTCATCAATCTACACACAATACCATTTAATGACAAAGTGAAAACAGCTTTTCAGAAATTTCTGCACATTTATTAAAATTTTTAAACAGAAATACCTTATTTACATAGGAATTCAGACCCTTTGCTATGAGACTCGAAATTGAGCTCAGGAGCATCCTGTTTCCATTGATCATCCTTGAGATGTTTCTACAACTTGATTGGAGTCCACCTGTGGTAAATTCAATTGATTGGACATGATTTGGAAAGAAACACACCTGTCTACATAAGGTCCCACAGTTGACAGTGCATGTCAGAGCAAAAAACAAGCCATGAGGTCGAAGGAATTGTCTGTAGAGCTCCGAGACAGGATTGTGTCGAGGCACAGATTTGGGGAAGGGTACCAAAACAATTATCCAGCATTGAAGATCCCTAAGAAGACAGTGGCCCTAAGAACCACCAAGACTCTTCCTAGGGCTGGCCGCCTGGCCAAACTGAGCAATCTGGGGAGAAAGGCCTTGGTCAGGGAGGTGACCAAGAACCCAATGGTCACTCTGACAGAGCTCCAGTTTCTCTGTGGAGATGCCACTCCTCAGTAAAAGGCACATGACAGCCTGGTTTGAGTTTGCCAAAAGGCACCTAAAGGACTCTCAGACCATGAGAAACAAGATTCTCTGGTCTAATGAAACCAAGATTGAACTCTTTGGCCTGAATGCCAAGCGTCACATCTGGAGGAAACCTGGCACCATCCCAACGGTGAAGCATGGTGGTGACAGCATCATGCTGTGGGGATGTTTTTCAGCGGCAGGGACTGGGAGACTAGTCAGGATCGAGGCAAAGATGAACAGAGCCAAGTACAGTGAGATCCTTAATGAAAACCTGCACCAGAGCGCTCAGGCCCTCAGACTAGGGCGAAGGTTCACCTTCCAACATGACAACGACCCTAAGCACACAGCCAAGACTCGGGACAAGTCTCTGAATGTCCTTGAGTGGCCCAGCCAGAGCCCGGACTTGAACCTGATTGAACATCTCTGGAGAGACCTGAAAATAGCTGTGCAGCGACGCTCCCCATCCAACCTGACAGAGCTTGAGAGAATCTGCAAAGAAGAATGGGAGAAACTCCCCAAATACAGGTGTGCCAAGCTTGTAGTGTCATACCCAAGAATACTCGAGGCTGTAATCACTGCCAAAGTTGATTCAACAAAGTGCTGAGTAAAGGGTCTGAATACTTATGTAGATGTGGTATTTTTTAATTTCTTGTTATACATTTGTAAAAATTTCTAAAAACCTGTTTTTGCTTTGTCATTATAGGATGTTGTGTGTAGATTGGTGAGGGGGAAAAAACAATTTAATCAATTTTAGAATAAGGCTGTAACGTAACAAAATGTGGAAAAAGTCAAGGGGTCTGAATAATTTCAGAATGCACTGTATTATTTGTGTCGTTAAGATTCATGTGGGGTTTAAGGGACATTGAAGCTTTCTCTTTAAAGGGTTTTTAAACAAGGACTGTCACTCTCCATAAAACACTAAAAAGCTGTCCCACGTACATGTCCATATTGTCACATAATCGCTCTGTACACTTGACCGAACAGTCAGACATAAAAACTGTTAAATGCACTCCACAGAGTTGATTTTATATGGCTTTGCTAATTACTGAAGCTTTAAAAAACCTTTCAATGAAATAAAGAGCTGTGTTGGGGCAAATTGAAAATTCCTAAGTAAAGGAGTGGTTTTCTTTGGGGCGATCTGAATTTTTCATTTCTAGCCAGGAGGAGAGCCTGAGAAAAGGTTTATATGTGAATAGTTTAGGAGGGATTTTCTTTTTTCTTTATTGTCAGCAACACAGTAAAGTACACCTTTAAGCTGTTCTGTAGGAAGTAAAGGGAGTTTAATTTTAAAGCTATCCACTGGCTATTTTAACAGAATTATCTATACAGACAAAAGGATAAGAATTCTTACAGTAGGCACATACTATTTACATACAGTAAGGACTTCTTTGTTTTACAGAATATTGTCTGTTCTTTAAAATTAGACAATATCAGTTATTCCCTCTGATCATAGAGATGTTATAACTAGAGTTCCTCTTCCAATATGATGATGAAAAAGCTGTGGAGAACTGTGTGTCTGCATGCTTGAGTGGCAGCATGTATGTGTGTGTGTGCGTGTGAGCGTGATTGTGTGTGTGATTGTGTATGCAACTACAAATGTTCATTTAGAGAGGGTCGCTGCTACGACAGCTCGGTGAAACGTGCAGATTTGAACCGTCCGTGGGTGTTTCTGAAATTGAGTGAAAACGATGTCACATGAATGATTTAAAGTAGGTAATAGGATGTGATGTGGTGCTGAGCCGGCAGCTAAGCTGAGTTTAAGACGCGCTGCGTTAATGTATTCATGAGGAGGAGGGATTAGTGAAGAGAGAGCACTAGCTGAGTGCAGCACAGTAGCCTATGCCAAACACACAGGCCCACAGACACAGCTAAATACACTGACACAGGCAGGCTCAAAGACACACAGATACTGTGTCTGTGCACGTTATTTTATTTTTTCAATTAACCAACTCATCATCAAGCTTTGATTATTTGAATCAGCTGTGTAGTGCTAGGGTAAAAAGACTGGCAATTAGGAAACAGGCAGGCCCACAGACAGCTAACACAGACAAGCACAGGCTAACACAGACATATGCTGAACATAGGCCAAACACACAGGCCCACAGACAACTACTGAATATAGGCCAAACTGAGAGAATGTTCAGCTACATTTATATGTGGAAATAGACAGTCCAAAAGACAGAGTGCATGGGCCTACTGTACCTCTGTACATGCTCATTTCATACCAGACGCCTGTACTGTAGGTCAAGAAATGTTGAATTTCTGATTGTCACATGTTAATTCTGCCTTTGACTCTGCACAGCATCACAAACACAAATCAGACGAATCACAAAGCTGTGTTGTCAACAGACCAGGTCTGTCTGAGATGTGATGTCCTAGCATGACAGCAGGCCTGAGTGCCGTGTGTGTGCTGAGGGACAGGCATAGTACCCAGTACAGCAGTAGGGCCGCGGGCTGATCTCCAATCAGTACTGCTGACACGTCTTTCCTCTTACCCACCTCTCACACGTTCACTACTCACATTAAACATTCAACGACTTCATCATCAACAGCTGGCCTACTTTAGTTTTCCCCTCTCTCTCTCTCTCTCTCTCTCTCTCTCTCTCTCTCTCTCTCTCTCTCTCTCTGTTTGTCTCA
The DNA here is from genome assembly GCF_964263955.1 of Coregonus lavaretus. NCBI lineage: Eukaryota > Metazoa > Chordata > Actinopteri > Salmoniformes > Salmonidae > Coregonus > Coregonus lavaretus. Next base: position 40,923,647 of record NC_140000.1, read on the forward strand.
ATTTGCCCCAACTAAGGTCCTTTTCCCTTCTTCCCCTGTCTACCTCTGAGAAGATCCCCCTCCTTGTCCTCTCTGTCTGTAAAATAATTCCCCCGATCGACCTCTGTCTTCCTCTCTGTATTAGATTGAACGGTTGTATCAATATGATGATCATAGATGAAAGCATGTGATGTTGTGTTTAATTGATAGACAGTCTCGCGATCTGGAAATGTTTCATTTGTTGGTGAATATATATTGGATACAGTACCTGTAACAGGCAATTCATTCTGATACCCCTGCTGATCAGTATTGCATTATGTCTAGGACCGTACAATTCTACATTAAACTTTCAGTCATCAACAGCAGGTCTGATTTTCTGTACCGCCGGAGAATCCGTTTTTAGAAAGAGACATTCATGTCCGTAGGTGATTATCGTTATTTCATTTCATAAAACCGCTTTTCTAAAAAACGATTTATCTTCATCAACACCAGAATGCACACATGCTAATATTATGTTAATGCTATGTTAATTGAGAGAGTAGCTGTTAAGCAGCCCTGCTGTTAAGATGACTTGTGAGAAAATAGGTGGGGTCAGTCACAAGCTGTAAAACAGACTCCAACACAAATAAACAGAACCCCTCTGAGAGTACACTATACTACATCACCCATTGGACTGGGAGAGAGGGGGAGGGCAGAAGTGGTCTGAAGGGGTGAGGAGGTGAAGGGGTGAGGGGATGGGGGGGGGGGTGAAGGGGGTGAGGGAAATTGGGATGAGTAGCAATGATCTGGGAGGCAATGAATACAGTGTGTGAGCTTGCAGAGTTAGTCTGGCTCTCTGGGTGACCGTGTCTGCAGTGTAATGTGTGAGAGGCCTGGCAGGGCTGTGTGTATTTGGAGCCTCTTTAATATTCTCTCCATGCCAGACTAGCCACAGGATGCCCCGTAAAACATCCCCTCTAGAGCCGCAATAATTGTCAGGTTCTCCAGCAGCCCACCGCTGACCCCTTCAGGCCAGGAAACTGACGCCCTGCTGGGGAGACACGGAGCCAGACAGAAAGACGGTTGTTTGTATCTCTCAGGGGAGAATGCTCCAGTCTAGTGTTCATCTTTAATTTGTCCCCCTGGTCACTCTTTTTTTTTGCTTTAAGACGTGAGCCATTTTTGTGTTGTTGGTGTGCTTGTGCCACACGCCATAAGCAGTGTGACCATTGGCTGTTCGTCTGACTCCTGGCGGTTGACTTTAAATTACTGTTTAGATTAACTTGATTTGATTCGTCCTTATCTAGTTATAAAGGACCTCAGAGGTCGAAGGAAAGGCAAAGCGCTCTCAGATATTTGTCATCTTCTCCTTTTAGTGTCCTTCCTTTGTCTCCATTCTCACGATCCAGACCACGATCCAAATCCACTTCTGACAATATGTCTGTTAACTTAATCTCTCACATGAATCCTCCTTTTTTCACCTGTTCTTGGTAAATTCCTTGAATTATATAGGATTTTCGCCACTGATCTTTCCAGTAAAAATCCAGACCATTCTAGTTTAGCTTGCTCTGGCTTTAGTTGCATTTGTGACCTCACTCCATAGTACTCAGTGACTGAAAGGAGATTGTTTGTTAAAACGTATGTTAGTGACAGCTGGTTGCAGATAGAGGTTAGAGGGATTTCCTGGACTGTTGAATAAAATATCTAGGTGTGTTAGGGGCTAATGGCCTGTGTTAATATTAATTCATAGACCACACATTAGTACATCTCTTCCATGGATCTAGTGGGGGGATGAGAGGCCAGGGTCCGGGTGTAATAGCTAGAGTATGTGGGATATTCTGGATTTAAACTGATGTTCCCGGGATTATGCTGAGCGGTCCTGTATTTGATGTAGGGATTTAGGCCTTTAACTCCTGTGAAGATAAGGGGTATAGTAGGATATTTTACATTTACATTTACGTCATTTAGCAGACGCTCTTATCCAGAGCGTCTTACAGTTTAGTGAATGCATACATGTTTTTTTTTGTTTTTTTGTCATACTGGCCCCCCGTGGGAAACGAACCCACATCCCTGCCGGCCAAACCCTGCCCTACCTTGGATGACGCTGGACCAATTGTGCGCCGCCCATGGGTCTCCCGGTCGCGGCCAGGATAGGATTGTGTAATTGTTAAATGGCATGTGTTCTGTGTTTCAGCGACCGGGAAGGTCTGGTTACATAGATGTTTGTTTGTGTGTGCCTGCGAGTATGTTTGGGTAGACTTGTGGTTTGATGGTTGGACTGCAGACTGGCCCAGTGGTCTTCCTGTGGTTAGAGCCTTTACGAGGGTAGAGGGAAGCTGGAGAAGACTGACCACAACACACAGATAGGCCTACAAATGGCTGTTATGGACAAGAATACATCTCTACTGAGGATAGTAACTGCTAGAGTGCGTCCCTGCTGCACCGTAGCCAATACATAATATTTTATTTTTATTTTATATCAAATATTTTAACGTATTTAAGTGTTTACAACAAACTCATCCAAATACAAATGCAGAAAAGAACAGTGGAGATCGTTCCATGCCTGCATATTCTTTCTATTCAGTAAAAAAAAAAAAAAATCCTTATGGAGGTTGATTTGAACCTGTGTGCTTGGAGAACAAGAGTTGGAGCAGAGCAGTGAGGCTGTGTCCTTGTTTGTGTGTAAACACAGCTCACACCTCTTCTCTGAGGCAGGGTGAGACACCACAGAGAAGTGAGTTTACTACAGCTCAGAGCCGTGTACTAAGGAACACCCACGTTACCCTACTGAGAAGGACATTGTTCCTGTTGTCAATAAGAAATAAAATATGTGGGAATAAAACGCTTCCGAAAATATTTGTTTGTATGTGTTTGTGCATGCCTGTGCACGTGCATATGTGCATGTATGCACAGACAGACAGTGAGTGACATACAGACAGACAGACACAGACAGACACCGTATTATGAGCTGGGGTCATTCTAAGCACACTGGATAGCATGGCAGGCAGGAAGAACATCTCTCTCTCTCTCTCTCTCTCTGCTTGTTATCTCGCCAGCTTATGGATTATCATATTCTGCTCTAATGACATCTCTCTCTTCTGCTCTGCTCTCAGAACAACTTTAAAGCCCTTTTTATCATGCAACATTTTTCATTAAAACATTTCCAAATGTGATGATCACAATGAACACGCTGTGAGTGCATGTCAAATTTGAGTTAGGCCATGTTGAACAGAGGAGGGAGGTGGGGGGGTGGTTATATCTGGGGCCATTCGTTTGGGATCAGGGGTCAACTATACTAAAGATGTTTGGGACTACAACGTATGAGTACACAGAGGCCTATGGTAGCTGTATAAGTCTTGTGAAACATTCCCTTTCAGTGCTTTAAAAATAATCGAATACTGTCTAGACATAACTTTTGTCAAAATATATAATAGTTTGTTGGGCTATTGTTTTGGTGGAACCATTTATAGTTCAGATTTCCACAAGAAATTGTCAGAATGTTTTACTTATTATGTTTTATTTTCATCCGTCTGTCTCTCTTCCTTTTTCTATCCCTCTGTCTGGCTGCTCAGACAGACACAAAGACATCAAAATGCACCAGACATACATGAGTAATTGGTGTGTTTTGGGACTATTGCAAATAACAGTAATTATCAGAAATGACTTGTTCCATGGAAATAGTCAACATGTCATTTGTGTTTGATTGCTGTGGTCAGATGTCATTAGGAACTGGGGATATAAAAGCACTCTCTACCACTCATTTTACACACATTACTACTCATTGTTTTCAGTTTTTCAGTGTATTTTGCTCTGAACTCTTAACATCGTGATATGAAATGTGCTCATGAACGTTGTTTTAGTGCATCAAGCTGGCTGAGAGAGGAGTCAGTGCCCCTTTGTTAATGATAATACACACCACACACACAGACCAGATGCACACACATATACACACACACACACACTCATCGTTTCTGTTTCAGGAAGCATTTACATTCTAATTACTGCTCTCCTCTCATCCTCCTCTCCTCTTCTCTCCATCCATCGCTCCCAGCTGTGGCTCCACAGATTAGTAGGAGGAATAAACCAACAAACCAAACAAACCAAAGAACGGAGGGAAACAGAGGAGAAGATGTATGTGTGTTGACAGTTGGAATGTCTGCAGCTCCGTGGGTCACTGAGAGGGGTGTGTCCCTGGATACTGATCCACAGGCTGCAAGGGGTTCTGGGTAGGGTCCAAGACACGTCACACAAAAACCTCTACCCACGGCCCACAGGGGTTGAGGGGGGTGAGGGGATGGGAGGGCTTCCTTTCGGCTCCGGAGGCAAGCGTTCCAACAAGGCTGTTTGAACATGGGTTATAGAAGGACAGCAGGGGAGAAGAGAGGGGTGGGGGGTCTTAGCTGTTCAGCTCTGGGCTTAGAGAGTAGAGACCTCCTCAACCTTATATGTCTCCTTAACAAGCCTGGCAAAACTGTCTGTTTCACCCAGAGCTAGAAAGAAATCCGGGAAAGAAAGAGAGAGAGAGAGGGGAGGGAAGAGTGTGTGTGTGAGAGAGAGGGGGGGGGGGGGGGGGGGGGGAGTGTGTGAGAGAGAGAGAGTGTGTGAGAGAGAGGGGGGGGGGAGGGGCAGTGCGAGAGAGAGAGTATGAGAATATGAGAGAGAGAGAGAGAGAGAGAATAATGAGAAAACAAAAAGATAATTACTTGACACATTGGAAAGAATTTACCAAAAAACAGAGCAAACTGGAATGCTATTTGGCCCTAAACAGAGAGTACACAGTGGCAGAATACCTGACCACTGTGACTGACCCAAAATTAAGGAAAGCTTTGACTATGTACAGACTCAGTGAGCATGGCCTTGCTATTGAGAGAGGCCGCCGTAGGCAGACCTGGCTCTCAAGAGAAAACAGGCTATGCACACAAAATGAGGTGGAAACTGAGCTGCACTTCCTAACCTCACACATATTTGACCGACCGGCTCTATTCGGTCTTATGTAGCAAAATTTGAAATTGCGTTTTTTACATTGGATAAAAGTAGAGACTCAGAGTTAGAAAATTGTATATCATACACTACAGTTGAGGAACAATGGGAAAGTAATTCTGCTTTGAAAGTTGATAAACTTGTAACCTCACTTTTGAGAAAATGGCCTTTGAATGTTTTGGTACACCTACTGGAGAGCTCTTCTTTGTCGACACCCATTCAGCATCGTTCCTTTAAGCTTTAGCCCCACCCATCTCTTTAAGGGTTGATCCGAGCATTCTTTCCTAACAACAGCAGTCAAGCACCCAAGCTAACTGGGTAACATTGGCTAGCTTGCTAGCTACTTCCAGACTCAAATGAGAGAACACTCTGACCATTTTACTCGCCCTAGCAGAGCTGGTTAGGCTGTTTTTATGTTATCCAGAGCGTTGGTGACTGCAACTGTGCTGCTGGCAACAATTTAAGTACGCTTTTTTACCAACATTTACTGACACCGGCCATATTCAACGGGTGTTGAGCGTTCGTAAATTCGTCAGTTATTCTACGCTCTGGCACAGTCAGACGAGAGTGCTCTGAAATTGGAGTAGATATAATTTTCCAGCTATGTCTATCAACAGTGGTCGTGTCGCAGTGACATCATGAACATTCTATTGAAATGGATACTTGCAGAGTGGAGTCTTTTGTTAAGACATGTAGCTCGCTAGCTAAACAATGAACCATAATCCCAACTCATGACGTGACTACCCTGCATGAATCTGCAGGTAGCTAACCAACCAGGTTCAATGCTAGGTAGCTAATATTAGGCTATAACTATCAAAGCAAATAGCTCTCAGATACAAATAATATTACTACACAGATCATACACGTAACGTTAGCTAGCGAGCCAGCAAGCTAACGTTAGCTAGCAAGCTAACAGTACACTTGAATGAAAACGACTTTCTGACAAAATTAGAAGCGTGTAATAACTGAAAATGTAGCTAGCTGGACTATCTTACCCGTATACATGGATGGACGCTTCTCCCTCTCTGTCACAGATGCCATGGTTGCCCTTAGTTTAAAGATGTAAACAGGTGTTCTCTCCATCTCCTTAGCTATCATACTCTAATTCCACTGATTTCAAAACTCGGTCCTCCAGAAACTGGAGAGCAACACTGCAGTAGCCTGCAGTTCTACCACGCAATATATATATTTTTAAAGCAGCGTTAGACAGGATTACCTACACATGCTGACCAGCTCAAATAGACAGAAGCGTGCTACATGGCAGACCAATCCGAACTCATCTCTCGGCATGTCAAGCCCACTCATTATCTCAGCCAATCATGGCTAGTGGGAAGGTTGCTGTCTTTTTCTGTGGCTAAACCAACTAGGCTCGTAAATTAACAATTTTATTCATATTTACAGATGGCATACAAGTTTATTATTAAGGTACATGAAAGTTCACATGTTCCAGAAGGCATTTCTGCCCAAAAACATTTTGATTTAAAAAAAAAGTTTAAGTTTAAATGGCTCTCCTGTGAAATAGTGATGCGCGACATACGCCTAGTTTCCTTAAACGAGTCACATGTTTCACTCAGATTACACAGACCCACAAAGAATTCCAAAACGAATCCAATTTTGATAAACTCCCATATCTATTGGGTGAAATACCACAGTGTGCCATCACAGCAGCAAGATGTGTGACCTGTTGCCACAAGAAAAGGGCAACCAGTGAAGAACAAACACCATTGTAAATACAACCCATATTTATGTTGATTTATTTTCCCTTCTGTACTTTAACTATTTGCACATCATTATAACACTGTACATAGGCATAATATGACATTTGAAATATGTCTATTCTTTTGAAACTTGAGTGTAATATTTACTGTTCATTTTTGATTGACTATTTCACTCTTGTTTATTATCTATTTCACTTGCTTTGGCAATGTAAACATATGTTTCCCATGCCAATAAATCCCCTTGAATTGAATTGAATTGAATTGAGAGAGAGAGAGAGAGAGAGAGAGAGAGAGAGAGAGAGAGAGAGAGAGAGAGAGAGAGAGAGAGAGAGAGAGAGAGAGAGAGAGAGAGAGAGAGAGAGAGAGAGAGAGAGAGAGAGAGAGAGAGAGAGAGAGAGAGAGAGAGAGAGAGAGAGAGAGAGAGAGAGAGAGAGCGAGAGAGAGAGAGAGAGCAACGACAAACTCTCAGTTACATCTAGTGATCTAAAAGTGTTCTGGGGACAAACTGTCAGTGTTGCTTTGGTGTGTCGTGACAATGAAGGCTGTTGCTGCTCCTATCTGTGGGGACGATTGTTTGTGAAACACGAATGTGTCAGAGAGAAAGAGAGCATGATTCTATAAGAGGAAGCAAGGTGTGTGTGTGTGTGTGTGTTATTATATTAAACGAAAACTGCAACAAAACCGAAAACTACAATTAAACTTTTATCTTTCACTCCAAAACGAACTAAAATATAATAAACCCATCATGAATTATATCGAATGGGGTTTTCAATGTTTTCAAGCTTTTTTTTAAAGGGTTTTCAAGAGTCAATCTGGCGAGTTACATTGAGATTGACTTTAGAATTTAAAGGTAGACTCAGCGAGATGACATTGCCACGAGCAGCACCTCAGTTTGAGTGGTAAGGCTAAAGCAGCCAACTGCAGACGAAAGTTGAGGAGAGAAGTCGAGGGAGGTGTATCTGTGACAGCCGGAAGTCGGACACTAATGTGGTTTTCCAACAGCAAGGCTCAGATCAACATGTGTTGCCATTGTTTATAAAATATTTACTTTATAATGTCGAAATAAACATGTACAGTATCTAACCCCTATACCACACACTCACAAACTAAAATCATAATATAATATTATGTGTGTTCCAGGTGACTACCTCATGAAGCTGGTTGAGAGAATGCCAAGAGTGTGCAAAGCTGTCATCAAGGCAAAGGGTGGCTACTTGAAAAATCTCAAATATAAAATATATTTTGATTTGTTTCAATTTTTTTGGTTACTACATGATTCCATACGTGTTATTTCATAGTTTTGATGTCTTCACTATTATTCTACAATGTAGAAAATAGTAAAAATAAAGAAACACCCTTGAACGAGTAAGTGTCCTAAAACTTTTGACCGGTAGTGTAAATTGTACAATCATTTAGTGAGTGCCTCAAATATCACATTTTTGTGTATATATCCACTGTACACGTCTTTTTTTTATTTTTTTATTTTTTCCTGGGGGAATGGATCAGCTTAATATTGCAGATAGATTGTATCTTCTATCAATGTAATTGTCTGCATCACTTCCAATCCCCCATGTTTTTTTTAAATATATATACTCCCCTTTATTACTTTTCAACCCCACCATCCTTTCCCTACTTGGAGTAAATTAGTGAACAACAATGCCCAGGCCTCTACTTCCGGTCTATACTTACTATCTACACCTTATGGACAGAGTTAATTTTACAATAATTATATTTTATATATATATATATATATATATATATATATATATATATATATATATATATATATATATATATATATATACATATACATATACATATACATACATATACATATATATATACATATATATACATATACATATATATATATATATATATATATATATATATATATATATATATATATATATATATATATATATATATATATATATATATATATGTATATATATATATGTATACATATACACACACATTTTTTAAAAATATTTAATTTTTTTTGCTCCTGAACTTCTTCTACTCTCAACCTCTCCGATCATTTTCATGATGTCCATCCGGTTTGCTTCTATATGCCATATCTTTCTAACTGTGCTCTTTCCCAAAAGCTCCCAACATACAACCTATATACTTATTATGGACACAGTATGCTTACATTATTATCTATCTTTGTTATTATTTGTTGTTATTTGTTATTAGTCCCATCCTTCAACTCTATTCAATACCTCCCATCTATCTCTTAACACCATCCATATAGGATTTCTATTTGCCATATATATTTCAACCGTACTGTGATGTTTTACAAAAGTTCTGAACCTTTCTATTCTCATTGCTTCTAAAATTAAAAATAAACATTTTTGCTAAAAGTATTATTATATTATTGATTGATTGACTATGACTTTTCAGATCACACAGTAATGCTATCTGCAAGGTTAGCTCCAGGTAAATATTGCAATACTTTAGCCATTCCTGGACCTGTGTCCAAAAACAAGCTACAAATGGACAGAACCAAAACAAATGATCTAATGATTCTGTCTCTTCACAGCAAAATCTGCAGAGCTGGGAAGATTGTATCCCCCATATAAATAACATTTTATTGGTAGCAAGAATTTTATATAATAATTTAAATTGAAAGATTCTAATTTTTGAATCCGGTGTCGTTTTGCGTGTCAGTTCATAAACACTATGCCATGGGATCGGTACATCAAAGATCTCTTCCCAACTATTTTGCAATCTATATGGGACGGCTGTCAATCCTTTGGTCCTTACACATAAGTCTTGGCAAATTGGTTGCTGTTTCAATCATGTCTTTGGTCACGTTCGCATGGGTCAAACAAAAACACCCTAATGATTGGTTGACAATAGAGCCTCCCACAATGCAGGCAATGGCTGCAGCATAAAGTTGGTGAAGAGCAACTGCAGAAACTTGCAGTCGACTGCAGTCAAAATTTCATGACATCTGATCACATGATTTTTGTAAAGTTCATGCAGTTGACATGTAAGCGCAAGTCTGACAATTTTTATACCCGAAATGCAACACACTTTGAAAGACGGTGACCATCTGACAAAAGTGATCCGCTCGAAAGCGCCCATTGAGACAGTCAAACAGAATATCTGCACATGTGCACGGGTGTGCTTCACGCTGCTACAACGTGGTAGCTACGGGACCACAACAGCAGAGAAGTTTAGCCTCGCACTCCTGGTTGTTGCGGAAATTGACCTACTACTACTGTTTACTTAGCGCATCTACGTCATCTCAGAGTCCACCTTCAGAGAGAGACACAGCCATTTTAATATATATTGTATTGTAATTTGCACTGTACTATGTATTAGACCTAGATATTTTGTGTATATACTGACATGTAGGCTATGTTTGATGTTTTAATGTATGTATTTCAGTCCTTGACTAATAATGTTCTGTACTATGTATTATGTTTCATGTGGACCCCAGGAAGAGTAGCTGATGGGGATCCTAATAAATACCAATGCCAAATGAACCTAGCCTAACCTATGACCTGAACCATTACCTTATGCATTACTGCCCCACACTGGCAAGAAGTGACATCCCCAAAAACACAACAACTGTACAACACATAAATGGCTCCTAGCCTCCCACACATAGGGACGATCTTAATTGCATACTCTTCACATCATCTCTCCTCGTGTACTTCTCAAAACCCAATGGAGAAGGTCATAGGGGAGGGACCTCTGGCTTTCTCATACAATGGGTTTTGAGAAGGAGAGAGAGGATGCGAGGAGTATACAATTGATATCTTCCCATAGGCTACTTTCTGTCCCTACCACTAAAACTGAAACTAATTAATAATTAAAAACGAAAATTAAATGTTTTTTAAAACTTTAACTAAATAAAAACTAGTAAATTGGATCTGAAAACTAACTAAAAACACAACTATAGTGGTTGAGTGTTTTGAGCATTGAGTTTGTTTTCTAAGTAAAGAAATTCACATTTGTGCGTGTGTGTGCGTGTTGTGAATTTGTGTGTGTGCGCGCGAGTTTCCAAGCACGTAAATGTGTAAGTGTGATGAGGAGGGCCAAATCGTGCGTTGGATGTGGCCTTGCTTTGTGCTCCCTCCCTCCCCAGTTCAGTTTCCACCCTCTTGCAGTGTGAAATCTCCGCTGTGACATTTGGGAGCAATTTGAAGTGCGTTGCAAAGGTTGTCAGGGGATTAATCTCATACCACGCTGAGGCGCAGAAAAAATGGCTCCCTCCAAGAATTAAAACACAATTTACCCATCAAGCTGACTCTTTCAAGACGAGAGACAAGCATAAATAATATCTCTGCGGTCCAGATTCGCTAATTTACGAGCTTAACATGTCTAAATGTTATTAGTAGAGCTGAGGAGGTTAGCAGAGCTGCTGGAGGGAGAGATTTGTTATCCTGGCGAACAGAACAGCAGAGAGTGTTGGAGTGGTGCAAAGACATACCTGACACCCACTCTCCTATAAAACACACAGGAGCAGACACACACACTGGGCTGAACTCACCCTTAAGGGCAATAGACAAACTTGGCACATTCCTCTTCTCTTCTGTTCCACTCCTCTCATTCTCTAATTTTTCTTCCTCTCCTTCTCTATTTTCTCTTTCATCCCCCTCTCTGTTCAGGCCCACTCACACTCACAACATCAAATGAAGGGCATATTTGAGTTGTCATTGTCATTGCTCTCTTATGTAAAAGAGAAAAAGTTAGATGTGTCATTCAGTACGTTGCACCTCACATATCTGTTGGCTATAATACTTGGCTCTGTAAAATAGCACATAAGGTATGATGTAAAATGTCAAACAATCTGTTATTGAGACATACTGTGTCAAGATTGGATACACAGCAAAGTATCCATCCTTCATATCTTGTCCTGGACTTTGTGAGGTTGCTATTGCTAATAGGGTTTGTTGCTTTCACAGAAACAATGACTTGAGTGGTGACACTGAGTGAGGTAAGTATAATTTAGGCCAGTATTTCTCAAACCCCCCCCCCCCCCCCAAATGTGTTTTTTTGTATTTTGTATTTTTTTAAGGAAATCAGTCAGGCTTTCAACTTACTCTTGAAAGTTGTAATAGTAGAATGCACAAGCTGCAATTCCAAAATTGAGTAGTGCATTAGTAGTTTACCTCGTCATGTCAGTCATTGCAGACCTTAGAGAGCTATTTATAACTTGTCAGAAATGTCCAGATGAACTAGCCCATGTCACCATTGATTTCATTGTAATGAGTTACTCAGATAACCCATGAACACACATAAGACATTGCAAAATGTGTAAAATTGCAGGAAATTAGCTGGGGGGTGGAAGGGGACGGGAATGTCCTCCGTCACTTCAGCCCTCTGTTACCCAGACAGATGAGTTTAACCCCCCCCCCCTCCACACACACACACACACACACACACACACACACACACACACACACACACACACACACACACACAAACACACACACACACACATACCGCTCCCCCCAACCTGCCTGCAGCATGGGACAGCAGTAGCAGGTTAATAGAGAGAGGAGGAGAGCGAGAGAAAGAGAGATATGGGGGAGGGGGGGGGGGGGGGGGGGAGAGTGATGGAGAGAGACAGAGAAAGAGAGAATGAAAAAGAGAGAGAGAGAATGAGAGAGAGAGACAGAGGGAGTGCTTAGACTCACCTGCCAACCTGAGTTAGTAGAGACGTTGCGTACTCTCTCTGCTGCTTCTGCAGGCTTAGTGTCAGGGGTGGGGGTGGGGCCGAGGGGTGCCATGCCAGTGTGTGTGTGTGTGTGTGTGTGTGTGTGTGTGTGTGTGTGTGTGTGTGTTTGGCTCAGCAGGGGTTTCCCCTGAAGCACCTCTCTCGTCTCAGCAGGAGGTGTGGTGGGATGGCAGGCATTATGTCAGCCGCCTAAAGGGAGGAGACGGAGGACCCCATCCCTGCCAGACAGACAGAGATGAGAGATGGAGAGGCGAGACCGGCGGTGGGTGCACCTCCATCTTGTCTTCCTCTGCTGTTTGCACTGCCATGGCTTCAGTGGAGAGTACTTAACTTGAATTGGTTGCATTGCTCTGTTCTGACTGACTTCTGAGAAGCACATTTTGCTCTCCTGCTGTGTCTATGCATACAGAAAGGTTTCATGCTTTCCATTCTGTAGATATGATGCTAATCCTCTCACCTTAATCCGCCAGTCTAATGTACTTTGGAGTGTTGGTACTGTCATTAACGTGAGATTCACCAACAGGCTGAAAGCATTCTGTTTCAGACATCACTAATGTCCCTGAAGGGAAACATATCATCTCATCATCCAGCCCCAAATAGTACAACTGTATTGTTTTGGTTAGCTTGGCTACCAAAGTGCTGTTTTTTGTGTTTGTGTTGTACTGTATTTCACGTAGCAACCATTTTATTTAGCTGAGTCCTTGATTGAGGCTTTCAGCATGGGTTAACCTAGGGCCCGGCTATGCCATTCAAACATTCCTTCTGCTTCTGTCACATTCTTTACCTCAAAGAACCGACCGATGAACATGGACTACATCAGCATCAGCACCATATATGGTCAATTGTGATCTGGTCCAGTTGAGAGGCAGGAAGCAGGACAGCCTTGAATAAGCCATGGCAATGCACAGTCAGTCAGTCTTTGACAGCTATGTGGTGAGTGCCAGTGAATTACACTATAATCACAGTGTAATGAAATGAGTGGATTACACAGTTTCTGGTGGTTCATTACCTGATTAAACAACTACAACATGGACCAATTCAGCATTGACCAATCATTGAGCCACATAGTACTTACATCATATTCATGGCAGTTTCTGATTGCTCTATTCTCAACCAATCTAAGTTATGCCTCAGCTAATACTGTCAGAACAGCGAATGTGACTGAGGCAGGGTTGAACAGTGAACATATTGGGTTGACGTTGACTTTACTGAGGTTCTCATGTTACACATCCTTGCCCCAATCCTGTTGAGGTCATAATTATTTTGAAACTATAATTATTTTGAAACTACTACATCATTTGACATCTTACTTCACTTTGGACAAGTCCTGGTCTCCATTGACAACGATTCAAAGGCCCAAACTTTTCTCTGATCTGAGAGATCAGTAGGCAGGTTTCCATTGGCTCAGGTTTATTCAACAAAGGCAATGTCACAAAAAAACATTGCAACATGTGTAATGGGAACGGCAGCTGTAGGAGAAATGTTCTAAAGATTGACAACATTTGTATCTGTTCGACAGGGGTGAATTATTATTTTGTCCAACTTTCTTTATTGTAACAAGTGCCTATGTTTCCATGAACTTGTCCTGTGATTTTGTGTCGAAATTTTGAAAGTTCACATAGAAAACAGATGCAACAATTGTCTGTTAGGCTGAGTTTACATTTAACTATCTTGTGTCGATTAAATCAGCTGGACGTAATGACCTGGTTGAAGTGTTTCCATTACCCATTTAGGCAAAATGTGCATTAATAAATTGGCGACAGCCTGTATGCCCTCCCACCTATCTGTTTCATGTCTCAGGTAGCCCGCGAAACGTAGCACACAATTGCCACTGGAAGGTTAATGGAAACATATAGCTACAGGACGAACTAGTGTTCACTGCTCACTTTCAATGTAGCTCAATCTCAGACACCAGGATGAAAACTAAATGGTGTACTGGAATGAAATAAAACCAACTTCAGTATTTCAAAGCAGTTTAATTAATATAACCAGTGCTGTTGCAAGACGTGAGAATATCTTCAACACCTCAGACATTATTAGAGACAATTAACAGGTGACAAACAGGTGCTTGTCCCCGCTCCCTCACTCCTTTCTTCCCTCTGTAAATCATGTCTTACCCCTCCCTCTCTGCCTCAACCCCCTCCACCCTCCTTACCTCCCTCCATCCCTACCCTCCCTCCTAGTTTTTACCTCTCTCCCTCCCCTGCTCCCTCCTGGTTCGTACCTCTCTGTCGTCTCTCGCCCACGCGGGCCTCGCGCGCTTCTCCTCGCCAACTCTCAGGGCACCCGTCGATGCCCAAGGCTCTGAGCATCTCTATCTGTCACACACACGCCAACGCCTCTCTCACACACACTCACACACATTCTCTCTCTCTCTCTCACACACACACACTCCTGTCACCTCCACAGCACCAAGCCATCTGTAGAGCCCCGACACACCGGCACACAGCCCAGCCACTCACAACCTTACAGTCCTATTAGATAACTAACTTCACAGTCAACCCAATCAACCCTGTTACACAACTACACAACATCTCAACCACTCACAACCTACTATACTGCCTTACTACTACACATCAGTCTAGTCCAGTACTCAGCCCACTGACAACTCTGTTACCCAAAAGAGACAGAGAGACAAACAGAGGGACATACAGAGAGCGAGAGAGAGAGAAAGTGTGTGTGAGAGAGAGCGAGAGAGAAAGTGTGTGAGAGAGAGAGTGAGAGACTGAGAGAGCGAGAGAGAGAGAGCGAGAGAGCGAGAGAGAGAGAGAGAGAGAGAGAGAGAGAGAGAGAGAGAGAGAGAGAGAGAGAGGGAGAGAGAGAGAGAGAGAGAGAGAGAGAGAGAGAGAGAGAGAGAGAGAGAGAGAGAGAGAGAGAGAGAGAGAGAGAGAGAGAGAAGAGAGAGAAGAGAGAGAGAGAGAGAGAGAGAGAGAGAGAGAGAGAGAGAGAGAGAGAGAGAGAGAGAGAGAGAGAGAGAGAGAGAGAGAGAGAGAGAGAGAGAGAGAGAGAGCGAGAGAGCGAGAGAGCGAGAGAGAGAGAGAGAGAGAGAGAAAACAGAGAGTAGGAGGCACAGAGACCAACCGTTGAAGGGCACAGATGTTGAAAATACCGGGACAAAGAATCTGGAAAAACGGACAGACATAGTGAGCATAGTGAAGGACATCCAGGGGTAAGGCAGGGCAGAGCTGGGGCTGGGTGAACCCATCTATTGATGCGGTAATTGGGAGCGTGACCAACAATTACCTGTACCCTATCTTTTTGAGGCTCCAGCACTATCTCCACAATGATACTGCAAATAGCCCTATGGAAACACAATGGAGAGACCCCTTTCTACACCTTTTAGATGTGCTGTTAGGCTATATGCTATGAAAGTCTATAAGTCATTTGTTGATATCACCTCACATCTCCTCCCCATTGGAGACACTTTCTGATAAATGTTTTGTTAATTCCTGGTAGAGAAAACAAGCTATTACTCTCCTCTCCTCCCTCTCTTCTCTCCTCCCTCTTCCTTTCCTCTCCTCCTTCTCCTCCTTCTCCTCTCTTCTTTTCCAGAGAGGTTCTACAGGCCACCGAGTGGAGGCTGTTGAAAATCTCACAACACTTTAATGACTTATAATGAGATTCATAGAACACGGATAAAAACTTGCAGAAAGAGAGAAAAAACTGTGGCCACACTGACAGTGAGCAGGCTTGACATTTGGCCTATCGTAATTAGGGAAGTGCCAGATCCCATCCCACTAAATCTCGGCGCTAAATCATTATTCTCTGCGGTGTTGACTCTGTCATGTCGCTCGCTTATAAGGCTTTAACATTTCTGTAAATATTGCAGCCAAAATTACATTACCATTTTTTTCTACCCCCCTCCCCCTTTAATTGCTTGCCCTCCAAACACAATCTGCTTTGGCAATACATAAGATGGTATGTGAGTTAATATAGACAGAGAATTGGCAGGGAGGCGTGTGTGTGTGTGTGTGTGTGTGTGTGTGTGTGTGTGTGTGTGTGTGTGTGTGTGTGTGTGTGTGTGTGTGTGTGTGTGTGTGTGTGTGTGTGTGTGTGTGTGTGTGTGTGTGTGTGTGTGTGTGTGTGTGTGTGTGTGTGGCTCTGAAAGGGAGCACTAACAAGATGAGATGGAGTGTGTGTGTGGAGTGTGTGGAGGAGCTGGAGAGAGAGAGGGACTGATCACACAGGCAAGCTTAGGAACAGCAGGCACATGCCATAGGAACACGGCTGTCAGCAGAACTGACGAGGGAGGGGAAGGGTAGAGAACACTGTACAGAGAGACATTGAGACAAAAAGTACAAGTGAAAAAGTAGGTATATGGATGCATGAAGAAGGTATCAGAACCTGAGGTAATGTTTTGCCTGTAAAGGTGTGATAGTGACAGGTATAAGAGTGGGAGAAGAGAGAGAGAGAGCATTTTCTGAATCTACACAGTTCTTACCATGACACCCATCCAACAACAGCTCATCATCACAAAACAACAATAAAAAGGGTCCTCTGCACCCAGCTCTCCACCTACAAAGAAGTTTGACAAAGTTCCCCCTCTCTTCCTCTGATCATCTCAGTCGGGCACTTAAAAGAGGCATCATTCAGGCTCAGCAATCTAAGTGATGTGGTGATGGCTGCAGGACCCTTGTGTTGACAGGGGCTCACACTACACCCATAAACCCTACATCTATTAACCACTAATCCCTATGGGCGAACCGAGGGATGGAGAGACTGAGACGGCACCCAGTAAATATCAATAATAAATAAGACAGCTGGTATGGTGGTATTAGCGCCCCTAGCCCCCCTAGCCGTCCTCTCCTAGCCTCATCAGACCCCAATATTTATTTATGGTGATTTGGGCTGTTTTAATCTGTGGGGCCGTTCCTGACACTCAATTAAAAGAGAAGAATGTTCCTCTCTCTCTCTTTTTCCCTCTCTCTCGATCCCTCGTTCTCCCTCACTTGTCTCAACCTGTAGAGTTCAAGGATAACTTTTTATTCAGGCATGGCCTCTCCTCTGAATGACTAGAGTCATGATGATGTTAGATCCCCTGCAGATGTGATGAGATGAACTGGGAAGCGATGGGATGGGGGGAGAATTGGGTATTTATAGGGTTTTACTGTAGTGTGGTTATAGCATGGTACACACACAGTTATCTTGTTTGCAGACGGGGCATTTATAGATCATATTGGATGTTCCGGCTCTAATGTGGGGTAATGATACAGATGTAGGATCTTAATTTGAGCCAGTTTGCTACAGCAGGAAAATAATCCTGGAGCAACAGGAAATGTGAATTATTATGTGTATCATAATTAATGGAAATTTTTGTAGGGGTTGATACATTTTTCGTAAGGGAAAATCAAGTCTGAAATTTCAAAGTGGAAATTGCAAACTTCAGAAGCCTTTTTAAACCTCAAATACACTACTAGTTTCAAATTTCCTGCATTGCAGGAAAGTTCTCCTGCAACAGGGTGATCAAATTAAGATCCTACATCTGTAGTTAGATTCGCTCTCAACAGCCCTAGGGTTAAGGCTGGAGTTAGGGTGAGGGTTTGGGTTAGGGTTAGGGTTTGGGTTAGGGTTAGATAACATGTTAAGTAGTTGCAAAGTATAGCTAAAAAGTAGTAAGTAGTTGCAAAGTTGCTAATTAGCTAAAATGCTAAAGTTGTCCGTGATGAAATTCAAACACGCAACCTAGGGTTAGGGTTAGGGTTAAGCTCAAAATAAATATATTGATTCATACTATTACTGTAAGATGAGTGAAGGAGCAAAATAATGCATTAGTGAAAATCAAATGTGTTTATCAATATATTCACTCTTACAAGTCACACAGCATACCAAAGACAAGACAAGGCATGAAATCAAAAGATAAATCCTTAGTGCATGTTGTTTAGTGTTTAGATATTGCCACATGTTTTGAACATGTGGTTAAAGAAAATAAAAAACACTGTTTCTCCCCCTGTGGGTTGTTCTAAGGGCAGCCACCCAGGTGCTGCTGTGACCCAGAACAGAGAGGATAAACAAGGCCCGAGGAGCCCCCTGGTCTCCTAAACACCACTCCCAGGACAGAAGCCCCCGAGGCCAGCCTGACCCAGCCCGACCGACCACTGACCGGCCTAGCTCTAGACCTCAGACCTCAGCTCCAGACCTGGCTTCAAATAGTATTTGTTTTCTTTCAAATCATTTAGAGTGTTTGATTGAGCCTGCTTGATTGAGCCTGCCTGGAGTGCCAGGAGTGGTGGGGTTTGCACTTTTGGGACTATTCCATTGGTTCCATGTGTAGTAGGCAAGCTCAATCAAACACAGCTACTAAAGTATTTAAATGAAGTGTCATATTATTGAACCCATGTCTGCTCCGCTCAGGGAACAGGGAATAGGACAATAGCCAAGAATGTGTTTGGAAATGTCATCAGCATTAAACCTCCTCTGACTTGTTTGGTTTTCTCTCACAGTCAGTTTGTTTGTGGTTGTCAGCGTGAAGACCTCTACTAGAACAACTCACTGTGTATTATTCCTGTGGTGGATGCACATCTGTTTTGACAGCCTACTTAAAGCTTGGCTGTTGACAGCAAATGTTTTCACTCAAGCACACTCTTCAAATTATTGTTTGTGGCTGCTTAGAGAAATGGCTGGAATCATTTCCTTCAGATGGAGCAAGTTCCCTTCAATGAAACCCGCCATTGTTGTGCAGAGTTTTTATTTATTGTTGTTGCAGTATAGATTATCTTTCTGATTCATTCAATCAAAGCAAATGTGCATCCTCAAAGCATTCCAACTGTATTTTTCAGTCTTATCCCAAAACCTGGCCGCGGCTTTGACTGAATAGTCTGTCGGTCCGTCTGTCCACCCGTCCGTCCGTCCGTCTGTCCGGTCTATTATAATGCAGCAGTATCAAAGAGTGGCCCCTGTTCTGACCTCCCATTCCCTCATCTGTTCTAACCCAGACTTGATGACACTGACCTGGGCCACGCTCTGCGCTTATCTCCCCTGGTCTACAATAGCTCCCCGTCCTTCACACACCTGAGAGAATGGGAGAGAGACATGGGGGTGATTTGACACTACTATCGCCCTGATGGATGTAATGATGTGATTTCTATCATCTAAAATGAACCCACTGAAGCGTCTCTGTTTGACCTTACTGATATGTTTTAGAGTGTGAGGAACATCAGACGGAAGGAAACGACTCAACTGATGGCAGAATAATATGTGAGGGAAAACTTGTGAAGGAGACCCACTAAAATAGCACAAGGCAGCGCTAAACACTTATTTACCACTATTATTGTAATCTGAGGACCAAGTATTATAACTATACAAGTATCCTATTTATCTTGTTATCTGACCCCTCACTCTTGTACCATTTCTTTTACATGAACTTTTTAGTCATTTAGCAGACTTTGGGCATTTATCCAGAGCGACTTTCCACTGAGCACAGACGTCAGTTCAAGGTCTAGTTTTGATTTACATTTGGTTGAGTTTTCAACTAACGTGAATTCAACGTGAAATCAACAAAAAATGGTAAAAGGTTGGGTGAAAAAAAGACTAAATGCCCTTAAGGTGATGACTTTTTGCAAATCCAATCAGTTTTCCACATTGATTCAATGTTCTCACATAGATTGTTTTGGTTGAAATGACATGGAAACAATGTTGATTCAACCAGTTTTTGCCCATTTACATTTTAGTCATTTAGCAGACGCTCTTATCCAGAGCGACTTACAGTTAGTGAATACATATACATATATTTTTTTTTTATACTGGCCCCCCGTGGGAATCGAACCCACAACCCTGGCGTTGCAAACGCCATGCTCTATCAACTGAGCTACATCCCTGCCGGCCTTTCCCTCCCCTACCCTGGACGACGCTGGGCCAATTGTGCGCCGCCCATGAGTCTCCCGGTCGCGGCCGGCTGCGACAGAGCCTGGATTCGAACCAGGATCTCTAGTGGCACAGTCAGCACTGCGATGCAGTGCCTTAGACCACTGCACCACTCAGGAGACTTGCCCAATGGGTTACAATTAGTGCAGTCATCTTAAAGGGCCAATCTGCAGTAGCTACATCCATTTTTGGACTTAGAAATTAATGATATATAGGCCTACCCATTGACTCTTGAAGAATATAACTTGTAAATGCCTCATGAGCTTAGTTCAACTGTTGTAACCCATCAGTACCCAAAATATACGTTTGTTTTATTTACTCCAATGTTTGAAAACAAAATAAATGTAAACAAACACTGTATAGCCTCAAAACATAGTTAAGACTATAATTTTGATATCATGGATGGTCAGTCCTTGCATCCATAGCTCTGTCTATGAATTTGAGAGTGGTTACCTTTCTCCAGCCCAGTCCCTCAGCTTCTTAGCGAAACGGTGGTGAGATCACTTTGTTATTGTTTCAACTGCTGATTGCTGTTTTCTATGTACGACAGCCCTTCAACTTTTGATCCACAAAGCCATCTGTCATTTTCTTTCTTTCTTTCTCTTTCTTTCTTTCTTTCTTTCTTTCTTTCTTTCTTTCTTTCTTTCTTTCTTTCTTTCTTTCTTTCTTTCTTTCTTTCTTTCTTTCTTTCTTTCTGTCTGTCTGTCTGTCTGTCTGTCTGTCTGTCTGTCTGTCTGTCTGTCTGTCTGTCTGTCTGTCTGTCTGTCTGTCTGTCTGTCTGTCTGTCTGTCTGTCTGTCTGTCTGTCTGTCTGTCTGTCTGTCTGTCTGTCTGTCTGTCTGTCTGTGTCTGTGTCTGTGTCTGTGTCTGTGTCTGTGTCTGTGTCTGTGTCTGTGTCTGTGTGTGTGTGTGTGACTGTGTGTCTGTGTCTGTGTCTGTGTCTGTGTGTGTGTGTGTGTTTGTGTGACCTGTAGGCAGCTGGTTGTGGGGCGTTTTGTGGCGAGTGCTACAGCAGGCCTTTTAGAGTGAGGCTGAGTGAGCAGCCTCGCCCAGCCCAAGCAGCCAAGGACAAGACACACAAACACACACACAGAGGAAAAACCCTGAGCTTTGTTTATGCTTTAGGGCCCTTCGCTGCTCAAAGAGCGAAAGGGGGAAATAAAGTCATCCTTCACTCCCTAGCCACTGTTCTGCAATGTCGTCGACAAATGAAGTCAGCACCTCACACCCAACAGATGGTTTGGGGAAGAGCCCGTTTATGTACCAAACAGCTACTCTGAAGACATTTCTGTTTCCCTATTTACTAATCAATGCTTTTCCCTCAATGAGATAAGCTTGTTTTCAGACTTAGGCCAATTAGGATCTGCAGATCCAGGTTGATGGAATACATATAATGGAGAGGTCTGACAACACTATTGGGTTAAGTACTCTATGTCTATGTTTGGTAATAGGTTTGGTAAAGGGTACATGATCCTGGTAAGAAGACACCACCAACCAACCAAAACGCCTTGATCAGACAGAAGCAAACAAATAATTTACCCCCCCCAAAAAACGCAACACAATCTATTTTTTATCAAATATATATTTATCCTCTAAGACGTCTTTTTGTTTGTATAAATCCTTTATTCTTCACACTCCGGTGAAGTGTCTCTGTACGTGGCAGATAAATAGGAATTCCTAACTCCAATGGTTCATTTGTCATGGTATGAATTCCAAGGGTGGAATCTAGAAATAGCTGCACCAATGTTCATGTGCGGCGCCTGAGGCTTCCTAGCATGTAGGAGGCTTTAGTGATATTTGCTTTTTGCATATTTTGTTCTGCATTTTTTTTTTTTTTTGGGGGGGGGTGACTTTCCATTGCAAAAAAAAAGTTGTTTCGGTTACGGTGTTGTAGTAGGAGGCTATGCCCATTATTGTGTTATGACATTACAGTTTTAATTGAATTGAATGCAATTTATTCTTAGGAAAACTTTTAATTAATCACCATATGGACAGATTGTGGAGAGAAGTGGCCTCCATGATTTTCCCTAAGGGAAACTTGAAGCATAATTAATAATATGAACTATAATGACACTGCGATATTTAATTGAAACTTGCCGTCTCAATTGGCCTTGTATAAAAGCTATTGTCATCGCCCAGACATTGAGAAGAACAGACTCCTTGGAGGGAATAGAACTCCCTGAGCAGTGGTCCCCTGAGTAGAACTACCCATGGATGTAAAAGCTGAATGCAGAGGAAGGAAAAGCTTCCTGTAGACTGTATCTAAGGACAGTTTGCAGCTTCCAGTTAAAGTTGAAAAGATGAGGCAACTGAAGAGAGGAAGCCACTTAGACCCTGGCAGTGAAATAAGAAAGTGATTGCTCCTTCACAATAAAGGCATTGTATTCACCGGTACTGTTTGTCTGTGACCCTGCAGCCCTGTACTATTGCGGCTCAAAAACACAGACTGAACTACGTCACTGTTGGATCTTGAAGGAAACTGTCACTGTTGGATCTTGAACGAAACTTCCATCCAATACTGTCCGTACAATACTGCACTACAATACACTGCCTAGGACAATAAGTGTGGTGGAGAAGACTAGGCCTATGGATAATAGCTGTTGAAGTGTTGTGTTCTGTATAGTACTGTGGGAGGTTAATGAGTCAAGGAAAATCGTTTTCAGAGAACAATCAGCAGCCTAACAACTCCTTCCTGTAGTGAAGGTGCAAAGCAAACAAATAGTCAGGCGAAGGTGTAAAATGCCTGCGACACAAAAGGAGAGCTCAGAGGAGAGGAGAGAGAGAGAGAAGAGAGAGGAGAGAGAGTGAGAGATATAAAAGATAGGAAACAGTGTTTGGCGCAACAGAACTCATTTACAGAGTGGTGCGAGACTTGAAAACAATTATCAGCCATCTCCCTCCTCCTCTAAAGCTCTTGTCGCCCGCTTTGTTTTGGCCTTTGTTTTTCTCAAGGACATATTCATTATTTCAGATGAGACCCATTTGGGTCTAAATAAAGCATTTCTACTCCACTCTCTCAGATCGCAGGTCTTGTGATGTTCCTTCTGCATCTGAAGGGAAAATGAAAATACGTTTGAAAACGCTTGATGAAAGTAAGTGTTTGTGTTTGGGTAATGAAGGTTCGGTTCGTTAACGTTTTCCTCTCTTTCTTTTTCCCCTTCCCCCTTTTCCTTTTTCATTCGAGTCCAGCAGTCTGATATTTGATATTCATCCTCTCTGCTTTCCTCTAACTTTGGAGGGGAATGTTTTTTTAATATCTCGCTCTTTTTCAACCTTTCCGACCCGACGAAGCCAGTATATCCATGTTTGAAAAAGCTTTTGAAACCAGGCCACACATTCTTCAGACTGATGAAAGGAAAGGCTTCCATTGATCACAGCTGCCGAACAAAACAGCGCTAACAAACGGTAAACAACAGCCGAGAAGTACTTTGTGACTGATGGAGATGTCACCGGGCCAAAGAAGAGCAGGCTTCTGAATACACCAGGGCTATTTCTCCTGGGTCACAATGGCATCCACATGGAGTCATACTGCCTGGAGTTATCACAGGGCCCAAATGTACACACACTCACACATACACGCTTGCACGCATACTATCGTGCACGCACCTGTACACATGCACACACACACGATAGCCTTCAAGAGTGTTGCATTCCACACTTAATTGAAAGCAAAATCCAGCAAACTGCACCCTCTAAAGTAAACTTCTCAGAGTTGTGCGTCGTCCAATCAACAGCCAGGGCTAGGTCTCTAGGGTTCTGGAGTTCCCGCCCTCTAGAATTGGGCACAGATGACCTATTGTCCCACCAACATTGGGCGCGCACACACACACACACTCACTCATTCACACACACAGAAACACATACACACACGCACGCGCACACACACAGTCACACACACACCACTCAAGCATATGTAGCCTCTCTCTACTCGCCACAGCTCCATAATATTTTGACTTTCCTTACAACCTTGACACAAGTCATATATACAGTAACTTTAACTTGAAAAAATATTGGTTACTGTGTTTTGTATGTGTGTTATTTATTTTCTAGAGAAGGTGGTTTTAAAACACTAATGCATCAGATAGCAGTAATAGGGGGTACTAAGGTTACTGAAATGGATGGTTTTGGATTAGGAATCTGTCAAGCACTCTACAAATACAAAATACACAAATACACAAATAAAACCTTTTCCTTCTCTCTTTTCTTCTCCTCTCTTCTGTTATCTTCTTTCTCGATATATGTAGAAGTATGAGTACATTTAGACTAAATCAATCACTTTTAATGAAGGTAAAATGATGGCATTTATCTTGGATGTTGGAACATTGGAATAACACTATCAAAGAAATGTCAGTGCAGTAATGAATAAATAACAGTATAGTTATATAAATAACATAAACAAATAAATAATGTTATTATTTTAGATGCATTATGTTGATTATATATAATGTATGCACTGTAAGTCGCTCTGGATAAGAGCGTCTGCGAAATGACTAAAATGTAAAATGTAAAAATGTAATTACAATTACACCTGCCAATCAATGAACACATATAGTAACATCTATTTTATGTATTGTGCAGAGACCAGTTTTTTCTCTGGTAGTTAAAGCAGGATAAATGTGTGGTAAATAACTCATAGACTGACCATAGAGGTAAAATAAAATACGATGTGTTCTATTTAATTATGTGAGACACACAGTATATTTCCCTCCATTTTGTCTTGAACAAAAATTTGCATTTAGGGACACTTTTGCACCTGGTCTCTAAAACAAAATTTATTATAAAGGAATGTCTATAATTTTCAATTCTATCATGTCTGTCATATTATATTTTGGCCTGTGTTTTGAACTTGTACAGTGTTTAGATATATTATCACAATTTTCAGTAAAACAACTCAAAATGAATAGATTAATCTAGGTTGATCCATTATATTTAAAAGTATTTAACCCAGATATTAAAAGCTAAAATGTTAAGAGGATGTGAATGGGAGTTTAATTATTGTAGTACATTAGAATCTCTCATATCTAACAACAGGAGAATATACCGATTACATTCTTGTGGACTTTTTACTTGTGCTCAAATGTACCAAATTATCAATTGTAAATACATCCTTTCTCTTTAGGCGATTGTGATATTATGCTGTCAATATTCAGGGGTATCTAGATAAGTGTTCATTAAGATCTGCCTTAAGATCAATCCATCTCAAGCTTAGTCACATCGGCCAAACGATAAGACCTAAAGGTTTTGCAAAGCTCACTGCTACCATCTGGCGGACAAACTGGGAAATGTAGAATTTGTGTGTACAAAAAGAATGCCTCGTGCACTGTCAGTATGAGCTACTAGGTGCACGAGGCACGATGTTTCTTTAGAAAGGTTATCTTCTCTTTCTGACTCTGTGACCGAAATCACTTCTATGTAGGGTGTGTGTGTGTGTGTGTGTGTGTGTGTGTGTGTGTGTGTGTGTGTGTGTGTGTGTGTGTGTGTGTGTTTTATCAAGCATCTGTTTCCTGCCTTCTGTCTACCTATTCTCCTGTTCCCCGACTCCCACAATGCCCTGCTGTCCATTTGGGCCCCCTCCACTTTCCCAGAATGCTCCTGTGAGGTTGACTCCTGACGTATCTCACCCCACACACACACACACACACACACACACACACACACACACAGCCCTCTTGGGCCAGACAGAGAGGGCAGAGAGAACATGTCATCTGTGATGTGGATTGTGTTTAATGGAGTCTTGTTGGGTGTAATCTGATTGGTTTCACAGCAGAAGGCCCCACAGTGTCCCCTCTGTAAGTCTGTGTCAACAGCCCTTTCGCTCAGTTCTCACAGGGACTTGAGATATGTAAATCCACAGGAAGTGTGTGTGTGTTTGGGGCAGGGTGTGTGTGTGTGTATGTGTGTGTGTAAGTACTAATGATGACTAGAACACTGGAGGAGAGGCGGAGATGAAGATAGAAGGAGAGTGAAAAGGGGGATGAAGATTTTGTCAGCGTTGAGTGGCTAGGGAAATTAGTCCCCAAATATGCATGGGCAAAACAATTAAAAAATAAGAACAATTATAGCAAGTTGATCTAATACAAGAGGCACTGGTAACAGATTTTGCCAAGCGGTTATTTTGCTAATACTGTAATTGCGAGGCAGCGTTCATATTGGTGATAGGCAGCTCAGGGGCCTTGCAATGCATTCATACAATACTAAACCGCTGTTGGCTAAACAATGTGGCTACACTGGTAATAGTACAAGCTGAGTGGCTTACAATACAGCTATGTTGTTGTTGATGGATCCCACAACAGGGACAAATAAACTCCTGACAAAGGGGTTTCACCTTATTATTTGTCCATCATCAACAGTGTCAGGACCACACTCTGTTAATGGTGGTTCTCACAACAGATGAGAGAATAGCAGAGTTGAGATTAGCCCCCTAGGCCTGTGAGAGCGAGGGAGGGAGGGAGGGAGGGAGGGAGGGAGGGAGGGAGGGAGAAAGAGAGGGAGAGAGAGAGATTGAGACAGAGAGTAAGTGGCGAGAGAGTAACAGCTCTGGGAGGCAAAGCCTGTTTGATCCTGAGAGGATCGGAGGGATGTAAGACGTTTGAAGCTGACAACCCCTTTGTGATGATAACACATGTTTTTCACTGTAGCGCTTTATCCCAAACCCCCCCACCCCACTCTCCTCCATCCCTCCACCACTCCATCTCTCTATTGTATTAAGCCCTTCCAGACTGCAGCTGCCTGTATTGTAATGCCAGCGCTAGTCTGAAACGATATCTTTAGCTGTGTGAGTTTATGAACAGCTGTTGGTATTGTGAGAGCCATGTTAATCTGGTTCAGTATCTTTAGCCCGTCATTTAGTGCATTGATCCTTTCCCATTATGGTGTGGCCTCTGTTTCTCACACAAACGTATGCACGCACACACACACTCACACTGGCTGTCGATCTGTGGTGGAATTTTTCTACATGGGTGAAAAAAAATCTCTATTATCAGCCATCAGATGTAAAATAATCTCTGTTTCTCCACTGGTGTATAGAGTTCTAATGAGCTGCTACACCTTTTTAATGCTGCTCAGACAGAAGATTCACACAGTAGGCTTCTGTACTGTATTATCTATCGACAGTTGTAGATCTCCTAGCGGTTAAGCCCATTGGGACAGTAACTGAAAGGTCGCTGGTTTGAATCCCTGAGCCGACAATGTGAAAAATGTGTCGATGTGCCCTTGAGCAAGACACTTAACCCTAATTGCTCCTGTAAGTCGCTCTGCTAAATGACTAAAATGTAAAATAATCCCATGTTATTTGACTCACAAGATGTTGACAGCAATGTTTACAGCAGTGACCTGGGGTCAAGAGTTGTACACAGTAAGACTGTACATGAGGCTGGAAAGTACAAATGGCTGTAAGTGAAGTGTTCAAATTAAAGGTCTAATTATACAGATTAAACTAAGTAATCTCTGATTGAGATGATGCACAATTAGCATCTACTATTTTGAGCATAACAATAGAAAACATAATGAGGTTCCTGTGCCTGATGACCCAAAAAAAATCACTGGACCGGAGCGGAGCAACAAGGCAAGCTGTGTACAATTAACAGAAATATAAATATCACTTCATTGTCTGTGTCCCAAATGGCACCCTATTCCCTATGTAGCACTACTATGGCCACTACGTAGTGCACTACCTATGGGTTCTGGTCAAAAGTAGTGCACTAGATAGGGAACAGGGTGCCATTTGGGACCGTGTGTAAGCAGTCATTAATCAGATATAAATAGTGTGAAGCCTTTAGTTGATTAACGAGGTGAGACTTGTGCTAATTACTGTTTCCTGGGCTTGTAATTAGGTTGGCAGAGATTATCAAGATGAATGAACGCTCTGACCCCCTTCTCTTCTCCCCTATAAAGCTCCAGGCATTGTTCTCTACTGTTCTGTCTGTTTTGATGCACTGCTACTGCTGCTGCTCAGTCATGTAGCATGTAGCATGTAGCAGCCCTTATCATGACACATACAATGTTCATAAAGCATCATGCTTATGAGGCCACAGACATAACCTATCCACTATTGTCCCATCAAAACCATGCATGGCAATAGCCTACTTCAAGTCAGTTCTTCTCTGCTGCTCTTATTGTCTATTTATATTGTACATCTCAAATAATGTCTTACAAGTACTGTAGAAAACTCTCACTCCCCCCTTCCCTGGAGGGGAGCCTGCCCCTTATTGGCCGCCACACACCTCCATCAAACTTATTCAAAAACCCAATACCGACCACCTGGAAAGAGGAGGGACATTCCTATAAAGGGTGCTCACCAGCATTCATTAGGCCTCTTTCCACCATTAAAACAAGTTCAACAGAGTCCTACAGATGCTTGAATAGAAAGTAAGTAATGTATGACTGTGTTGTGGCCAATGTTAAGTATATCCCTATTGTAAATGTAGCCCAAATGTACTGTATATATTGTTTGTATTTAACTACAAGTATTGTTTGTAACTAAGTGTGCTAATTGGTTAAAGAAAACTTTGATAAATAAAGGACCAAAGGATTGACATTTAAGGACCAAAGGATTGACAGCCGTCCCATATAGATTGCAAAATAGTTGGGAAGAGATTTTTGACGTACCGATCCCATGGCATAGTGTCTATGAACTGACACGCAAAACGACACCGGATTCAAAAATTAGAATCTTTCAATTTAAATTATTATATAAAATTCTTGCTACCAATAGAATGTTATTTATATGGGGGATACAATCTTCCCAGCTCTGCAGATTTTGCTGTGAAGAGACAGAATCATTAGATCATTTGTTTTGGTTCTGTCCATTTGTAGCTTGTTTTTGGACACAGGTCCAGGAATGGCTAAAGGATTGCAATATTTACTTGGAGCTAACCTTGCAGATATCATTACTGGGTGATCTGAAAAGTCATAGTCAATCGATCAATAATATAATAATACTTTTAGCAAAAATGTTTATTTTTAATTCACAATCTGTAGAAGCAATGAGAATAGAAAGGTTCAGAACTTTTGTAAAACATCACAGTACAGTTGAAATATATATGGCAAATAGAAATCCTATATGGATGGTGTTAAGAGATACAGTGGGGAGAACAAGTATTTGATACACTGCCGATTTTGCAGGTTTTCCTACTTACAAAGCATGTAGAGGTCTGTAATTTTTATCATAGGTACACTTCAACTGTGAGAGACAGAATCTAAAACAAAAATCCAGAAAATCACATTGTATGATTTTTAAGTAATTAATTTGCATTTTATTGCATGACATAAGTATTTGATACATCAGAAAAGCAGAACTTAATATTTGGTACAGAAACCTTTGTTTGCAATTACAGAGATCATACTTTTCCTGTAGGTCTTGTCCAGGTTTGCACACACTGCAGCAGGGATTTTGGCCCACTCCTCCATACAGACCTTCTCCAGATCCTTCAGGTTTCGGGGCTGTCGCTGGGCAATACGGACTTTCAGCTCCCTCCGAAGATTTTCTATTGGGTTCAGGTCTGGAGACTGGCTAGGCCACTCTAGGACCTTGAGATGCTTTTTACGGAGCCACTCCTTAGTTGCCCTGGCTGTGTGTTTCGGGTCGTTGTCATGCTGGAAGACCCAGCCACGACCCATCTTCAATGCTCTTACTGAGGGAAGGAGGTTGTTGGCCAAGATCTCGCAATACATGGCCCCATCCATCCTCCCCTCAATACGGTGCAGTCGTCCTGTCCCCTTTGCAGAAAAGCATATCCAAAGAATGATGTTTCCACCTCCATGCTTCACGGTTGGGATGGTGTTCTTGGGGTTGTACTCATCCTTCTTCTTCCTCCAAACACGGCGAGTGGAGGTTAGACCAAAAAGCTATATTTTTGTCTCATCAGACCACCTGACCTTCTCCCATTCCTCCTCTGGAACATCCAGATGGTCATTGGCAAACTTCAGACGGGCCTGGAGATGCGCTGGCTTGAGCAGGGGGACCTTGCGTGCGCTGCAGGATTTTAATCCATGACAGCGTAGTGTGTTACTAATGGTTTTCTTTGAGACTGTGGTCCCAGCTCTCTTCAGGTCATTGACCAGGTCCTGCCGTGTAGTTCTGGGCTGATCCCTCACCTTCCTCATGATCATTGATGGCCCACGAGGTGAGATCTTGCATGGAGCCCCAGACTGAGGGTGATTGACCGTCATCTTGAACTTCTTCCATTTTCTAATAATTGTGCCAACAGTTGTTGCCTTCTCACCAAGCTGCTTGCCTATTGTCCTGTAGCCCATCCCAGCCTTGTGCAGGTCTACAATTGTATCCCTGATGTCCTTACACAGCTCTCTGGTCTTGGCCATTGTGGAGAGGTTGGAGTCTGTTTGATTGAGTGTGTGGACAGGTGTCTTTTATACAGGTAACGAGTTCAAACAGGTGCAGTTAATACAGGTAATGAGTGGAGAACAGGAGGGCTTCTTAAAGAAAAACTAACAGGTCTGTGAGAGACGGAATTCTTACTGGTTGGTAGGTGATCAAATACTTATGTCATGCAATAAAATGCAAATTAATTACTTAAAAATCAAACAATGTGATTTTCTGGATTTTTGTTTTAGATTCTGTCTCTCACAGTTGAAGTGTACCTATGATAAAAATTACAGACCTCTACATGCTTTGTAAGTAGGAAAACCTGCAAAATCGGCAGTGTATCAAATACTTGTTCTCCCCACTGTAGATGGGAGGTGTTGAATGGAGTTGAAGGATGGGACTAATAACAACAAATAATAACAAGATAACTAATAATGTAAGCATACTGTGTCCATAATAAGTATATAGGTTGTATGTTGGGAGCTTTTGGGAAAGAGCACAGTTAGAATATCACGCCCTGACTCAGGGGACGTTGATTTGTTGAGTCAGGGTGTGTATATTCTGTGTTATGTTGTGTTTTTCTATGTTTAGTTCTAGATCGTTTAGATCTATGTTGGCCAGGGTGGTTCCCAATCAGAGACAGCTGTAGCTCGTTGTCTCTGATTGGGGACCATACTTAGGCAGCCGGTTGGCACCAGTTAGTTTGTGGGATCTTGTTCTGTATAGGTTTGTTTTGTGTAACCTTAAGACTTCACGTATCGTTTGTTTGTTGTTTTGTCGTGTTCAGTACTTAAATAAATATGTACGCTTATCACGCTGCGCCTTGGTTCGACCAGTCATTAAACGATCGTGACATAGAAAGATATGGCATATAGAAGCAAACCGGATGGACATCATGAAAATGATTGGAGAGGTTGAGAGTAGAAGAAGTTCAGGAGCAAAAACAAATAAAATATAATTATTGTAAAATTGACTGTGTCCATAAAATGTAGATAGTAAGTATAAGCTGGAAGTAGAGGCCTAAGCATTGTTGTTCACTAATTTACCCCAAGTAGGGAAGGATGGCGGGGTTGAAAAGTAATAAAGGGGAGTATATATATATAAAAAACATGGGGGATTGGAAGTGATGCAGACAATTACATTGATGGAAGTTACAATCTATCTGCAATATTAAGTTGATCTACCGCAGAGAAGAAAAATAAAAATAAGTGTGCTAATTGGAGGCCATATTTAAAGCATGTCTTATTGCTACAGCCTGAGGGATTAATACTGAGTGTTGCTAATTGTGTAGCATTTTAGCATTTAGAATCTTTCCTTTATTGCCCACGTGACGATGCCCTGTTTTGACACTTTCTGTTTTATCCTAGTAAATTTAACTGTCATCCTTCCTTAGACAAACCATGTTTTTTTTTTTCTGGTCATAAAACGATTTCAATAATGTATTGCTTGAAATCCAGTCATTAAAAGTACAGTCTCTAAACTGTTAGTTAATGATAATAAAATGTCAATGCACTTAAGGGATGCTTCACCAGGCTTATTTAGGTTGTTGACCCACTCTTTTCTACTGTGACTCCATAGATGTTTCTGGAACTCCAAAATGGAAGTGCCTAGGCAGCTTTTTGAGTTGGTGGCTTTTTTAATTTTAGGGAAAAACCCTAAACTGAGAAACTAAATCAACTGGACCCACAAGGTGGATTCCCTGAATGGTATGTATAGGTTGTGTACATCACCACTACAAACATTATGAATTTGATTATATTATTGCACTACTGTTTGCCAAAGTCTAATACCAACCCTGCCCCCACCCTTGGCTTTCCAGAGACGGTTATACTAGTTATACCAATATCTGCGTTTTTCACTAATTTAATTTATCGCTTGTACAGCCTCCCATTGAAGTGTTTTACCGTTTCATTTTCAGGACGGGTCTCATGGATGTTCCCCAGGACCATGGTGTGACTTGAGGGCTGCCATTAGGAGAAAATGTAAAAATAATAATGTACTTAATATACATGTATTTAGATTGTTATTTTGGACTAACTTTATTTGTGCTAAATAAATTGAAGTTGTATTTATAGTACTATTTAATCAACTTATTACACTTCTACATGCTAAAATGACCCCACTTAAAGTATACTAGGTGTAGTTGTAAGACATTATTTGAGATGTCTTGTATACACACTTACAGTCAGGGGGAAAAAAGTATTTGATCCCCTGCTGATTTTGTACGTTTGCCCACTGACAAAGAAATTATCAGTCTATAATTTTAATGGTAGGTTTATTTGAACAGTGAGAGACAGAATAACAACAACAAAAATCCTGAAAAACGCATGTAAAAAATGTTATAAATTGATTTGCATTTTAATGAGGGAAATAAGTATTTGACCCCCTCTCAATCAGAAAGATTTCTGGCTCCCAGGTGTCTTTTATACAGGTAACGAGCTGAGATTAGGAGCACACTCTTAAAGGGAGTGCTCCTAATCTCAGCTTGTTACCTGTATAAAAGACACCTGTCCACAGAAGCAATCAATCAATTAGATTCCAAACTCTCCACCATGGCCAAGACCAAAGAGCTCTCCAAGGATGTCAGGGACAAGATTGTAGACCTACACAAGGCTGGAATGGGCTACAAGACCATCGCCAAGCAGCTTGGTGACAACAGTTGGTGTGATTATTCGCAAATGGAAGAAACACAAAAGAACTGTCAATCTCCCTCGGCCTGGGGCTCCATGCAAGATCTCACCTCGTGGAGTTGCAATGATCATGAGAACGGTGAGGAATCAGCCCAGAACTACACGGGAGGATCTTGTCAATGATCTCAAGGCAGCTGGGACCATAGTCACCAAGAAAACAATTGGTAACACACTACGCCGTGAAGGACTGAAATCCTGCAGTGCCCGCAAGGTCCCCCTGCTCAAGAAAGCACATATACAGGCCCGTCTGAAGTTGGCCAATGAACATCTGAATGATTCAGAGGAGAACTGGGTGAAAGTGTTGTGGTCAGATGAGACCAAAATTGAGCTCTTTGGCATCAACTCAACTTGCCGTGTTTGGAGGAGGAGGAATGCTGCCTATGACCCCAAAAACACCATCCCCACCGTCAAACATGGAGGTGGAAACATTATGCTTTGGGGGTGTTTTTCTGCTAAGGGGACAGGACAACTTCACCGCATCAAAGGGATGATGGACGGGGCCATGTACCGTCAAATCTTGGGTGAGAATCGCCTTCCCTCAGCCAGGGCATTGAAAATGGGTCGTGGATGGGTATTCCAGCATGACAATGACCCAAAACACACGGCCAAGGCAACAAAGGAGTGGCTCAAGAAGAAGAACATTAAGGTCCTGGAGTGGCCTAGCCAGTCTCCAGACCTTAATCCCATAGAAAATCTGTGGAGGGAGCTGAAGGTTCGAGTTGCCAAACGTCAGCCTCGAAACCACAATGACTTGGAGAAGATCTGCAAAGAGGAGTGGGACAAAATCACTCCTGAGATGTGGCCAACTACAAGAACCGTCTGACCTCTGTGATTGCCAACAAGGGTTTTGCCATCAAGTACTAAGTCATGTTTTGCAGAGGGGTCAAATACTTATTTCCCTCATTAAAATGCAATTCAATTTATAACATTTTTGACATGCGTTTTTCAGGATTTTTTTGTTGTTATTCTTGTTATGTATGTTACGACGTGCTGTACGTCGTACTGTACGTTGTTATGGTTTACGACAGTGTGCTACTTTACAGATGAATGGGTTGTCAGAATGAGTGGCACATGTCATTAAACGACAGAGTGATGTACAATGTGAAACTGTGCAGATGTGTGTTCTTCTACAGCTAGGCTAGATATAACATTGGCGACGGAGATGGCTGAATTCAGTTTACCACCACCAGCACCATTCCTCGCCGTGCCTGGCGAACCTCCAGTCCCGTGGAATAACTGGCTTGACAGTTTTAACACTTATCTCGAAGCTATGGACTTCTCCATGGACAATCTCGGCCGGGTGAGTCCATTCAAAGCTACGTGGCTAATCTGAGGGATTTGGCTAGCTCTTGTAACTACGGGACACTTCAGGACGAGATCATCAGGGATCAGTTGATAGAGGGGACGTTATGTGAAAAGACAAGGGAGAAACTGCTTTTGGAATCGGATAATTTACAACTAGATGGAGCTATTAAAATAGCACTCCAGGTTGAAGTGGCATTGGAATGCTCTACTATGCTAACAGACAGCTCTGCAGCATACACTCGGCCCCCAGCCATTCTCACACAGCAGCTTCAGCCCGAGCAGGCGCACTACAACGATCACGCGCTGTGCACGCCCTCCCACGTCGATAGCTACATGGACACAGACACCGGCATGCCCGTGCAGCAGGCACACAGACAAACAAACAGAAGTAGCTGTGGCAACTGTGGGGCTAGCTCTCACAATTCAAGGGCTTCAAACTGCCCAGCCCGTGGGAAAATATGCAAGAACTGTTCAAAATACAATCACTTTGCGAAAGTGTGTCGTTCTGCCCCAGCTACTAGCTCCACCCAGAACAGGCCCTTAGTTTCATCTCACTCTCAACATGAACACACGGAAATCCGAACCGTCTCCACCAACCATGTGTGATTCAGGACATGCACTGTGCAGCTGGGCGAGGTGGGTTTGCCTTTGCTGCTGGATACTGGCGCTGCGGTGTCGTTGCTCAACCTTGCCACTTACTACAAGTTTTTCAGTCACCTACCACTCCAACAGCCCTCCACTGCCCTGTGTGGGTACGGTAGATCCAAGATATACATTGTAGGCACCCTCCAGGTGTCACGATTGTCTACGAGAGAGGACCAATGCGCAGCGTTGAAGGTGAACATAATATATATTTATTAACTGATCACACGATCAAAACAATAACCAACGATGCGTGACGTCTAAGGTTACAACACGAACAAACCTTAACGGAACAAGAAACCACAACACAAAGTGAAAAGACCGATAGTTAAATATGGCTCCCAATCAGAGACAACCAGCTGACACTCGTTGCCTCTGATTGGGAGTCACTCAGGCCCACATAGATATACAAACATAGACTTACATACCCTGGCTCAACATAACATAGTCCCCAGAGCCAGGGCGTGACAGTACCCCCCCCCAAAGGCGCGGACTCCGACCGCGCCAAACAACCACAACAGGGGAGGGACCGGGTGGGCACTCCGCCTCGGCGGCGGATCCGGCTCCGGACATGACCCAGGCACGGGTTGTGCTGGACTGACGACGCGCACCCTTGGCTTGGTGCGTGGAGGAGGAAAGGGCCTTACCAGGCTGACGACGCACACCGTAGGCTTGGTGCGTGGAGCAGGGACAGGCCGGACTGGGCTGACGAAGCACACCACTGACTTGGTGCGGGGAGCAGGAACGGGCCGGACCGGGCTGACGAAGCGCACCCCTGACTTGGTGCGGGGAGCAGGAATGAGCCGGACCGGGCTGACGACGCGCACCACTGACTTGGTGCGGGGAGCTTGGATGGGCCGGACTGGGCTGGCGACGCGCACCACAGACTTGGTGCGGAGAGCAGGAACGGGCCGGACAGGGCTGACGAAACGCACCACAGACTTGGTGCGGAGAGCAGGCACGGGCCGTGCCGGACTGACGACGCACACCACTGGCTTGGTGCGGGGAGCTTGGATGGGCCGGACTGGGCTGGCGACGCGCACCACAGACTTGGTGCGGAGAGCAGGAACGGGCCGGGCTGGGCTGTCGACGCACACCGTAGGCTTGGTGCGTGGAGTAGGAACGGGCCGAACCGGGCTGACGATGCGCACCCCTGACTTGGTGCGGGGAGCAGGAATAGACCGGACCGTACTGGGGACACACACCACTGGCCCTACACCGGGATCTGGAACGGGCCGGACCGGACTGGCAACACACGGCAGTACCTCTCGCCGTGCCTCTACATCCTCCATCCCCTCTTCGACCAGTGGCCCCCGTAACCTGGCGGCCTCCTCTGGCAACCCACTGGGCCGCTCTATCGCGGCCTCCTGCTGGTCCGACGTCGTGAGCCCCCCCCTAAAAAATGTCTAGGAGTCTCTCTTCCCCGTGGGCCAGGCCTCGATAATTCTCGCCCACCTCTCGCTCCTCTGCTTCCAATCTCCGTCATTCAGCTCCTCATTCGGCTTGACCCAGTCGAAGCTCTGCCTCCACTGTTGCCAAGTCCACCTACTCTGCTCCTCACTAGGCTGCTTGGTCCAGTTCTGGTGGTTTCTTCTGTCACGATCGTCTACGAGAGAGGACCAATGCGCAGCGTTGAAGGTGAACATAATATATATTTATTAACTGATCACACGATCAAAACAATAACCAACGATGCGTGACGTCTAAGGTTACAACACGAACAAACCTTAACGGAACAAGAAACCACAACACAAAGTGAAAAGACCGATAGTTAAATATGGCTCCCAATCAGAGACAACCAGCTGACACTCGTTGCCTCTGATTGGGAGTCACTCAGGCCCACATAGATATACAAACATAGACTTACATACCCTGGCTCAACATAACATAGTCCCCAGAGCCAGGGCGTGACACCAGGTCCCAGTACACTACGGCACCAAGCATCTGCCATCATTCACATTTCATGTTGCAAAGCGGGGTGCCAACCTCCTGGTCCTCGACCTCTTCACACGCTTGGGATTC
Source organism: Coregonus lavaretus (assembly GCF_964263955.1). Taxonomy (NCBI): domain Eukaryota; kingdom Metazoa; phylum Chordata; class Actinopteri; order Salmoniformes; family Salmonidae; genus Coregonus; species Coregonus lavaretus. The sequence goes on from NC_140000.1 coordinate 40,960,843, forward strand.
ACACTGAGAGATGGTTACCTGCACATGGCAACAGAACTGGCCAACTCTGTTTGATGGACTGGGCTGCCTCACAGCCTTTACTCACAGGCCCCTAGTGAATCCGGAAGTGACCCCAGTCATGCAGCCCCTGCGGCGCATTCCCTTTGCACTGCGTGATGACGTCACAAAAGATCTCCAGTCACAGTTGGATGCAGGCATCATTGAGCCAGTCAACGCTGCCCCCTGGATTTCAAACTTGGTCATTGCAACCAAAAAGTCAGGTGGAATCCGGACCTGTGTGGATCTCTGTGCTGTGAACAAGGCCGTTGTCCCGGATAAGTACCCCTTGCCTACAGCTGAGGAGCTGACCGCACAATTTCATGGCTCCACGATCTTCACGAAGCTTGAGCTTCGAAGCTTGAGCTTCGTCAGGGTTATCTTCAGGTACCCCTCCATGCAGCTAGCAGAGACCTCATGGCCTTTGTCACACATGCTGGCGTGTTCAGATATACACGCATGCCTTTTGGACTTAGCTCCGCCCCGAGCTGCTTCCAGAAGGTGATGAGCACCATCCTTGCTGGAATACCTGGGGTGGCGGTCTATCTGGATGACATCGTGGTCCACGGCCCTGACCTCCACACCCATGATTATCGACTCCACAGTGTATTCAGTGCTCTGCTGCGGAACAACCTGACCCTTAACGGTGGAAAGTGCACCTTTGCAGCTCCAGCCGTCGAGTTTGTGGGGTTCCGCCTGTCGGCCAAAGGCATTGCCCCACTCATGTCGAACATTGAAGCCGTCCAACGGATCCCGGAACCGACCTCAGCCTCTCAGGTGGCCTCATTCTTGGGCATGACAGCTTACTACCTCCTGTTTCTGCCCCACTACTCTCAGACCACAGCGCCCCTTCGCCAGCTCCTCAAGAAGGATGAGCCATGGGCCTGGACGGCAGCCTGCTCAGACGCGGTCCGCTCACTGAAGAGCCAGCTCACCACAGCCCCAGTCTTGGCTCACTTTGACCCCGTCTGCCCCACCATTGTCACATGTGACGCCTCAACTGGAGCACTAGGAGCTGTCCTCTCACAGCTGCAGAATGGCATTGAGAGGCCCGTCGCCTTCGCCTCAAGGGCCCTGAGCTCCACAGAACAACGGTACTCTGTGGGCGAACGAGAAGCACTGGCCTGTGTCTGGGCGTGCAAAAGGTGGCACCTCTACCTATATGGCCGTCTGTTCACGCTCTGAACCGACCACCAGTCCCTCACAACGCTACTGTCGGCATCAGGAACTGGTCACAAGCCACTTCGGCTGCACAGATGGGCCGACCACCTCAGACAGTATGACTATCAGCTGAAGTTCACTCCGGGGAGGGATAACGTGGTGGCAGACCTCCTCTCACGCTCCTTTGAAGCTCCTACTCCGACCGTCTTGCCAGACGACAACGAAACAGAGCTTGTACAAATGCTCTACGCTCCTCTTCAGTCAGTCGTCTCACTGGAGGAGCTGAAGCAAGCATCGGAACAGGATCCCACACTGTCTACCCTGCGCACCTACATACGCACTGGATGGCCAGCACATGTGCCGGAAGAGCTGGCGACTTTCGCCAGGGTGAAGGACGAACATTCTTGCTGGGAAGAAGTCTGTGTCTCTCGAGGGTTTTGCACTGTGGTCCCGAGTGGCCTGCGTGCGCGTGTTCTATCCATGGCGCACGAGGGTCACTTGTGCATAGTGAAGGTCAAACAGCGATGTCGAGACCTTGTGTGGTGGCCAGGCATCGACTACGACATTGAAGCCCTGGTCAGGGATTGTGCTGCATGCCTCCTCAGTGGGAAAACAGGACAGTCCGCCCCACCCCCCCTGCAGCCTCTCGCATGGCCGTCCCGCCCCTGGGAGCACATCCAACTGGACATCTGTGGCGAGATCCATGGACACGCAGTCCTTCACCATCAGCGCTTCCTGGTGGTGGTGTATGACCTCCACTCTAAGTGGCCAGAATTGGTTCCTATCGGAACTGTCACAGCACAGGCCATCGTGGACATCCTAGACAGCCTGTTCACAAGGTGGGGCCTACCCCTCACCCTTACCACGGACAATGGGCCCCAGCTAACCTCTGCCGGGTTCTCCTCATATCTCAGCAACAAGGGAATCAAACACATCTGCACGGCCTACTACAACCCACAAGCTAACGGAGGGGTGGAACGCTTCAACCAAACTTTGAAGAACGGCATCAGAGCGCACCTGGTCCAGGGGTGCACGTTCCAAACTGCTTTGAATCAAACGCTAATGCACTACAGAGCAAGCAAGCACACGACAACACAGGTCTCCCCGGCATCACTCATGCTAGGTCGTGAGATGGAACTGCCACTGGACAGACTCAGAACACAGAGAGTAGCAGAACCGGCGACTAGGCGCACCCAAGAACAGCAGGCAGTGACCAGGCACCAAAGAGCAATGAAACAGCGTTTTGACAAGGCACACAGGGTGAAGAAGTTGATCATCCAAGTGTCAGACTGGGTCCGAGCCCGACGGCCTCAGCGGTGCAACAAAATGGCCTCATTCTGGTCGGACCACTTGCAGGTCAGTCGACAACTGGGGCCCGCCACATTCATGATGAGCAATGGATCACGCTGGCACGCCAACCGCCTCAGAAAAGTCCCTGCCCCTCGAGGAATATGAATGCACACAAAACAGACATGCAGGCCAGAGACGCCACCGGATGGACCTCCTCCACCACTACTACCCGAGCCTCAGCCTCTGTGGGCTCCCCAAGAGCCACAAGCGGTGGCGGTTGAAGAAAGGCCTATGCGGGCACGAACTCGCCCTGCTCATCTGGGGGACTACTTAACCTCTTTTCATTCTTAGGCTCCGTTAGGTGTCTTAGTCAACCTCCAGGTTAATGGACTGAACTGGCTAGTTTGGAGAGTCCTTCCGTTTAAGGGTTAATGTTTATTTCTTACAGGTATCACTCTATGTTCTTGCCCTATGGCCATTTTATATATGGTACCAGTCCCTGGTTTTGGAAAGGGGGGGGGGATGTTATGTATGGTACGACGTACTGTACGTTGTTATGGTTTACGACAGTGTGCTGTTTTACGGATTAATGGGTTGTCAGAATGAGTGGCACATGTCATTAAACGACAGAGTGATATACAATGTGAAACTGCAGATGTGCGTTCTTCTACAGCTAGGCTAGATATAACAATTCTGTCTCTCACTGTTCAAATAAACCTACCATTAAAATTATAGACTGATCAATTCTTTGTCAGTGGGCAAATGTACAAAATCAGCAGGGGATCAAATACTTTTTTCCCTCACTGTACATATGCACGCACCACTTTTCTGTAATTAATTTTTTTGAATTTTTTGAAACAAGTTATTTTTTTCATTTCACTTCACCAATTTTGACTATTTTGTGTATGTCCATTACATTAAATCCAAATAAAAATCCATTTAAATTACAGGTTGTAATGCGACAAAATAGGAAAAACGCCAAGGGGGATGAATACTTTTGCAAGGCACTGTATATCACATTTGACATATTAACACACTTGTACTGTATGCCTGAGTGTTTCAGTCTGTTTAATTGCACTGGGATGACTTCTGGTATCTCTCACACTACAAGATAGTTACAGCTGGAAGTGATTATTGTACGTTGACCTTTGTGTGAAATGAAAACAAGTTGCCTAGCAGATATTGAATCCATAATGAATGTGTAAATGTGGTAGGAAATAGCTGGAGGGATGTGGAGTTAAATTAATCACACAGAGCTGGAGCAATGCTCTAATTATTTCACTCTGAAAATGCTGCTCACATTAAGACAAGAGCTGAAGACATGATCTGCCTGGCTGCTCTCAAAAGGATTGTTAGAAAATATTGTGTGCATTTCCACAACGCTATATAGCCTCCCTCCCAGAGTCATTCTGAAGAGGTCTATAGCCCTGGAATAAGATGCATATTTCTCAACTGCCTTTGTCTTTGCTTCAAGGACAGAGGGATCAGTGGTGACCCGTCATGCAGGGCAGGTGAAGCTGAGCCCCACCTATATATTTTTGCATGTTATTTTTGTATTAATACGTGTCACATATCAGTTTGCAGACAATATAAAAAGAATCAGAGTTAATAAAGCTGCTTTCAAACATGGTCTATTTTTTTCCTTTCTTGAGGAAGGCGGCTCCAAAATGCAGGTGTTGCAGCCTAGCTCAGCGCTTTCTGTGGTGGTGGGGCAGCCAGCGAAAAATACAGAGCATAGGGGTTGGTAATGTTCTCTCGTTATGCCGTGATTGGCTCAGTGTTCTGTCACTCATGGGGACACTACGTCACTGCAAAATCTAAGGGGCGAGCTTGAAAATTCAAGCCCCTTGTGTGCTGCCATAGATTTGCATTAGAAGTTCCCATCCAAGAAGGCTCAAGGTCATTGGCCACAGATAAAATGACGTCAAATCACGTTATATCTACCGTAGCTTTGGACTGATGTCAACATCATACTTTCAAAATCTTAGCTAGAAAGTTGGACAAGCAGTCATGAATCACGTCGACAATCTACTGGCAAATCCTTTTCATCCTTGTCAAATGAAGAGAAATTAAAGATAAAACGTATCGGTGCTCATCGGCCATTGGACATAAACATTACACAAGTTAGAAATCGCAAATTCAACAATGAGTGGTTTGGAAGGAATCAGTGGCTAACTGCAAGCGTTGCAAAGCAATCACTAGCCTGCTGTTCAGTGGAGTGGGAGTGTGGTCCAAGTCTGGGTTTAAGGGTCTCTTTTCCAAGCTCAAAAGGATAAATATTCAACACCATCGGCCAGAAAAGGTTGAATACATTGGTCATGCTGTCAATCCAGCATGACTTGTGGCGCATTCAAAACAACTGGAAACTCGGAACTGGGAAATCTCAGACGTCAGTGAGTTCAAGACAACTGGAAACTCAGACGAAAACGAGCTCCGACTGGGAAAATACGTCTCGGAATTCCAAGTCGGGAACTCGGGCCTCTTTCTAGAGCTCCGACCTGAAGATCACTGACGTCTTGAAAGCACCATAAATCCAGAGAATGCCAGACTTTGATTTGCCCACAAGGACCGCCAAAAATGTATTGTATGCTGCTGCATAAATTATGTAATATGCCAGGGGGATACAGTACATTCGGAAAGAATTCTGACCCCTTGACTTTTTCCACATTTTGTTACGTTACAGCCTTGTTCTAAAATGGATTAAATTTTTCCCCCCTCATCAATCTACACACAATACCCCATAATGACAAAGCAAACACAGGTTTTTAGAAAAACTGAAATATCACATTTACATAAATATTCAGACCCTTTACTCAGTACTTTGTTGAAGCGCCTTTGGCAGCGATTACAGCCTTGAGTCTTCTTGGGTATGACGCTACAAGCTTGACATACCTATATTTGGGGCGTTTCTCCCATTCTTCTCTGCAGATCCTCTCAAGCTTTCTCAGGTTGGATGGGGAGCGTCGCTGCACAGCTATTTTCAGGTCTCCCCAGAGATGTTCGAACGGGTTCAAGTCCGGGCTCTGGCTGGGCCACTCAAGGACATTCAGAGACTTGTCCCGAAGCCACTCCTGCGTTGTCTTGGCTGTGTGCTTAGGGTTGTTGTCCTGTTGGAAGGTGAACTTTCGCCCTAGTCTGAGGTCCTGAGCGCTCTGGAGCAGGTTTTCATAGAGGATCTCTCTGTACTTTGCTTCGTTCATCTTTCCTTCGATCCTGACTAGTCTCCCAGTCCCTGCAGCTGAAAAACAGCCCCCACAGCATGATGCTGCCACCACCATGCTTTACCGTAGGGATGGTGCCAGGTTTTCTCCAGACATGACACTTGACATTCAGGCCAAAGAGTTCAATCTTGGTTTCATCAGACCAGAGAATCTTGTTTCTCATGGTCTGAGTACTTTAGGTGCCTTTTGGCAAACTCCAAACAGGTTGTCATGTGCCTTTTACCGAGGAGTGGCTTCCATCTGGCCACTCTACCATAAAGGCCTGATTGATGGAGTGTTGCTGAGAGGGTTGCCCTTCTGGAAGGTTCTCCCATTTCCACAGAGGAACTCTGGAGCTCTGTCAGAGTGACCATTGGGTTCTTGGTCACCTCCCTGACCAAGGCCCTTCTTCCCCAATTGCTTAGTTTGGCCGGGCGGCCAGCTCTAGGAAGAGTCTTGGTGGTTCCAAACTTCTTCCATTTAAGAATGATGGAGGCCACTGTGTTCTTGGGGACCTTCAATGTGGCAGACATTTTTCGGTACCCTTCCCCAGATCTGTGCCTCGACACAATCCTGTCTCGGAGCTCCATGGACAATACCTTTGATCTCATTGCTTGTGTTTTGCTCTGACATGCACTGTCAAGTGTGGGGCCTTATATAGACAGGTGTGTGCCTTTCCAAATCATGTCCAATCAATTGAATTTACCACAGGTGGACTCCAATCAAGTTGTAGAAACATCTCAAGGATGATCAATGGAAACAGGATGCACCTGAGCTCGATTTCGAGTCTCATAGCAAAGGGTCTGAATACTTATGTAAATGGATGAGGGGAAAAAACTATATAATTCGTTTTAGATTAAGTCTGTAACGTAACACAATGTGGAAAAAGTCAAGGGGTCTGAATACTTTCCGAATGCACTGTATACTGTAGCTAAGAAAGTAATACTAAGTGTATGTTGTGTAGTTAGCTATTAGTAGCCCATGTGCCTCACCCTAATAATTTGGTCCCTTTCCCCCTCATAACTTAGCCTACTGTTCTGACTTGGTGGTACACATAGCCCGTTTTAGAGAAACGTAATCATCAAATACTGTAAGAGCTTTCATTGTCTGCTTATATGCCCTCTTTATTTATCCTACGGTTCTGACTTGGTGTACAGGGAGAACACTGTAAGAACGGCCCATGTTCTGAATTCTGTCAGTGTACATTTCAAAAGTGCTGAACAAATAGTTATATTGACTACGTCCGCACTAGCTCGCTCATTAATGTCTTAATTGAAATTACGGATTGCCTCTTATATGCTCGTCGTCCCCTTATGCCGTAGTTTGTACATCTCAATTGTCAGTAGAAACCACATTTGTTTAAGCAAGTCAGCCATGGGTTTTTTTAAAGGCAGTAAATGAGGCTGAATTAACTGTTTCGCTGCCAGACAAGGCTCCGCTGATAGCCAGGTGTAGCAGTGGTAAGGATTCACTCAATGGTGTTGAAAATAAAGTTCTGCTGTTGGGACAGCTTTATGTAGGCCCAAACAGTTTGTGGGCACTGTTTGTCACCGGTATAGTGCAATTAGTGTATTGTTTTGGGTTTGTGGCTTTACTGGCATGCATAAACACATTTTGGGGGGAGTTTGCTAAAATCGCCAGAGAAGGACCATGTACACAAACTCACATTATGGATTGTTCATTCAAAGGAGCACCATCCATTTGTACAGAGCAACTAAATACAAGTAACTGCAAAAATAAAGGAAACACCAACAAAGTGTCTTAATAGGGAGTTGCCAGAACAGCTTCAATGCGCCTTGGCAGAGATTCTACAAGTGTTGGAGGGATGCAACATTCTTCCACAAGAAATTCCATTTGGTGTTTTGTTGGTGGTGGAAAATTGTCTCAGGCGCAGGTCCAGAATCTCCCAATTGGGTTGAGATCTGGTCACACACACGCAATCCCCTATGCTCCTTTGAGACCCCTCTTTTAGCCAAAATAATGGTCAACTGGGCATTTTTAAACATGATGGGATGTTAATTGCTTAATTAACTCAGGAACCACACCTGTGTGGAAGCACCTGCTTTCTACATACACTGTAATTTAGCAGAGACTCTTATCCAGAGAGACTTACAGTAGCGAGTGCATCCATTTTTCATACTGGTCCCCATGGGAACAGAACACACAACCCTGGCGCTGCAAGCACCATGCTCTTCCAACTGAGCCACACTTTAGATCCCTCATTTACTCAAGTGTTTCCTTTCTTTTGGCAGTTCCCTGTACAGCGCAACAACGCTTGGCCTTTCATTTGATCATATGTTTGGCGCCATCTCCTGGTAACCTCGTGGTAGATCTGTGGTTAACAGGTAAATACTTCTGGCTCGGAGTAATGTCAATCAAAATCAAACAGACTGATCCCTCGAGAAATACAGAAGGAATATTAACAGAGGGACATTTAAAAAAAGAAACAGGATTGGGTAATAGACTTTAATCTCCTTTCAATAAACTTGTGTACAGTATTCAAAAGTTAGATTTCACAGTTAAACAAAGACTACTTTTTGATGTTAGAGCAATGTTTAGAAAAAAAACTGCCTCTATGTACAGTCATTCACATTTGACAGTTCAAGCAAAGATAATACATTTGATTTTGAAATGTACATATACACATATGCTACAAATGTCAGAGAAGAAATAAAGCGCATTTATACACGTTTTAGAGAAGCAGACCAGTATCGAGTAAGCTGAAAGTGTTGTCGCTTTTTACAGTGGTCTTGTGTTCATTTTAGAATGAAACTCAACAGGGAAACAGACTTGCGTTACAGAGTGTTTTCATAATTCCTTTTTAACATAGCGGACACATGTACGCTACAGCTGTACAATTTGACAGTATGTCAGTACTATTTGTGGACCCTGTGTGGTTAAAAACATGACATGGTCTGCAGAAAAGAGAACACCACACAAACATGATTCATGATTCTAAAGGACGCAACCATAACTTCAGACAAACCATTTCATAAATCCATGCACTGATGTCAAGAGAACTTTCACAAAACTTGAGTAACTTAGCGCGCAACATCTCTCAAGTTAGGATCTGATCAACAACAACCGATTTCTTACCCGTCCTCCATTTCCCAGGAAAGGAAGATAGACCTACCAGCTCAGACATTGCAGTCATAGACCCAGACATGTTGATTACCATTAAATAAAACCACATCAAAAGAAAGGCAAGCTCAAAACAAAAAGCGAACGGAGTTAAGACAGGCATATACCGTAGTGCCTGGCTGACTTCCCAGTTTGTTGTTTCTTTGCTACAGTAGATGGGGTTAAGTTAACATGCAGATGGCTACACAGGTCAGGAGCAACAGTAGGGTATGGGGAGAGGCGTCGGTCTGCAGACTCGCAGCCGGTTCCTGAAATACGGTTCTCAAAAGGTGCTAGCACCCCATAGGACCCAGCTGCAAGTCTGCAGACTGATACCGTTGGGCATGGGGGTGTGGAGTATGAATGGAAAATACAGTCTATGGCTGCATCTGAAATGGCACCCTATTCTCTGTACACTGGACTATTTTTGACCAGAGCCCTATAAAGTAGTGCACTATGTAGGGAATATGGTGCTATTTCAGCAGCCTATCAAGTGGTCTCTTCATCCAGGCGTCTGTACAGTGACCGCACAGACCAGCCCTGACTAACGTTGAAGCTGTTTTAAACACACTCCTAACATACTCTCCAAGACCTCCCAGTCAGAAAACAGTTCATCACTTAAATAGGTATAAAAACTGCACTTTTTAAAAAGTAAATATTATACATCAATATTATTATTTCTAAACTGAAAAATACAATGTGCAATTATGTACGAGCAAAAAATATCAGCACTTTGGTGTAGGTTGGTTTTGACCTATTAGATGAACTTTTTGTCGTAAAGAACATGGAACCAAGCAGCGCATACTTTATAAACAGATGAAGAACTATACTGTTACAGAGAGACTCTTTCAGATAAAGAGAAGTCTTTCAAAGACACTCACTACCAAAGCCGTTGGTCCTCCAATCATCGGTCTTACTCTCAGTTGTCTCACTGGCAGGTGCACTAAACCTTGTCAGACAACTCACCCTGAATGTAATTACGCTGCTCTAGCAATCGCTACATACATTCAGTCTGAAACTGCCATTCTAGAAGTTGTTTGTGTGACTTCAAAATGAGGGGCGTTTTACAAAACAAATTAATCAGCGATTGGATAGTAAAAAAAAAAATCTAACCAGTTTCAAAGTTGATAACGTCATCCATGTAGGCCGGCTCTGGCCCAACCCATCAGTTTCTGGGACCAATCAGATCGGTCAGAATGTGTTCGCATTCTAGAAATCATCAGCGAGGGAGGCAAATCCAGACTCATCATTGAGAAGAAACGTCAGTTGGCCGGAGCGATCTGGATGGGTATCCAGGCAACACTAAACCAGCTTAAGCCTATACTTCTTGACTAAAAATGACTTTCAATGGTAACTCCATTGAACATCAACTCTCCATTGAAAGTGCCTGTATTTTAGTCCAGGACTAGGCCGAGTCTAGCCAAATGCAATTGCCCCATGAGGTTACATGATAAAACAAAAAGTGAATCTAAATGACTTTATACAGTGAACATAGCGCTGTCATGACTAGGGCTTGGAGGGTTTCCTGACCACAAGGCCCCAGGCCCAGAGTTTCTCCTGGTCAGAGTTTTTCCAGGAAATGGTCAGGAAATAGTTCTGGCCGTCGTCATGATGACACCTTTCCCATGAATCAAACTACAGCCTAGTTACGGTAGGGAAGTGGACGTCGTTTCACACAGGGGAACAGAAGGAATTACCTAGGAGACACTACCTAAGTAATCTAACCAATCGACCAACAAATATATATTGGTGACTACTACAAGTGCACCAACACATATTGGTAACTTATTATATAGCCTACCATTAAACCAACAGATATACTGGTGACTAAATAATCAGTGGACCAGTGAGCCCAGACAAGAGATGTATATATCCAATATGAATGGCTCTGAGTGAGCCCACACACACTAATATTCAGTCAGTCAGCAGCACAACACAGGAGACAAGTTACAGAGTTGGTCCAGGTCGCCCCTGTTGCGAGCTACCCCTATGGGCGGGCACAGACTGGGGTGAGAGATGCTACTGGAATTTCACACTGAATTCACCATATTTTACATGGCACTGTTTTCATTTGGTTGTTCTTAACAAAAATAGCCATGATAGATTTCTTCATTTTTTCTTGCATATTTGGACATTTTGGAGGACTGGGTCTTAAAGACTTTAGTCTTTATGAAGAAGTGCATGGTTCTAGGCTTCTATAGAGAGCTAGGTTGGGAACTGTCTGTAGCAGTGACTCTATGGATTTGGCCCTGTGGAGTGTTAATGGATGGCGAGTCATGGTTTCTAACAGCTATGAGTTCTCAAAAGGGTTCTATAAGTTCCCATAGGGTTCTATGAGTCTCTTGTGAGTGCCGAATGAAATCCACAGGAAGTGTGGGCTGGGCTCTCTCCAGGTCTTCTTTCCGACACCCCCTAGAGGGCACTCTACGGTGGACATGAGGACCAGGTAGGGAGGAGGACTTTTATTCTGGAAAGTTCAGTGCTGCAACCTCTGGCTTCATCTTGAAGTACTGGCTGAAGCGAAGGACTGCGTATCTGAAACGAGTGAGCAAATGTACGTCAACTTTAGTAACAAGATATCAAGTCAGTGACAATACATCATAAGAAAGCAAGATGCAGTGTCAGGGCATAATATCAATAGCTCATAAGTAGGCCTTCAGAGTGACACAAAGTACTCAACAATTTACATTATTACAGAAACTATAAATATGTTATATCTGCTATGGCTGTAATGTCATGTCTTCGAGAGCTTGGGACTATAAGGTTCTATCTGCATTTGTGTCAAAATTGAGTTACTTGGGCCTCCCGAATGGTGTAGCGGTCTAAGGCACTGCATCGCAGTTCTAGGGGCGTCACTACAGACCCGGGTACGATCCTGGACTGTGTCACAACCGGCCGTGATTGGGAGTCCCATAGGGCAGCACACAATTGGCCCAGTGTCGTCTGGGTTAGGAGAGGTTTTGGCTTGGGGGGGGGCTTTACTCGGCTTATCACGCTCTAGCGACTCCTTGTGGCGGGCCGGGCGCCTGCAGGCTGACCTCTGTCATCAGTTGAATGGTGTTTCCTCCGACACATTGGTGCGGCTGGCTTCCAGGTTAAGCGGGCGGGTGTTAAGAAGCGCGGTTTGACGTGTCATGTTTCAGAGGACGCATGACTCGACCTTCGCCTCCCGAGCCCGTTGGGGAGTTGCAGCGAAGAGACAAGTTCGAAATTGGGGAGAAAAAGTATATAATATAAAAACATTTGAGTTACTGACAAAGTCTTGTTTTGTTCAATGTTCTCTACCTATATGGCACTCTAAATACCCCAATTCATGTTGTTAAGCTGAAAAGATTACAATATACAAATTGCTGACACCATTCACACCAATGAGGGATCGGAACTCTAAAGCCAATTATCTCAGAATCATCTTTTTGCAGATATAACTTTATAGTACCAAACTCTCGACTTGTCTCTGGATAAAACCTATATTTTTGAAGCCACTTACCCCAGGAAGTCAAAATCAATGGTGGAAAACTCTGCCTGAATCAGAGCCCACAGGCCCCAGAAGAAATGAGATGCCTGGAGAGAGGGAGAAGGAGATAGGGAGAGAGAAAGAAATGGGGGATAGTCATATTATTGAATGTGGGTCAGTGTTCATTGTCCTGACCGGAATGGAAGTCTTTAACCAACACCATTGTCACGCCAAACATGACAAAGCCCATAGTAACAACCAACAAAGGAGTTGTCCACAGCGGAAACAGACCAAATCCAAGGCTACCACTTCTATCTACAGTAAACACACGTGAGTGTAGTTACCAAAGGAGGAGGTAGGGCGAGTCTCAGGTGGTGTTGGGATTGTTGGGTGCTACGGTTGACTGTACAAAATGAGAATTCTAGATTGTCCTGGAAATCTCCAAGGAGGCTGCTATATAGTCTCCCTACTTCAAAACAGGTACAGCAAGCTTCTGTTGCCATGTTTAACCTATGGATTAGCAGAACATACCCCTATGTATAGCTAATGCATGGCTAATATACCCCCAGGGACTCTTATTGTCTATAACAAGGCATAACTCTTCTCATTCGTTTTCAATAGGTTTGCAAGGTCACTTCTCTCTATGTGACATTGTATACATTTGTTGAATATGGTCCATCCTTTGATCTTTGAAAGCAGTGTTACGCTTCTATTGCTATTCAAATGCTTTGGAACTTTCTTCAGCTAAACTGTAGTGTAAAGTACTCTGATGAATTACCATGACTGCACTTCTGTTGAACAGCAAACAGTCAGACGGTCAATTAGAAATATTTACAAAGCTATTTCTCCTGCTTTGTTTGTCTCATTTGCAGGTCTACTAAGTGTTTCTTTCAAAGTACTCCTCTGCCTTTGGATTCCCAGGGGACATACCTTCTAGATGTGTCTATGTGTTCAGGGAAACAACCATTTCTGCTAGGTACCGGTTGACAGTTCAACACAAGACTACACTGCCCTAACTATTGATTAAAGGACCAACCAATTAACCTTCAGCGATTCACCCGAACAACACACATTCTTGTGCAATTGATTTGTTTTGGGTACATTTTGTTGTTTCTCTGAAAGAAGTGAGCGGAGAAGAGCAGAGGGGATGAAGAAAGAGGTGAGTTGAAGATGATGAACTGAGAACATTCAAACAGACAGATGACTGGCATTGAAGATCTCCTTGTGAAAAGCCTCAAAAGAGCCTTTCAACTTTACCTAGGAACACTACTGACTGATTTCCCTGTCTCAAAGTCTCACTGAACATCGGTCTAATACTTAATCTTGTATACTTAATCTTGTAAACAAAGCTCAAATAAAAATGTGACAACTTTGTCTTGGGCGTAAACCACAAATTAACCACAAAAAAAAAAGAAAGGAGAATGAACTCACCAGGGAGAAGCGGTTGACCTGTACATAGAGCACCTCCACCTCTGTCTCAGTGACCTCTGACCCTTGACCTTTGTGTTCCTTATAGGCCTCCAGGTATGAGCGCAGCCACTGCAGCTGCAAGCTCCGCTCTGGGTAGTGGCTGTAGTCCACCTCATTCAGACCTAACAGGACACACATACACATGCTAAGTAAAAGGTTAAACACAGATATGCTTAGTACAATGACCAAACACACGCTTAACACACTGACCATAATATAATATGTCATTTAGCAGATGCTTGTATCCAAAGCAGTCATGCGTGCATACATTTTTCGTCCTGGGAATTGAACCAACTATCCTGGCATTGCAAGCGACATACTCTACCAAGTGAGCTACAGGGGACCACAACACATACACGCAGCACTTAGTAAAATGACCAATGACCATTCGCACTTGGCAACGTGACCCAAAACACACACTCTTACCTGCAAATTCATTGAAGTGGTTCCCAATGTCATAGGCTTGGTAATTGTACCCAGCGTATTCGTAGTCAATGAACTTTACATTTTCTGAAAGGAGCAGAGAGGAAGGTTTGTTTAGAACAGGACAGAGACCAGTCACATTATAAATGATAAAGCTGTGCATTATTAACCCATTATCATCCCTGTCTCTAGTCTAAGTGGTTCTGATGCCTGACTGACAGCCTACTATAAATACTGTAGGCCTCTGGGGTTGAGGAGTAAGAGTTTGCATTTTGAAGGGAAGTGAGGCACAGATGAGAATGTTTCGAGAAAATGAAGACAAGAAAGTTGATACAGATAGACAGACATACAAAGTTGATAGAGATAGACAGACATATAGGCCTAATTGATTCAGACATGCAGTTCGCCTGGTCCCAAACAGGTGTATGTGCTTTAGCCGATTCCTCTGTATAGCGTTGTCATGACAGTGGTTGTCATGTTATATAACAGTCAGACGAGTTAGAGGAGTTGGCTAAAAAAATTACATTTAGATCTAGGACCAGCTTTCAACCAGTTTGAATTTGAAAGTGCTCTGGAAAAAGTTGAGAACGGATATTTTCAAAGAGATTGATTTTATGTTCTTCTTCTCGGTTTCACTTCCATGTTTTCTGCCATTATATAAGAGTGGGGTGATCCCAATCCCAATATAAGCTACAGGAGCCAGTCATGTGATTGGAAAATGGATTGGATTATCCAATTCCATAGACAAACAGTAGTCCATTATCAACTTCTTCCAGGAAATCACCTGATTGGCTTCACAAACAAATTAGCTTACACAGACACTATTATATACAGAGGAATAATGTTGTGTCGTTTTTACATGTTTAGTTTTTGTTGTTGTTTGGTTAGTGAGATATGTTGTAATTAATTAAATACAGAGGAATATGAAAGAGAAGTAAAAATGTGTAATTTAAAAAAGTAAGAACGTCTATATTACTTTCCACGGCAAGTTTATATTTGGTTAGTTTGATTCACATGCAGTTGTGGAACTTGCAGTGGAATTGATTGGGTGAAAGGTAATGTGTTGAGAAAGAGATTGTGGTGGAAAGATGGAAAAAGAGGGACCATGCAGAAGGAATGTGGCGTTGGAGGTAAAGAGATGCAACACTGCCCTCTAGTGAAGAAACAGTACTGCATGAGGTGACATCAACATGCAAAGCCTTACCCCCAAATCTAACTACAAGAGCTGTTTTAGCGCTCTCCCTGACAAAAAAAAAAACCCATTCAAATGCTTTAGGGTCTTTATCATTTGATTTACTATGCAGGTCATATTCAAGAGTGCTTGTTGAAGCACCCTAAATTCCAAATGATGTGTGTTTGTCACAGTACAGTTTCACATACAGTGTGTGTGTGAGTGTTTTGGTGTGTGTTTCTGGGGTTGACTTAGTAAAGACACGTGAGATGGTTACCGGACGCCGTGCGGTTCTAGCGGGACACAACAGAACACCTCCAGTCAGTGGCTAGTAGCCCTGTACAGCAGACGAAAAGGTTTGGGCAAACTCACATCCATCACACACACACACACAGACACAGACACACACTCTCTCACACATTCACACACAACCACAGTCACACAAACTGCCACTGCCAACTCTCTCCTCTCCTTTGGTCTCACACTTCCCACCCCTTTTCGCAACAGGCCCCTTCAAAGCTGCACTCTGATTGGTCCACATGGGACCCAATGGCACGACACCTCCCTGATCCTATGCAAATGAGATAATTGAATGGCTTCCTGTTGTAATCTAAGCAACACAGGTTTGACACTCAGAGACTTGGGGCAGAATTTGACTACTTCTCTCCCTCCCTTCATCACCTGACTTGACAGAGCAGAAAGATAAACAGAGGGATGAGGCCTTGGGGAAAAAAGGGAGGACAGTTCAGCTGAATGAGACAAACAACCCTGCTCTCTTATTGGGTGAACTGAAATGACTCTTTTAAACATCATCTTAAATAAGGGGAAGTTACAATAAGTTTAAAGTTTCCCTAACCTTTCACTTTAGTCAGTTTCAGGTTTTGTTATTGTTGGAAGGAAGGAAGAGGCTTCCCTCTGCTCTCACAGAGAGACAGTAATGGAACTGTCGCTGAGAGACTATTGTGGTTAAAAGAGCTATATTTGATCTCCCTACACTAACTGTAGTTCTGTTTTCGGTGATGATTTTTTGTTATTGCTGAAGCTTGAGGCTTCCTTCTTCTCCCTCTTATAAAACAGACAAGAGCTATCCTGTCACCAAGTAAGCATATAAGCTAGGTGTGGTCTAGCACTGGGTTGGATAACAGTATGGTAAAGAGCTAGCACTGCAAGAGCCATCAGTCACTGAGTGAAAGTAATAAGAGCAAATGGTGCAGTGAGCTAGCTAACACAGAGCGGTCAGTCACTGTCTGAGTGAAAGGAGAGTGTGTTAGCGCCTACTGCTGCTCTGAGCTGAGGCGTAGAACAGTGGTGTGTTCTGAACTGGGTCTGTCAGCACTCCCTCTGGCTGGCCAGCCGCTCCCGCCTGTCACTCCTAGGAGAGAAAAGCTGGACACAAGGAGCTGTGAGATCACCCCGCCCCTCGCCGAACAGATCAGCGAAGGGGTAGACAGCGCTCTCCCTCATTCCCATGTTTTTCTCAGGTATAAATCAGCTGAATCCCTCTCCCCCTCCCTCACCTTAGCCTCAGGTAAGAATGCTCTCCTCCTCCACCCTCAGGTAAAAACACCCACCATTCCCTCTGCAACCATTGGCCACCTGGCGAGTCTGGTCTGAGTGACCATTTCTACGTGCATCCTCTTTGTACACGGGCGGCCGTTAGTACCAAAGGCATTCACAACACAAACAAAATAGCATTCCCAAAGAACCACAAATAAATACATATTGATGAAAATGTAAATGGACTACGGAGCACCCTCCCTTCCCACCCTTAGCTAGCATGACATGATGGGCAAAGCCTGTTGGCTCTGTGATGGTTGTTGGCTAAACAAGGTGCACTAAAGCCAAGGCCCTGTTTCGTTGAGCAAAACAGGAGAAAACACTGACACAGAAAGCAAAATAAGACAATTTAACAAGTTTGGGTATTTCATACCTTCTGTTTCAGAATGTTCCCTCTAATTATTTACCTACTGAACACTATGGTCAGTCCTTCCTGTGGTTTGTGGCTTGTGACTGGGAGAATGCCATGCAGAGCAGTAGTGCAGTGCCTCAATTCTATTTTAACTTCAGAACTAAACTAAAATTCCATTTCCAATTCCCCTAATTTCTCTTCAATGTGGAAAATCAGAATTGGAATTTCAGTCGACTTCCTGAATGGACTGAATTTAAATGGAATTGACCCCAAACTCTGGTGCAGTATATGAAATCAGGCCTACCTGTGACTGGTAGTGGCGGACAGTGCAATAGTGGCTAGGTGCAGTATGTTTGGGCGTGCAGGGTGGGACTCACCTCCTTGCTGATTATAGATTATGTTCTTACACAGCAGGTCATTGTGGCAGAGGACTACAGGAGAGCCCAGCACAGACAGACTCTGCTGCATCCACACCATCTCCTCTCTCAGTCGCCTTCGACTAGGCACCTCACTGTTTAACCTGGGGATGGAGGTAGAGAGAGAAAGAAAGAAGGAAAGAGAGCAAGAGACAGAGAGAGATTACACATTACAGAAGTACACAGGGAAAGTAGTAGAGGTGTTGCGCAATCTCAGAGGTTACAGTATTATTGTGCCATCTCGGATCAATAAAAGGAGAGGGTTGGAATCTACTAGAAAACTGACATCACCCAAGAGTAAACTCATCAACACCTAATCTCAGATCAATAAACTACGACTGCATAAAGGAGTCTTGTAAAGGCTTTAAACTCCAAACGTAGTGCATAATCTCAAATCCACATGACTTTATTAAAACAGTCAACATACCAAACTAAAACTGTACAGTACATATTGCTCATGAACAGTGGGTGAGGTCTGAGTGACAGGGGGCTCGTCCTCTTCAGGTAAACACACCTGGTGAAGCTATGTGAGGAATGCCAGACATTCACTGTGCAATCGCTCAGTCATGCCAGAGGTCACAGGACAAGCCTCTCTCATACATCTCTAGTGTTCCATTCAAGAGCTTCCTAATGGAATATTCCAGACTAGAGCCCCAGAGAGTTATTCCTCATCACTATGTAACCAGACCTGGAAAAACTCCTGGCCCCGTTAATGAGTCATAAAGTAGGCAATGGGTGGAGGCAAAATATTCAAGCACCAATAATAACTTTAAAGGGTATTGATGAGAAACCTCCAACAGATTTCATTTGTCCCTACTAAGATAACTCAGTCCTCCTATCTAGACCTCGACTACGTCCCAATATCTCAACTAGCATACTATTCAGCTTGCATGGCATGAACACGCCAACGCAGGCCTTCATACTCCGTACCATGCAGGTCTGGATATTGGGACCCAGTTCATTTCTTTATCTACACCACTCACCTCATGTTCATCTCTGGGTCTTGGAAGAACTTGGGCACCAGGGCGAAGTACTTGCCCATTGTCAGCCACAGGTCTGACTGGGGCACCCATCCGTTGTGAGCATGGATGGCATGGTACTTAGCCAGCTGCCTCGCGATGAGCCTGTAGGGTGTTGGAAGCGATGTGAGTTGGCGATAGGGAGTTGAGAGGAGGGACCAAATTCTAGAGGCCAAGACTGTAAAAAACTCTTACTTCAGTATGGGCTTATACACTAGAGGCCATATTTGTAAAGAATCCCAGAATTGAATGAATGTCAGGTCATAGGAAAAACACAAGACTCATCTCATGGAGTTTAAGGCGAGTTTACACCTAAGGGTGAGACTATATTTGTCTATGTACATCGGTGTCCCTGATATTGGACACGTGAACTGAATGCATAGCCCTGGAGTGGTTGGGCTTTAGCTAAAGAACAGGTTAGCTAAAGCATGGTTCTGTATCCATAGATCCAGGATCAGCTTTCAATCAAACTCCTGACCTATAACTGTCTATCTATGTCCTGTGTTTCTACTGCTAGTAATGTTCCCCAAGGGAACAATAGTCACATTATCTTTCCTTACTGACTCACCGACACACCCCCATATACAAGTACACAGACGCAACACACCTTACATGACAATGTCGAAGGCTGTGGAATGTGTAAAGTGCATGTGTACTGTGGTTTCACCTGAGAATGGGTTGTGACATGAATTCAAAAGGTATGGTCTATATAAAGTAATATGTGTAGTGTGGGAGTAGTTCTTCTAAGATTAGGGCCTGGTAAGACAGCTCAGAGTTTCAGCTTTCTCTATCCAAACCTAAAGGGGGGGGGGGGGGGGGGAGTAGACAGGGTTGGCAATGGGTGAGGGTGTGTTTATCTCAAAGATTTAGACTAAGGGTGCTCTTGGTTCTACAAGTTGTACTCGACACGGTGGGATAACTATATGCGTAGCTGTACCTGGACGTGGGCAGGCTGCGGATGTGTTCAGGTTCCAGTGCCTGGCCCTGTAGGAACTCATAGCAGAGGCCGTTGTTGAAGGTACAGTAGAGACGTGGGGCGCAGCGGTGTGCGTGGAGCGTCCTGAAACTCTTCACCTCGTTCTCCCGGTCCACAAACAGCTCTGTCTTGTTGCCATAGATACGGACCAGGACCACATCCTGCATGACCCCGCCCACGTAGCAGCCCAGCAACTTATTGGTGATTCCATCTGTGAAGAACTGATCGAGAGAGAAAAAGAGATGATTAGTAGACAAATTATCGCAATTTGGCAGCATCATCATCACATCCAATGCCTCAGTATAAAATAAATATAGTGCATTCGGAAAGTATTTAGACCCCTTCCCTTTTTCCACATTTTGTTACGTTACAGCCATATTCTCAAATGGATTAAATGCATTGTTTTCCTCATCAATCTAAACACAATACGCCATTATGACAAAAAGAACAGGTTAGAAGAAAAAAAACAAGGTTTTTAGAAATGTTTGTAAATTTATTAAAAATAAAAAACAGAAATACCTTATTTACATAAGCATTCAGACCCATTGCTATGAGACTTGAAATTGAGCTCAGGTGCATCCTGTTTCCATTGATCATCCTTGAGATGTTTCTAGAACTTGATTGGAGTCCACCTGTGGTAAATTCAATTGATTGGACAGGTTTTGGAAAGGCACACACCTGTGGTGAGGTCCAAGCCATGAGGTCGAAGGAATTGTCTGTAGAGCTCTGAGACAGGATTGTGTCGAGGCACAGATCTGTGGAAGGGTACCAAAACATGTCTGCAGCATTGAAGGTCCCCAAGAACACAGTGGCCTCCATCATTCTTAAATGGAAGAAGTTTGGAACCACCAAGACTCTTCCTAGAGCTGGCCGCCCAGCCAAACTAAGCATTCGGGGGAGAAGGGCCTTGGTCAGGGTCACTCTGACAGAGCTCCAGAGTTCCCCTGTGGAGATAGGAGAAACTTTCAGAAGGACAACCATCTCTGCAGCACTCCACCAATCAGGCATTTATGGTAGAGTGGCCAGATGGAAGCCACTCCTCAGTAAAAGGAACGTGACAGCCCGCTTGGAGTTTGCCAAAAGGCACAGAAAGGACTCTCAGACCATGAGAAACAAGATTCTCTGGTCTGATGAAACCAAGATTGAACTCTTTGGCCTGAATGTCAAGCGTCATGTCTGGAGGAAACCTGGCACCATCCCTACGGTGAAGCATGGTGGTGGCAGCATCATGCTGTGGGGATCTTTTTCAACGGCAGGGACTGGGAGACTAGTCAGGATCTAGGGAAAGATTAACGGAGCAAAGTACAGAGAGATCCTGATGAAAACCTGCTCCAGAGCGCTCAGGACCTCAGACTAGGGCGAAACCTTCCAACAGGACAACAACCCTAAGCAAACAGCCAAGACAACGCAGGAGTGTTGTATGTATGTATGTACACTACCGGTCAAAAGTTTTAGAACTTAACTTTTAAGAAGGCACACCTGTTAATTGAAATGCATTCCAGGTGACTACCTCATGAATCTGCTTGAGAGAATGCCAAGAGTGTGGTAAACTGTCATCAAGACAAAGGGTGGCTATTTGAAGAATATCAAAATTAAAATATTTTGATTTGTTTAACACTTTTTTGGTTACTACATGATTCCATGTGTTATTTCATAGTTTTGATGTCTTCACTATTATTCTACAATGTAGAAAATAGTAAAAATTAAGAAAAACCCTTGAATGAGTAGGTGTTCTTTTGACCGGTAGAGTGTGTGTGTGTGATATACACTGCTCAAAAAAATAAAGGGAACACTTAAACAACACAATGTAACTCCAAGTCAATCACACTTCTGTGAAATCAAACTGTCCACTTAGGAAGCAACACTGATTGACAATAAATGTCACATGCTGTTGTGCAAATGGAATAGACAACTGATGGAAATTATAGGCAATTAGCAAGACACCCCCAATAATGGACTGGTTTTGCAGGTGGTGACCACAGACCACTTCTCAGTTCCTATGCTTCCTGGCTGATGTTTTGGTCACTTTTGAATGCTGGCGGTGCTTTCACTCTAGTGGTAGCATGAGACGGAGTCTACAACCCACACAAGTGGCTCAGGTAGTGCAGCTCATCCAGGATGGCACATCAATGCGAGCTGTGGCAAGAAGGTTTGCTGTGTCTGTCAGCGTAGTGTCCAGAGCATGGAGGTGCTACCAGGAGACAGGCCAGTACATCAGGAGATGTGGAGGAGGCCGTAGGAGGGCAACAACCCAGCAGCAGGACTGCTACCTCCACCTTTGTACAAGGAGGAGCAGGAGGAGCACTGCCAGAGCCCTGCAGGCCACAAATGTGCATGTGTCTGCTCAAACGGTCAGAAACAGACTCCATGAGGGTGGTATGAGGGCCCGACGTCCACAGGTGGGGGTTGTGCTTACAGCCCAACACCGTGCAGGACGTTTGGCATTTGCCAGAGAACACCAGGATTGGCAAATTCGCCACTGGCGCCCTGTGCTCTTCACAGATGAAAACAGGTTCACACTGAGCATGTGACAGACGTGACAGAGTCTGGAGACGCCGTAGAGAACGTTCTGCTGCCTGCAACATCCTCCAGCATGACCGGTTTGGCGGTGGGTCAGTCATGGTGTGGGTGGCATTTCTTTGGGGGGCCGCACAGCCCTCCATGTGCTCGCCAGAGGTAGCCTGACTGCCATTAGGTACCGAGATGAGATCCTCAGACCCCTTGTGAGACCATATGCTGGTGCAGTTGGCCCTGGGTTCCTCCTAATGTAAGACAATGCTAGACCTCATGTGGCTGGAGTGTGTCAGCAGTTCCTGCAAGAGGAAGGCATTGTTGCTATGGACTGGCCCGCCCGTTCCCCAGACATGAATCCAATTGAGCACATCTGGGACATCATGTCTCGCTCCATCCACCAACGCCACGTTGCACCACAGACTGTCCAGGAGTTGGCGGATGCTTTAGTCCAGGTCTGGGAGGAGATCCCTCAGGAGACCATCCGCCACCTCATCAGGAGCATGCCCAGGCGTTGTAGGGAGGTCATACAGGCACGTGGAGGCCACACACACTACTGAGCCTCATTTTGACTTGTTTTAAGGACATTACATCAAAGTTGGATCAGCCTGTAGTGTGGTTTTCCACTTTAATTTTGAGGGTGACTCCAAATCCAGTCCTCCATGGGTTGATAAATTTGATTTCCATTTATAATTTGTGTGATTTTGTTGTCCGCACATTCAACTATGTAAAGAAAAAAGTATTTAATAAGATGATTTCATTCATTCAGATCTAGGATGTGTTATTTTAGTGTTCCCTTTATTTTTTTGAGCAGTAATATATATATATATATATATATATATATATATATATATATATATATATATATATATATATATATATATATATATATATATATATATATATATATATAAAATGACAATTTACTCAGATATTTATAGGCTTATGTCCAGTCATGCTGGTTTTCATAACAGTGATGGCTATAGGTACCCTATAGGCTTCTATTATATAGCATATTTACTATAGGTTGCATATACTACAGGTACAGTAGACTTCCTGTCAGGTAGGCTAGATCTTTCTTATCTGTCTATTAATACTACGGATGAGGCCATTTCTAAATACGAATGGACCTCTACCATCCACGAACAGTATTCTGCCACCTACTGTAGTGTACTTTCATCCTGGGACTGAATTCTATGGTTCCTTTTATAGGTTGTCAATTGATTTCGGATCTGATGGAAAAACAAAAGGACCCCAGAATGCATTGATGGAAAATAGGAATTGCCTGGGTGGGTTTAAACCCAACGGTTGTTTTCATCCCCAATGAAAACTGGAACATTTCTGTGGGGCCAGGCATTCCACCCCTAATCGCATACACTATCAGGGATTGACCATGAGCGTAGAGGCACGTCTGGAATTTTATTTTGCAGGAACGAGCAATGGCTGGCATGTGCTGAGTCCTTGCTTTGTGAATGAAAATAGTCAGGGTGGTTGTGTGTGTGTGTGTGTGTGTGTGTGTCCACCCTGCCCACAACACCCCCCTAGAGCTGTGTTTCCCTAGAGAAACCACGCCCCCATTCGGTGTTCGTCAGTTTTTATTTACGAGGTGGAAACTGAAATTGTGCCACTTCTGTATGGTCACGAAGTCTTACCATACCACCTCGGTTTTACAATCAGCATACATGACAGACTTGTTCTACTTGTTTCCATGAGCTGGGTTTGTAAAGGTTTGACAGGAACAAACCACATGACTAATGGAAAATTCCATGTCCTGATGCAAATTGCCATCTAAGCTATGTTTTCATTCTCAAAAGTGTGTTCACCATTTAGACTAGCCTAACTTTAACCACAGAGCCCAGGAGAAACTCGGACCACCTTGTGACTCGGCAGGGAATTGCCAAGGACCTCATGACACGATATTATAATATCTTCAAGATAAAACAATAAATAAAAGAATTATTAGTCTTAGCACATGTCCCCGGGGGAGTTTCAAAGTTCCAGAGGACCCCCTACCTTCTGACCACAGCTCTCCAAAACAGTTACTATGCACAAAACAAACCAGGCAAAAATTCAGACTTTTACAAACCTCCCCTGGTCCCCTTGCCAAGTAACTCAACTCCTCCACGGAGTTGAGCTCAGACTAGAGTTTTTTTTTAATGAACCTCCGACTCGCTATGTGGCGATACTTTAACAATTTAAAAACTCTTAAACCCTTACTGTGTACCTATGTTTGCCCTCTGATGTGTGCCTTTCTCCGTTTGCTGAAATCCATACTTTTTAATAAAACATTAGTAAAATAAAACCACCGACTGTTTCCCTTGTTGAGATTCAATTGGCACATGCACATTCGCTGTTGTGGCAATGAATGCAAATGCAGTGTTCCTCAAGTGAAACTTAAACAGACATTTTTAAAATGTTCAAGTTCATATTCATCATCACCCCAACATCCACATATGTGAAAATGGTGCATTTCTACGTTTTGTAGTAAGAAAAAAAACACACACACGAAGGTAAGTGTTTCCAATGACATCCAATTACTAGACAATGCCTACTCATAATTGGTTAAAATCATATTTTTACATATGTTGATGTTGGGGTGGGGTTGGAGATGAATATGAAGTGGAAAAATTGACATTTTCCTTTAAAGGTGAACTATACAGAAATTCTCTCCGCCATTTCCTGGCTGCTAAAATTCTAATAGTTCACTTAATTTCAGTTTGTGACAAAACAAGCAAGTAAAGTGAATTCGGAAAGTATTCAGACCCCTCAACTTTTTCCACATTGTTACGTTACAGACTTATTCTAAAACTGATTAAATTGTTTTTTCCCCCATCAATCTACACACAATACCCCATAATGACAAAGGAAAAACAGGCTAATTTTTTATGCACATTTATTCAAAACAAAAAACTGAAATATCACATTTACATAAGTATTCTGACCCTTTACTCAGTACTTTGTTGAAGCACCTTTGGCAGTGATTACAACCAAGTCTTCTTGGGTATGACGTTACAAGCTTGGCACACCTGTATTTGGGGAGTTTCTCACATTCTTCTCTGCAGATCCTCTCATGCTCTGTCAGGTTGGAAGGGGAGCGTCGCTGAACAGCTATTTTCAGGGCTCTCCAGAGATGTTCGATCGGGTTCAAGTCCGGGCTCTGGCTGGGCCACTCAAGGACATTCAGAGACTCAAAGCCACTCCTGCATTGTCTTGGTTGTGTGCTTATGGTCGTTGTCCTGTTGGAAGGTGAACCTTTGCCCCAGTCTGAGGTCCAGAGCGCTCTGGAGCAGGTTTTCATCAAGGATCTCTCTGTACTTTGCTCTGTTCATCTTTCCTTGGATCCTGACTAGTCTCCCAGTCCCTGCCGCTGAAAAACATCCCCACAGCATGATGCTGCCACCACCATGCTTCACCGTAGGGATGGTGCCAGGTTTCCTCCAGAAGTGATGCTTGGCATTCAGGCTAAAGAGTTCAATCTTGGTTTCATCAGACCAGAGAATCTCGTTTCTCATGGTTTGAGAGTCCTTTAGGTGCCTTTTGGCAAACTCCAAGCGGGCTGTCATGTGCCTTTTACTGAGGAGTGGCTTCCGTCTGGCCACTCTACCATAAAGGCCTGTTTGGTGGAGTGCTGCAGAGATGGGAGAATCTTCCAGAAGGACAACCATCTCCACAGAGGGACTCTGGAGCCTTGTCAGAGTGACCATCGGGTTCTTGGTCACCTCCCTGACAAGGTCCTTCTCCCCTGATTGCTCAGTTTGGCCGGGAGGCCAGCTCAAGGAAGAGTCTTGGTGGTTCCAAACTTCTTCCATTTAAGAATGATGGAGGCCACTGTGTTCTTGGGGACTTTCAATGCTGCTGAAATGTTTTGGTACCCTTCCCCAGATCTGTGCCGCGACACAATCCTGTCTCAGAGCTCTACGGACAATTATTTCAACCTCATGGCTTGACATGCACGTTCAACTGTGGGACCTTACATAGACATGTGTGTGCCTTCCCAAATAATGTCCAATCAATTGACATTTCCACAGGTGGACTCCAATCAAGTTGTAGAAACATCTCAAGGATGATCAATGGAAACAGGATGCACCGGAGCTCAATTTCGAGTCTCATAGCAAAGGGTCTGAATACTTATGTAAATACGGTATTTCTGGTTTTTATTTTTAATACATTTGCAAAAAAAATTACAAACCTATTTTCGCTTTGTCATTATGGGGTATTGTGTGTAGATTGATGAGGGAAAAATATAATTTAATCAATTTTAGAATCAGGCTGCAATGTAACAAAACGTGGAAAAAGTCAAGTGGTCTGAATACTTTCCGAATGCACTGTATAGTGTAGAGAAAAATTACTACACATCTTTATAGGTTTAATGTGTCCACACGGCCATATCTCCATGTTACAGCGCTTGTTTACGGAAGACATAGGCCGCCACCTGTGCTAATTAGTTATCTAGCGTGCTTCGAACACCTGTGTGGAAACTAACAGGAGAGGAAGTGTAGTTCGTCAACTGGATGCACGGCACGCAGCGAATGGATCTGTGCAAAACTGCTACAGTAAGTAGCTATCTGTTTTATTTTAAAGTTTATTTCTCTCTGACATGAAAGACAAGGGGTCATATCATTATGTTTCGAAACCGATGGTTATTGACGTTTCTAAACGTTAAAACACCGCGTCGGAATTGTAGTTTACACGTAGGCCAAATGTGGGCGAATGTAATGTGGCTGAAGGGTTTTCGAGAGCTAGTCTGTGCTCAGTTTCGTGTTGGAGTTAAGGTACTTGGCAAACAGTCCCCCTACTCATGATCATCGATTCCTGGAAGTTGTACCTAGTCTTGCCATCGTAGAATGGCACTGTTAATATTACAATGGCATAAGAAAATTGGCACCAGATCAAATGCATAACTAGTTACTTGTCAACTACTTCAGCTGGCCAGTTGTCTGTTTTATGTGCATGACGACGCCTATAATATCCTTGAATTTGATAAGATACTTTGTTGCAATCTCTTGATGTGACACAGAACGTACAGTGAGTTACTGATCTTACTAGATCATGCAAACTACGTCAAACAAGAGGCCTAGCTATGAATTCCACTGCCTCGATTCATCCGTCAATCGGCTGGCTTGAATGCTACACTGTTGCTAGCTAGCAAGTTGACGCAGCTTCTATTTAAAAAGGCGCAACACCTCCAGTTTCAGAATAATGTAATAGCTGCCTGGTAGGCAGTATGTGACCGATGACGACTGTCTAGTCACCTACGGTAATCGTAGAAACTTATTAGAAATTAATACGTCGAATGTGACAAATGTAATACCTTCATTTTGACCTCGGATGGTTTCCAGAACGGTCTCAGTTCCTTGATCAGTCTCAATGCACCAGATCTGTAATCGTTCTCGTCTAATGTGACATCTATTTTGGGTACAGCGGGCGCCTCGTCGGGTACATGAATGTAGTTTGCCATAATGAAAGATTCCGGCTAAATTGATAAG
Source organism: Coregonus lavaretus (assembly GCF_964263955.1). Lineage (NCBI taxonomy): Eukaryota > Metazoa > Chordata > Actinopteri > Salmoniformes > Salmonidae > Coregonus > Coregonus lavaretus. The sequence goes on from NC_140000.1 coordinate 40,988,485, forward strand.
AAGTTCACTGTAGGTGCCTGCAAATGCGTTTGTATGAAATATTGCTTGGGTGTGGAGTTAAAAAGTCTACTCGCTTCTAGTGCGGCAACGCCTCTTAGAGAATCCCTCCCATAAAAAAAAAAAGAACCAATTTGCAGTGCATGCTGGGAAATCCGTGACTCACCCGTCACCATCAACCTTCTTATGATGGTCTGTAAGGTCAGCCATTTTGGTAAGGGAGTTAGTCAACCATGGTTTGCCAGTGCTGTGATAAGATATTGTGTAAAACAATGAATTTGAAGCTTATCTGCACTGTATGTTTGTTAGAGGAATGCCAGAAAGTTTTAGAGGAATGATTCCATTTATTTTATTTTATTATTAACTGCCAATATGCCAGCATTCCATTTAAACAATGCAGTCAATCCACAGCCATACACTGGCTGAAATGACGTTTACATTTTAGTCATTTAGCAGACGCTCTTGTCCAGAACTACTTACAGTAGTGAGTGTATACATTTGTAATAATTTATTTCGTACTGGTCTCCCTTGTGAATCGAACGCTGCAAGGGCCATGCTCTACCAACTGAGCTAAATCAGTTGATAGGACTTAGACAAATTGTAAATGCAACAAGTAGGCCTACTGATATTGTGTCATATAATAATACTCACAGCTTTCCAAGAAAGCAACATTTTAGACATGTATGTTCTGTTTACATATATTTTAGAGACTATTTATACAGAAAATGTGTATAAAACCTTCATAACTGTATTTATAATTATACAACAATATTTTGGGGTGACAATATTTTTATTATACAATTTCTGATATATTACATGCCTTACTTGTATTTTCCTGCATAAGTAAAAGCAGGAAATGCATCACCTATGCCTCTACTGCCATTCATTCCAATTAGACTGGTTTGGATTTCTCTCTGACCAAAATGACTGTAAGTCACTTTGGATAAAAGCGTCTGCTAAATGGCATATTATATTATTATATTATATGGCTGCCATTTTCACTCCATTCTGGAATTTTGAAGGATTATGACATAGCATATAGCCCCGCTAGTAATTTAATAAGATCTCTATGCCCACCGCCCACTGACATTGTTGATAATCCCTCGGATCATATGATCGTATGTCAGAGCACTTTACTTTATAATGTACAAGCTGTGTTTGCGCCCCCTTGTTTTTTGGCGCCCCCTCGGGCTCATGCGGTGGAGGAGATCTTCGTGGGCTATTCTCAGCCTTGTCTCAGGGTAGTAAGTTGGTGGTGTGGGGGCTGTCCAGGGGTATCGTCGGACGGGCCCCCCCCCCCCCCCTCTCAGCCTCCAGTATCTATGCTGCAATAGTCTATGTGCCAGGGGGCTAGGGTCAGTCTGTTATATCTGGTGTAATTATCCTGTCTTATCTTGTGTCCTGTGTGAATTTAAGTATGCTCCCTGTAATTCTCTCTCTCCCTCCCTCCCTTCCCGGAGGACCTGAGCCCTAGGACCATACCTCAGGACTACCTGGCCTGATGACTCCTGGCTGCCCACAGTCCACCTGGTCGTGCTGCTGCTCCAGTTTCAATTGTTCTGCCTGTGGCTATGGAACCCTGGCCTGTTCACTGGACGTGTTACCTTTCCTGGACCTGCTGTTTTTGACTCTCCCTTTCTCTCTTTCTCTCTACCGCACCTGCTGTCTCGACCTCTGAATGCTCGGCTATAAAAAGCCAACTGATATTTACTCCTGAGGTGTTAACCTGTTGCACCCTCTATAACCACTGTGATTATTAATTGACCCTGCTGGTCATCTATGGACGTTTGAACATCTTGAAGAACAATCTGGCCTTAATGGCCATTTACTCTTATAATCTCAACCCGGCACAGCCAGAAGAGGACTGGCCACCCCTCAGAGCCTGGTTCCTCTCTAGGTTTCTTCCTAGGCTCCTGCCTTTCTAGGGAGTTTTTCCTAGCCACTGTGCTTCTACATCTGCATTGCTTGCTGTTTGGGGTTTTAGGCTGGGTTTCTGTATAAGCACTTTGTTACATCTGCTGATGTAAAAAGGACTTTATAAATACATTTTATTTGATTTGTTTGCCTTTTATGTTATTTACAACATCATAAAGCTTTCTTTGCAAAAATTGCACCCCTCATTCCCGATGCTGTACAAAATATCATAGGTTTAATAAAATATGTCAGTTCCGTCAATAATAATATTCAATGTAGCACATTATAATAAGCGTCTTCATGATATAGATCATTACAGACAGTAGTGACCAATCATTTGGAGTCTAATATAATAAAAAATTAACAACAAAAAAAGAGTTGACAAATTGTTAAATTATAGCTACATCATTTAATTGTACCATCAATGTCATGATCTTGACCATGAAATTAGAACAGGAACAGAGAGTTTTTAAACTAAACAATCTTTATTTTAATTTTTTTAAATAGTTTTTTTTATTGAAAATAAATATTCAAGTCAGTCAAGAACACATAAAAAAACCACCGTACATAAAAATCTTAAATAATCTTAATAAAATACAAAGATGACAGACCACGTTACTTAATACATCAAATATTGCATTATAATATTATTCTAAAGTACAGATACCTTTTCTGTTACCATGTAATTTGAGGGAATGTAATAGTTTTTTTGTCAAATTAATGTCAAAAGTCGATTTTTTTGTGTGCATTTTAGCTAACCGTAACCCAAATCCAAACCCATGAATAGCCGAGCCGACAAGGTGAAAAATATGTAGCTGTGCCCTTGAGCAAGGCACTTAACCCTAATTTGCTCCAGGGGCACCATACTACTATGTCTGACCCTGTGTAAAAACAACACATTTCACTGCACCTATCCCGTGTATGTGACAATAAAACGTGTTTTTTTTAATCCTCGTATTCCTGCTACGTTAATTATCCTAACCTGCTACGAAAGTTCTCCTAACGTGCTACGAAAACTCAAATCGGACAAAAGCTGTATCCCTTGAAATCTCTGGGTCTTCGTTGAAAATGTATATCATTTATGAAGATTTGGCTTTGTCATGGACTTTTATTTTGAAACGTTGTCGGCGTTCATAACACCGGAAGTAGATTCTCACGTTGCCGAAACAAGCAAAAAACAGCGCCAGCACACATGTTGAAGAAAAATCATCATACAACGACGAAAATGGAATTAAATTTGAACATCAAGAAAACAAGCTCACAAGACTTGCTCGCGTGTGGCAACGGAGGAGGTTTGATCCTTTTTCCGAAACTGCTTTTATCAACTGATTTGACTGAGGAGTTGTTTAGCCTGTTAGCTATCCTAGCTAACGGTACATGCACAAACTCTTAACATAAAATATATATATATATATATCTTAACAACATTGTGTTCAAGTGGAGGCTGCTGAGGGGAGGACGGCTCATAATAATGTATGGAATTGAAAAACCATGTGTTTGATACCATTCTGGCCATTATTATGAGCCGACCTCCCCTCAGCAGCCTCCACTGTTGTGTTCATACTATCAGTGTGGTCAGATGTAACATTTCGGTGTCCTTGTACATAGGTCTTCATGACAAGCTTCTCCTCAAGTCGAAGGGGCCCAAGTCTGGCAGTTCTTTGCAGACCGAGAGGGTCCCAAGAAGTAGTGGTGAGTTAAAAACATTTCCAGCATTTGTTTGTAGATTAGCCACATCTCCGCCAGGGTGCGCTGTTATTATGTTTCTGGTCATTACCCTGACAGAAACAGAATAATAACAGCGCACCATGGCAGAGATGTGGCTATTTGTAGATCTTGCCCATCATAATGTGTGCATTGCTTGCTAAATATGTTAAGTAGATTGCTACGTGTGTAGTTACAGTTGTATGTATGTGTGTTATGTTGTGTTTCAGTTCTGGACAGACTGCAGAACTTCCTGCCTCAGATGGCGCAGGCCAATGAGAAGCTCAAGTTGCAGATGGAGCAGGCACCTGAGGGCCATTATGACATAGAGAGGGTGGAGGAGGCTGGAAAGGTCATAGAGATGGTGAGTTGTCTTTTAAAAGCGTCTGCTAAATGGCATATTATTATTATAGCCAGGGGAAGTGTGATGTCAGAACACCACGAGCAGGCCTATCATATTGTGTAGCCTGAACAGCTGCTAGTGGTCGCTGTTTATCTGTCTTTTGACGGTCCCTCTCCAAAAGACAGGTAAACAGCGACCACTAGCTGCTGTTCAGGCTACATATTGTGGAACAGCTGAGCAGAGAAAGGGCCCTTCTAGTTTTCATCAGCTCAATTAAACTGAGACTTGGCGATATGACCTTGCCACAAGCAGCAGGATGAACCGCCGATACTGCAGATGAGTGTGCAACAAGACAATGTGCTTGTGTACAGCTGGGTTTTTTGTAATTCTGCTGCAACATGATAGCTCTCAGGGCAACAACCGTAGTGAAGTTTAGCCTCGTGCTTCGCACTCTTAGTTTTTGCGGAAGTCTGCCAGATTCTGCTGTTTACTTTGCACATCGCTGACTATATCCTTAAACTGCAGGTGAGACATTGGGCACGTTCGAGCTGAATACTTTTGTGAAGTCGGGGACCATCGTTGGTCACCGCCTTTCAAAGTGTGTTGCATTATCGGGATAAAAATTGTCCGACTTGCACCTACATGTCGACTGCATGAAATTTACAAAAATCATATGATCATGTTTTGACTACAAGTTTCTGCAGTTGCTCTTCACCAACTTCATCCTGCAGCCATTGCCTGCATTGTGGGAGGCTCTATTGTCAACCAATCATTAGGTTGTTTTTGTTTGACCCACGTGAACGTGACCAGACGTGATTGAAACAGGAACCAACTTTGCTGTAATTCATGTATACAGTGGATATGTACAAATACAGTGGGGGGAAAAAAGTATTTAGTCAGCCACCAATTGTGCAAGTTCTCCCACTTAAAAAGATGAGAGGCCTGTAATTTTCATCATAGGTACACGTCAACTATGACAGACAAAATGAGAAAAGAAAATCCAGAAAATCACATTGTAGGATTTGTAATGAATTTATTTGCAAATTATGGTGGAAAATAAGTATTTGGTCAATAACAAAAGTTTCTCAATACTTTGTTATATACTGCCACTCCAGGACCTTGAAATGATTCTTACGAAGCCACTCCTTCGTTGCCCGGGCGGTGTGTTTGGGATCATTGTCATGCTGAAAGACCCAGCTAAGTTTCATCTTCAATGCCCTTGCTGATGGAAGGAGGTTTTCACTCAAAATCTCACGATACATGGCCCCATTCATTCTTTCCTTTACACGGATCAGTCGTCCTGGTCCCTTTGCAGAAAAACAGCCCCAAAGCATGATGTTTCCACCCCCATGCTTCACAGTAGGTATGGTGTTCTTTGGATGCAACTCAGCATTCTTTGTCCTCCAAACACGACGAGTTGAGTTTTTACCAAAAAGTTCTATTTTGGTTTCATCTGACCATATGACATTCTCCCAATCCTCTTCTGGATCATCCAAATGCACTCTAGCAAACTTCAGACGGGCCTGGACATGTACTGGCTTAAGCAGGGGGACACGTCTGGCACTGCAGGATTTGAGTCCCTGGCGGCGTAGTGTGTTACTGATGGTAAGCTTTGTTACTTTGGTCCCAGCTCTCTGCAGGTCATTCACTAGGTCCCCCTGTGTGGTTCTGGGATTTTTGCTCACCGTTCTTGTGATCATTTTGACCCCACGGGGTGAGATCTTGCGTGGAGCCCCAGATCGAGGGAGATTATCAGTGGTCTTGTATGTCTTCCATTTCCTAATAATTGCTCCCACAGTTGATTTCTTCATACCAAGCTGCTTACCTATTGCAGATTCAGTCTTCCCAGCCTGGTGCAAGTCTACAATTTTGTATCTGGTGTCCTTTGACAGCTCTTTGGTCTTGGCCATAGTGGAGTTTGGAGTGTGACTGTTTGAGGTTGTGGACAGGTGTCTTTTATACTGATAACAAGTTCAAACGGGTGCCATTAATACAGGTAACGAGTGGAGGACAGAGGAGCCTCTTAAAGAAGAAGTTACAGGTCAGTGAGAGCCAGAAATCTTGCTTGTTTGTAGGTGACCAAATACTTATTTTCCACCATAATTTGCAAATAGAATCATTAAAAATCCTACAATGTGATTTTCTGGAAAAAAAATTCTCATTTTATCTGTCATAGTTGACGTGTACCTATGATGAAAATTACAGGCCTCTCATCTTTTTAAGTGGGAGAACTTGCACAGTTGGTGGCTGACTAAATACTTTTTTCCCCCACTGTAAATGTGATATTTGAGTCTCTCTCACCAATTGATTGTACAATGTGCGCATATATTTTCAGTGTGTGATATGGGGGTTGGAGACATGTTTATTTTGACATAGTAAAGAAAAACGTATATAAACAATGGGAACACTGCCATGTTGCACTGAGTCTTGCTGTTGGAAAACCACATCAGTGTCCGACTTTCGGCTTACCACTCAAATGAGGCCATTATGTTGATTGAATAAAAATTGTGTTATGTCGTTGATGATTACATTGATTCCCTTGTCTCTCTATCAGGATGTGTCGCTTGTGGAGCTCAGTAGTTCAGACAGCGACTCGGACAGAGAGTATTCACAGGACAATGACTCCAACTCAGACTCTGAAGAGGAGAGCGAGCTCACAGAGGAGAACCTCAAACTGCCTGGCAACAGCCAGAGGAAGAAAAATAAGGTTAATATCCAAGTCCTGGAGAAACAAGAGGATTAGGCCGTTATAGGCCTCTAAAGAGACTACTGGGACAGTTGCAGTGTAGAATATTGGCATGCGTTGGTAATACTAATCAACTGACATGGGATCAGTTCTCCTTCTCCAAGCCCTTTTCATAACCATTATGAGTGAAATAATAAAAACTGACCGTGAGTCAGTGAGGACATGGTCCTGGAGGGCTAATGGATTCACAGTGGTTCAGTGGATGGAGACCTGCTGCAGTGAGGGATAAAGGGGACAATGGTGTCTACATAGAGGGGTGTCTGTACTATAAGGGCCAAATATCATGTCAACAAGTGTTTCAGTGCTATTTGAGCCATAATGAGATGGGAACAAAGCTTTGAGTGCCTTCTCAAGCATGTGCAGTAAGAATGTGCCTTATATAATTTCCTGTTTATCTGATGACCCTAGGATACTTGTAAGGTTAAAGTTCATAGTGGCTTGATGGTTGATTGATGGCAGAGAAAGAAGACATTTAGGCTATCTGTATTCAATCCATTTTCAATAGATCATATTGTTTGTACATTTTTAAATATGATTTATTATCACTAGCATAGATAATCAAGGCTACATTTTAAGTATTTAAGCAGAAAACTGTTTGACTGAAGTTCTCACCTGTAATCTTCAATACCAAATGCTTTATTATATATGTCTCCTTTGTTTTATGAATATGCCTAGTCCCAGAATTATGCTATGGTTAGTCACAGGCTTTGTGAGCTGTTAAGTTTTTCCCAGATTTATTTTTTCCTGAAACAAAAAGTACCAAAACCATGTACTGTATTTCATAATAAAAGTGTATGAAATCCAAGATTGTTGTGTGGTTGTGAATGACATAGCATACACCAAAATGCTAATGTTTAAAAGGAAAAATCGAAGTATAGACCCTGACATTGGATGAATATGAAAGAAATCAAATTCAAAAGAAGGAACAGAGTTTATTCACCATTGTACAACATTTATGTTTGAAGACAAACAATACTGTATGTATTGGGGCTGATTTTTGCACAAGGTTTGGGGGAGAATAGTCTAATCTCCATAGAGACCAGATTTCCCTGTAGTTTTCAAAATGCTCATTGACAATGGTGCATACAATGAAAATATGATATTCTTCTTGAACGTATACTTTATTAGTATTAGCCATTGTATTCATATAAACACTAGTCTTTCAAAGGTAGTGTATTTAATATCTTATTTAAATTAATATATTATATTTACTAAACTTAAAGGGGCAATCTGCAGTTTCTACATCTATTTCTGGACTTATAAATTAATAATATGTACCCATTGATTCTTGAAGAATATACCTTAACTGCTTCATGAGCTTAGTTCAACTGTCTAACCACATAACCCCAAATATAAGCTTTTTTTCCTCAAATTTCTGTAAACAAAGTAAACTATATAGCCTCAACATGGTTAAAACTATAATGTTGATGTCATGGATGGTCAGTCCTTGCATCCTTAGCTCTATCTATACATTTGAGAGTAGTTACATTTCTCCAGCCCCATCCCTCAGTTTTTTTACCAAAACAGGGGCAGGTAGTGCGCTTTGTTATTGTTTCAACTGCTGATTGCCCCTTTAAAAATGTAAATCAGGTTGGTGTGCTTTAAAAAAGCATTATCTAGCGTTGTAACCTACAGTGCTCCTTTACTGACAGGAATACGTCAAATATATATCAAATTATTTCGTTTTTTTATTTTGTTATGAAATATTTACAAATAACACCAATTTAACTAAGGGAGTTGTGGATATCTTCAGCACAAGTGTGGCACCTTACATTGCTGAGCAGAAATGACATACAAATCTGAACTTGCATGCTTGAGCTAAAATGAAATGTTGCATAAAATGTGTGACTGTAAATAAAAGGGGTCAGATATAAGATTCTAAAAACACAGCATCTACAGAGCAGGAGGAGATTGCCTGAAGCGCTCAGCTTTTGAAAAGCTAAATGTTCTTTCATGATGAGTGGAGGAACCGAAACCTTGAAAACTCGAAGTAAAGGTGGGTTGATCCAGTCAAATCCACCTTGGCTCTGGTTCCGGAATACTGAAATCCACCTCTGTGTTTGATATGTGCGATTTCCCTTTAGTAACTGTGGGGAAAACCGCCTGTGTCCATGATGTGTCCATAATGCAAGTTCCCGAACAGAATGCAAAAAACTGTAGGCACCTTGAGACGAGGTCGTGGCAGAGGGTAGGCTACACATCAAATGTCTACTCTCTCACACACCTGCTGTTAGCAAAGCAGAAGTTGGACTCCCGATCGAGACGGACTGGTGAGTCGTGATCAGGTGGATTGATTGATCAGTCGTGGTAACAGTTTATTAGGAGGGGCAGGCTGCCTCAGTACTCCACAGTCACTGCTTTGGTCCTGAGGTATTCGTTAAGAGCATCCTCTCCTGCCGACAGAACAGAAGCATAGTTAATCAGTCAAACTCAAATCAAGCATGTTGGGCTCACAAGGCTATTCAAAGCTCCTAGGCCCATTCTCTTTGAACTCTGGACTATGCTTCAAGAAAAAGGAAGTTAGACAATGGAAAATTAAATGGAAATGTATTTATGACAGACCACCAACAAAAATCAGTATACAATATAATCCACATTCCAATATGACAGTATTCAACATGAAACCCCTTGCCTAAATTATTACATGATTAAACCCAGACTCACCAAGGTCTTTGCCGAAGCCGGACTGTTTGAAACCGCCGAACGGCGAGGCAACGTCAGTCTTGTTGTAAGTGTTGACGAACACGGTCCCGGCGTCCAGCCTCTCGCTCACGTACATGGCCTTGTTGATGTCACGCGTGAACACGCCGGATGCCAGGCCGAACTCGGTGTCGTTGGCTCTGTTTAGCACGCCATCTATGTCACTGAAGGTCAGATGGGGAGAAAAAGGACGTTGGTCAGGGTTGGGAACCACAAACAAGTCTATTACTTGGGTCTGTGATGAGGAAAGGCTCTATCTCTAACGACTGAGGAGATGTACCCGTCTTTGAACTTGGACACCACCATGATGGGGCCAAAGGACTCCTCTTTGGCGATGAACATGTGATCCTCCACGTCTGTAAACAGTGTGGGCTCCATGAAGAACCCTGGAGGGAAACCCCATCACAGTGTAGTTAGCAATGATGATGAAGGTGGTTAGCTGAAACATTGCATTACAGTGGCCTCCAATTGTGTAGTACTGTATAATCAGTATTCACTAGCCAGTCTTATGTTACTAACAATTAAACTATTGCTGTACATATACTATTCTATCCTACGTATCCACATACTGTCCATAATGTCTATACATCACATATACACTACCGTTCAAAAGTTTGGGGTCACTTAGAAATGTCCTTGTTTTCGAAAGAAAAGCAATTTTTTTGTCCATTAAAATAACATCAAATTGATCAGAAATACAGTATAGACATTGTTAATGTTGTAAATGGCTATTGTAGCTGGAAACGGCTGATTTTTAATGGAATATCTACATAGGCGTACAGAGGCCCATTATCAGCAACCATCAGTCCTGTTGCAAAGAAAAAGCCATATCTCAGACTGGCCAATAAAAATAAAAGATTAAGATGGGCAAAAGAACACAGACACTGGACTTTGCAACTCTGCCTAGGTCAGCATCCCGGAGTCGCCTCTTCACTGTTGACATTGAGACTGATGGTTTGCGGGTACTATTTAATGAAGCTGCCAGTTGAGGACCTGTGAGGCGTCTGTTTCTCAAACTAGACACTCTAATGTATTTGTCCTCTTGCTCAGTTGTGCACCGGGGCCTCCCACTCCTCTTTCTATTCTCGTTAGAGCCAGTTTGTGCTGTTCTGTGAAGGGAGTTGTACGAGATCTTCAGTTTCTTAGCAATTTCTCGCATGGAATAGCCTTCATTTCTCAGAACAAGAATAGACTGACGAGTTTCAGAAGAAAGTTATTTGTTTTTGGCCATTTTGATCCTGTAATCGAAACCACAATTGCTGATGCTCCAGATACTCAACTAGTCTCAAGAAGGCGAGTTTTATTGCTTCTTTAATCAGCACAGCAGTTTCCAGCTGTGCTAACATATTTGCAAAAGGGTTTTCTAATGATCAATCAGCCTTTTAAAATGATAAACGTGGATTAGCAAACACAACGTGCCATTGGAACACATGACTAATGGTTGCTGATAATGGGCCTCTGCATGCCTATGTAGATGTTCCATTACAAATCAGCCGTTTCCAGCTACAACAGCCATTTACAACATTAACAATGTCTACACTGTATTTCCGATCAATTTGATGTTATTTTAATGGACAAAAAAACAAGGACATTTCTAAGTGACCCCAAACTTTTGAATGGTAGTGTATATATACACTGCTCAAAAAAATAAAGGGAACACTAAAATAACACATCCTAGATCTGAATGAATGAAATTCTGGATTTGGTCTGGATTTGGAGTCACCCTCAAAATTAAAGAGGAAAACCACACTACAGGCTGATCCAACTTTGATGCAATGTCCTTAAAACAAGTCAAAATGAGGCTCAGTAGTGTGTGTGGCCTCCACGTGCCTGTATGACCTCCCTACAACGCCTGGGCATGCTCCTGATGAGGTGGCGGATGGTCTCCTGAGGGATCTCCTCCCAGATCTGGACTAAAGCATCCGCCAACTCCAGGACAGTCTGTGGTGCAACGTGGCGTTGGTGGATGGAGCGAGACATGATGTCCAAGATGTGCTCAATTGGATTCAGGTCTGGGGAACGGGCGGGCTAGTCCATAGCATCAATTCCTTCCTCTTGCAGGAACTGCTGACACACTCCAGCCACATGAGGTCTAGCATTGTCTTGCATTAGGAGGAACCCAGGGCCAACCGCACCAGCATATGGTCTCACAAGGGGTCTGAGGATCTCATCTCGGTACCTAATGGCAGTCAGGCTACCTCTGGCGAGCACATGGAGGGCTGTGCGGCCCCCCCAAAGAAATGCCACCCCACACCATGACTGACCCACCGCCAAACCGGTCATGCTGGAGGATGTTGCAGGCAGCAGAACGTTCTCCACGGCGTCTCCAGACTCTGTCACGTCTGTCACGTGCTCAGTGTGAACCTGCTTTCATCTGTGAAGAGCACAGGGCGCCAGTGGTGAATTTGCCAATCTTGGTGTTCTCTGGCAAATGCCAAACGTCCTGCACGTTGTTGGGCTGTAAGTACAACCCCCACCTGTGGACGTCGGGCCCTCATACCACCCTCATGGAGTCTGTTTCTGACCGTTTGAGCAGACACATGCACATTTGTGGCCTGCTGGAGGTCATTTTGCAGGGCTCTGGCAGTGCTCCTCCTGCTCCTCCTTGCACAAAGGCGGAGGTAGCGGTCCTGCTGCTGGGTTGTTGCCCTCCTACGGCCTCCTCCACATCTCCTGATGTACTGGCCTGTCTCCTGGTAGCGCCTCCATGCTCTGGACACTACGCTGACAGACACAGCAAACCTTCTTGCCACAGCTCGCATTGATGTGCCATCCTGGATGAGCTGCACTACCTGAGCCACTTGTGTGGGTTGTAGACTCCGTCTCATGCTACCACTAGAGTGAAAGCACCGACAGCATTCAAAAGTGACCAAAACATCAGCCAGGAAGCATTGGAACTGAGAAGTGGTCTGTGGTCACCACCTGCAGAACCACTTCTTTATTGGGGGTGTCTTGCTAATTGCCTATAATTTCCACCTGTTGTCTATTCCATTTGCACAACAGCATGTGAAATTTATTGTCAATCAGTGTTGCTTCCTAAGTGGACAGTTTGATTTCACAGAAGTGTGATTGACTTGGAGTTACATTGTGTTGTTTAAGTGTTCCCTTTATTTTTTTGAGCAGTGTATATATACAGTACCAGTCAAAAGTTTGGACACACCTACTCATTCAAGGGTTTTTCTTTATTTTTACTATTTTCTACATTGTAGGATAATAGTGAAGACATCAGAACTATGAAATAACACATATGGAATCATGTAGTAACCAAAAAAGTGTTAAACAAATCAAAATATATTTTATATTTGAGATTCTTCAAATAGCCACCCTTTGCCTTGATGACAGCTTTGCATACTCTTGACATTCTCTCAACCAGCTTCACCTGGAATGCTTTTCTAACAGTCTTGAAGGAGTTCACACATATGCTGAGCACTTGTTGGCTGCTTTTCCTTCACTCTGCGGTCCGACTCATCCCAAACCATCTCAATTGGGTTGAGGTCGGGGGATTGTGGAGGCCAGGTCATCTGATGCAGCACTCCATCACTCTCCTTCTTGGTAAAATAGCCCTTACACAGCCTGGAGGTGTGTTGGGTCATTGTCCTGTTGAAAAACAAATGATAGTCCCACTAAGCCCAAACCAGATGGGAGGGCGTATCGCTGCAGAATGCTGTGGTAGCCATGCTGGTTAAGTGTGCCTTGAATTCTAAATTAATCACAGACAGTGTCACCAACAAAGCACCCCCACACCATAACACCTCCTCCTCCATGCTTTACGGTGGGAAATACACATGCAGAGATCATCCGTTCACCCACACCGCGTCTCACAAAGACACGGCGGTTGAAACCAAACATTTCCAATTTGGACTCCAGACCAAAGGACACATTTCCACCAGTCTAATGTCCATTGCTCGTGTTTCTTGGCCCAATCAAGTCTCTTCTTATTATTGGTGTCCTTTAGTAGTGGCTTATTTGCAGCAATTCGACCATGAAGGCCTGATTCACACAGTCTCCTCTGAACAGTTGATGTTGAGATGTGTCTGTTACTTGAACTCTTTGAAGCATTTATTTGGGCTGCAATCTGAGGTGCAGTTAACTCTAATGAACTTATCCTCTGCAGCAGAGGTAACTCTGGGTGGGTCTTCCATTCCTGTGGCGGTCCTCATGAGAGCTAGTTTCATCATAGCGCTTGATGGTTTTTGCGACTGCACTTGAAGAAACTTTCAAAGTTCTTGACATTTTCCGTATTGACTAACCTTCATGTCTTAAAGTAATGATGGACTTTCGTTTCTCTTTGCTTATTTGAGCTGTTCTTGCCATAATATGGACTAGGTCTTTTACCAAATAGGGCTATCTTCTGTATACCCCCCCTACCTTGTCACAACACAACTGATTGGCTCAAAAGCATTAAGAAGGAAAGAAATTCCACAAATTAACTTTTAAGAAGGCACACCTGTAGCTCAGTTGGTAGAGCTAACTGTAAGTCGCTCTGGATAAGAGTGTCTGCTAAATGACTAAAATGTAAAATTAAAATGTAATTAAAATTCATTCCAGGTGACTACCTCATGAAGCTGGTTGAGAGAATGCCAAGAGTGTGCAAAGGGTGCCTATTTGTTTAACACTTTTTGGGTTACTACATGATTCCATATGTGTTATTTCATAGTTTTGATGTCTTCACTATTATTCTACAATGTAGAAAATAGTAAAAATAAAGAAAAACTCTTGAATGAGTAGGTGTTCTAAAACTTTTCACCGGTAGTGTATATTTATCCTCCGGACTCTGACAATGCTCGTTCTAATATTTCTATATTTCTTAATTCCATTCTTTTACTTTTAGATTTGTGTGTATTGTTAGATAATACTGCACTGTTGGAGCTAGGAAAACAAGCATTTCGCTGCACCCGCAATAACATCTGCTAAATACTGTGTATGTGACTAAAACAATTTGATTTGATTTGAACAAAGGTTATTCTACTATAGCTACTTTGGTATGAGTGCATACTGTGATACTAGAGGGGCCTATAGTGTTGGAAACACACTGCTTCAAAAGTGTTTACCTGGCCTGTCCACTTGTTTGCCCCCGTACACCAGCGTGGCGCCCTCCTTCAGTCCCACTTCACAGTACTCCACCAGCTTGTCCATGTGGGCCTTGTGGTTCTGGGGCCCGTGGTCCGTGGAGCGGTCCAGAGGATCACCCACCTTCATCTTCTTTATCTCCTCCACCTGATGGGAGGAAGAGCAGGGGAGACGGAGGAAGAGGAGGAATGCAAAAGCTATGAGGAAAATGATCTTGAGAGACCCTTGAGCTATGCCACACAGAGACTCAGCTGTTGTGTGGTGGAGGAAATGGAGGAACTCCCTGTTCACCCATGACTGCGTCGCAATGCACGCCTCCAACTCAATCATCAAGTTTGCAGACAACACAACAGTAGTAGCCTTGATTACCAACAACGATGAGACAGCCTACAGGGAGGAGGTGAGGGCTGTCGGAGTGTGGTGCCAGGAAAATAACCTCTCACTCAATGTCAACTAAACAAAGGAGATGATCGTGGACTTCAGGAAACAGCAGAGGGAGTACCCCCCCTATCCACATCGACGGGACAGCAGTGGAGAAGGTGGAAAGTTTTAGGTTCCTCACCGTACATATCACTGATGTAGGCCTGTCACCTAAAACCCTCACAAACTTTTACAGATGCACAATTGAGAGCATCCTGTCGGGCTGTATCACCGCCTGGTATGGCAACTGCACCACCCACAACCGCAGGGCTCTCCAGAGGGTGGTGCGGTCTGCACAACACATCACCGGGGGCAAACTACCTGCCCTCCAGGACACCTACAGCACCCGATGTCACAGGAAGGCCAAAAAGATAATCAAGGACAACTACCACCTGAGCCACTGCCTGTTCACCCCGTTATCATCCAGAAGGCGAGGTCAGTACAGGTGCGTCAAAGCTGGGACCGAGAGACTGAAAAACATATTCTATCTCAAGGCCATCAGACTGTTAAACAGCCATCACTAGCACAGAGAGGCTTCTGCCTACATACAGACTTGAAAATCACTGGCCACTTGAATAAATGGAACACTAGTCACTTTCATAATGCCACTTTAATAATGTTTACATATCTTGCAGTACCCATCTCATATGTATATACTGTATTCTATACTATCTTAATAATGTTTACATATCTTGCATATCTCATATGTACAGTTGAAGTCGGACGTTTACATACACTTAGGTTGGAGTCATTAAAACTTGTTTTTCAACCACTCCACACATTTCTTGTTAACAAACTATAGTTTTGGCAAGTCGGTTAGGACATCTACTTTGTGCATGACACAAGTAATTTTTCCAACAATTGTTTCACTTATAATTCACTGTATCACAATTCCAGTGGGTCAGAAGTTTACATACACTAAGTTGACTGTGCCTTTAAACAGCTTGGAACATTCCAGAAAATGATGTCATGGCTTTAGAAGCTTCTGATAGGCTAATTGACATAATTTGAGTCAATTGGAGGTGTACCTGTGGATGTATTTCAAGGCCTACCTTCAAACTCAGTGCCTCTTTGCTTGACATCATGGGAAAATCAAAAGAAATCAGCCAAGACCTCAGAAAAAAAATTGTAGACCTCCACAAGTCTTGTTCATCCTTGGGAGCAATTTCCAAACGCCTGAAGGTACCACATTCATCTGTACAAACAATAGTACGCAAGTATAAACACCATGGGACCACGCAGCCGTCATACCGCTCAGGAAGGAGACGCGTTCTGTCTCCTAGAGATGAACATACTTTGGTGCGAATTGTGCAAATCAATCCCAGAACAACAGCAAAGGACCTTGTGAAGATGCTGGAGGAAACAGGTACAAAAGTATCTATATCCACAGTAAAACGAGTCCTATATCGACATAACCTGAAAGGCCGCTCAGCAAGGAAGAAGCCACTGCTCCAAAACCGTCATAAAAAAGCCAGACTATGGTTTGCAACTGCACATGGGGACAAAGATCGTACTTTTTGGAGAAATGTCCTCTGGTCTGATTAAACAAAAATAGAACTGTTTGGCCATAATCACCATTGTTATGTTTGGAGGAAAAGTGGTGACGCTTGCAAGCCGAAGAACTCCATCCCAACCGTGAAGCATGGGGGTGGCAGCATCATGCTGTGGGGGTGCTTTGCTGCAAGAGGGACTGGTGCACTTCACAAAATAGATGGCATCATGAGGAAGGAAAATTATGTGGATATATTGAAGCAACATCTCAAGACATCAGTCAGGAAGTTAAAGCTTGGTCGCAAATGGGTCTTCCAAATGGACAATGACCCCAAGCATACTTCCAAAGTTGTGGCAAAATGGCTTAAGGACAACAAAGTCAAGGTATTGGAGTGGCCATCACAAAGCCCTGACCTCAATCCTATAGAAAATGTGTGGGCAGAGCAAGGAGGCCTACAAACCTGACTCAGTTACACCAGCTCTGTCAGGAAGAATGGGCCAAAATTCACCCAACTTATTGTGGGAAGCTTGTGGAAGGCTACCCGAAACGTTTGACCCAAGTTAAACAATTTAAAGGCAATGCTACCAAATACTAATTGAGTGTATGTAAACTTCTGACCCACTAGGAATGTGATAAAAGAAATAAAAGCTTAAATAAATCATTATCTCTACTATTATTCTGACATTTCACATTCTTAAAATAAAGTGGTGATCCTAACTGACCTAAGACAGGGAATTTTTACTAGGATTAAATGTCAGGAATTGTGAAAAACTGAGTTTAAATGTATTTGGCTAAGGTGTATGTAAACTTCCGACTTCAACTGCATATACTGTATTCTATACTATCTATTGCATCTTAGCCTATGCCACTCTGATAATGACATTTCTCATCCATATTTTTATATATTCTTATTCCATTCCTTTACTTAGATTTGTGTGTATTAGGTTTTTGTTGTGGAACTGTTAGATATTACTTGCTAGATATTGCTGCACTGTCGGAACTAGAAGCACAAGCATTTCGCTACACTCGCAATAACATCTGCTAACCATGTGTATGTGACCAATACATTTGATTTGATTTGAAGAGGAAGAGGTAAAGTGTATTGTGTGTTTTGCACTGTTGTGGGAGGGTTGAAGACACTCACCACTCTCCTGATGTACTCATCATGTATGGCCTCCTCCACGAACAGGCGTCCAGCAGCGATGCAGTTCTCTCCTTTGTTGAAGAACACAGAACTCATACCCTGCAGAAAGAGAGATGGAGGGGAAGGGAAGATGAAGTAAATAAAAGCAGGTCAGTGAATAAGTTAAAAGACACAGGTATGAAGTCTCTCTCCTCTTTTCCTTCTTTCTCTCCCTCTCTCACCATGCGCACAGCCTTGTCCATGTCACAGTCGCTGAAAATGATGAGTGGAGACTTCCCTCCCAGCTCCAGAGAAACCTTCTTCAGGTTACTCAGCGCACAGCTGCAACAGGAAATGACACGTGAGCATGAGCAGGAAGTAGCCCAAAATCAGCCAATCAGGAATAAGTGGGGTCCCAGCCCCCTACTGTACCTTTTCATGATCTGTTTGCCGATAGGAGTGGAGCCTGTGAAGCCCAGTTTACGGATGTCTGGGTGGTCAGACATGCGCTGTCCCACCATCCCACCTATTAGAGAGATGGGGGAGAGGGAGGTGGAGAGAGAGAAAGGGGTGAGAGGGCGCCAGGGGGAGAAAGGGAAGTAGAGATGGGGGAGAGAGGGTGGTAGAGAGGGGGAGATGGAGTGAGAGATCTCCTGGAGGACCTCTCCCTTCCCACAAGCCCTTGCTCCCTTGTGTCCTGTTACCTGAGCCAGGTACGATGTTGATGACTCCCTTGGGAATTCCAGCCTTCACAGTCAGCTCAGCAAACTTCAGGGCTGACAGAGGAGTAACCTTTTGGACGAGAGCAGAGAGTGAGAGTGAAACACGTTCCTTGCTGTGGACACAGGAAACTCTTCAAGAGACAAGTGAGTCAAAGGAAAAACTGATATTCACATATGTGGTTCAGCAATGTGCAGTGCTAGAGAGGCTATTTTAACACGTAGGCCTACAGAGAAAGGTTACGTTAGGTAGAGTTGTGTGTGACAGGTAATGTCGTGTGTGACTGCCATGTTACATAAGTTGTTCAACTGCTGGTATAAAATCTATGACTGAATCTGTTGTAACGTATGCAGGTGCGTGTTCTCACCTGTGCAGGTTTCAGGACCAGTGTGTTTCCAGCAGCAAGGCAAGCGGCACTCTTCCATGCCAGCATCATGAGTGGGTAGTTCCAGGGAATGACGATGGCACACACACTGGCACCCAGGAAACACACAACACTCACCATGAGCAGGTGCCACAGGTCAGCCAAATGCAGTGGTTACTACAACCAATACTCATACTAAAACCACTACTCATGAATCATGTTCATATCTAAATCCATATTGATATTTCCTAGTAGAGTTGTATCACATGTGAACTCTGACCCCTTACCCCAGAGGTTCCTTCTTGGTAAAGGTCAGATTGCGATTGGGCCTGGCCTGGTTGATGGGTATCGTCTTGCCCTGTAGCAGACAGGATGTAATAGAAGATATCCTTAGACTACTAGATTACTGAAAAGATCTACTCACTAGTAGGTCAGTATATGGCAACAGGGAAGTGTGATCCTCTGTAGCTCAGCTGGTAGAGCACGGTGCTTGTAACGGCGCTTGTAACGCCAAGGTAGTGGGTTCGATCCCCGGGACCACCCATACACAAAAAAAAATTATGCACGCATGACTGTAAGTCGCTTTGGATAAAAGCGTCTGCTAAATGGCATATTATTATTATAAAAAGAGGTGGAGCCAGTTTCATCATACAAACTGCTCCAAACATCTTTATATTTATATGGTCCATGCAGGTGAAACTGTACCTGGATCTTGTCACACCAGCCGGCGAAGTAGCGGAAGGTCTGGATGGACATGCCTACGTGGGTCTTCAGTGCCAGGGTGTAGACAGCTCCAGAATCTATGGACTCTATGGTGGCCAACTCCTCCTGGTGCTCCTCCATAAGGTCAGCCAGCCTGGTAGGGAGGGGAGGTCAGCAAAAGAGATGGAGGTAGGTTCAAGGTTCCGCTGGCAGTCGTTGTCCTCAAAATATACTATTGTTGTATAAATGGATATAAATCTGCACTATATAAACAAGTTCCCTGATAGTAACTATACTCCATAATGAGTCGAGGCAGATCTCCACCAGGCCTCTAGGAGGTGCTGTAAGCTTGGTGCTCACTTGTACAGCAGGGTGCCACGATCTCTAGGGTTCATCCTGCCCCAGGGGCCAACCTCAAAGGCCTCTTTGGCTGCTGCTACCGCCCGGTCCACATCTCCCACTGACGCGTAGGCTACCTTACAGATCACCTAGGGAAAACATTTAATGACATAAGTCAGTGTGTATGTGAGAGTGTATATCTAAGTATGATAGATGAGTAATAGTAGGATATGTGTGTGTCTATCTGTATGTATAGCATTACAACTCACAGAGCCATCGGCAGGGTTGATAGTATCGGCGGTCTTGCCGTTCTCTGCGTCCTCAAACTTGCCATTGATGAAACACTGCCAAGGCATCTTCACCGTCATGTTGTTAACGTCTTTCATTGCCTGGGAACAAAACCATGACAGTGGCATAACATTACACGTCAAAGACAAATTACAGATCCAACTGTGTTTTATAATCATCTTATAACATGTGTCATTTAAACACTTGAAAATACAAGTGGAAAGTGAGTGGTAAACAGTATGTTTCTCATTATCATCACCATCAATAGTAACACCATCTGTGCTCTGTATGACCAGCCTGGTCCCAGATCAGTTTGTACTGTCTTGCCAACTCCTTTGGTCATTAATTGT
Organism: Coregonus lavaretus; assembly: GCF_964263955.1. Lineage (NCBI taxonomy): Eukaryota > Metazoa > Chordata > Actinopteri > Salmoniformes > Salmonidae > Coregonus > Coregonus lavaretus. Next base: position 41,008,757 of record NC_140000.1, read on the forward strand.
GGTGTCTTGCCAACTCCTATGATCATTGTTGCACAAATGACCATAGGAGTTGGCAAGACAGCACAAACAGATCTGGGACCAGGCTACTGTATGACAGTTGTGTGTCTGACTCACATAGTCGATGACCATCTCCTCCTCCTGGTCCTCCCCCCTCAGCCTTCTCACAAACATCTGGATGAAGTCCTGGAAGGTGGTGGCCATGTACACATCCTCATTCTGCAGCTGCAACCCTGCACACTTCTGATTGATCTCCTCCACCAGCCTGAGGATAGGATGGGGTTATATCAGGGTCATAGTGAAGTTATGTCAGGTCATAGGAGATTAAGTCACTCAGGTACAATGGGGTCAACTAGGTTCACAAAACTCACCATGATGATCAAAATCACTGTTAATAAAAAATATAACAAAAAACTGCAGGGTTAAACCAGGTCAATGCCAGTGAAAGCATACACTCACCTGACCACGTCCATAGAAGCAGCTCCTGACTTGAAGAAGTCTGTGGTTTCCTCAATGGCAGCAACGTTGCTCAGAATGCCTTTCCAGATGTCCTGGAGTGACAACACACTGAATCAGTGGCGCTAATTGAACAGCTTCTATCTGAATCATGCATTTACAACATGGTGGTATACTAAGTAACAGATTCATGTTCTAGTAGTGTCAAACTATCACACATGGCTATGTGGAAGCCTTCAGAGATACAATGAGAAACATACTCGTATCTCCTCTGCCATCTTCTTCTCATCATCAGTCAGCTCCACGCTGGCGGTGTCTCCTGAAGAGAAGTACTTAGCAGCAGAGATCATCTTCCCATCCTCAAACTGCAGGTTCTTCACCATCAGCTGTGGAGGAACCAGAGGAGGACGAGGGTGAGGAGAGGAAGGAGGCGAGGCAACAAAGAGTTAGGGTTAAGCCCGAGCTATGTCTTAATAACTAAACTGGAGAAACTATTCTCAAAATGAACTTTAGAAGCCATCGGAGGTTGATAGATACTTTATAGTGCTCTGTTACATCACAGGCAATAAAGCCAACAGGGTTCCCACTAGACACTTGCCTGTACATTTCCCTATTCATTTCCCATTGATCTCATTTCCTGTGACTCACCGCTTTGCTATCTGACCCGTACAGAACCAGGCCGTTCTTGGTGACGACACCAGGCTGGGACGCCCCCTCTAACTCCAGGGGCTGACCGGCTGGCACCGACTCCCCCAGCATGGACGACCCGTACAGAGTCACAGTCTAAGGAGAGACAGAGAGAGGACACGGGTTCAATTGACACACTGCCAATGAGACAGACACACACACACACAGTAATACAGAAACAGAACATTAGACACTACGTACAGTTCATACACACACTGTAAATGTAATGTGTGTGTGCGTTTTTGGGAACGCACCTGACCATCAATGACCGTCCACGCCCCGGGGACTTTGTCGTGGCCGCGGATCCAGTTGTGGATAGCCTCTGCCGGCTGGGCTAGGTTGACCTGGAGGAGAGACGAAGAAAATATTCCTTTTCAGACGCTTCTTTAATTCGTTTCTAGGAACCAGGTGGGGACCAAACAGTTGGCAGCTTATTATGCAACACTAGGAAGAGGGACCTTAAAAATAACCCCCCACTCCCCACTCCCTCCTCGCCTTAAGAATGTTGGCCAGTGCTATAGGATCTAGTAAGTTAACACTCCCCACCCCCTCAAACCAGCCCTACCCCCCTCCTTAGACAACCCCTCATTTCATTACTGGCCCTAGTACATCACACTCTCGCTAAACAGGACTTTTCCAAACTGAGTAATGAATGGACATATTGTGGAATTAAATGGCTACAAATAGAGCAACATCAAACTGTCCTAAACAGTTTTCAGAAGAAAACATAATAGTTTGGGCAAAAAAGTGAGAGGAAAAGAAAGACAGGAAATTATTTGAATGGTTATTTCCTAACATGATATTTGACTTACTTTCCACCATTCTCTACAAACAGCCTTAACCAGGTGACGCTGTGTCTCTCGTTGTTGATGCTTCACACCACATTCACTATCTCACCTTGGAGTTGGACTTCTTCTGGATACCCTCGTAGCTGGCCCCCTCCTCTGTCTGGGGGATACGTGGGGCCTTCCCATCAGCGATCAGCTGCACTGACTCCACCTGCACAAAAGGAATACACCAACCCCCAAGCAATGTCAGTGTGTTACGTGTTACAGCAGTGTTAAATGTAGTACACATCAACCGTTACACCATTCACATGGGACTGTGGTATGTTTTATCCTGACTGTGATCCGAGGATGGACAGAGGGAGATGATGGTGCGTTGCTATGGTTACCATGGCCTTGATGCCCTCTGGAAAGAGGAAGCGATTGTAGAGGGTGTCCACTGTGTCGTTGGGTTCCACAAGACACTCTCTCTGGAGCAGGATGGGACCCGTGTCCAGACCATCGTCAGCCCAGAAGATGGAGAACCCAGCCTTCTTATCCCCCTGGATCAGAGTCCTGAGGAGGACACAGGACACAGAACCAGGTCAGACACAGAACCAACGTCATGCATAGAACCACGGTCATACATAGAAACAGGGACGTACACAGAAACAGGGTCATAAACGGAACCATATGGAGCAGGCCTCTCACGGAATCAGGTCATGCATAAAACCAGGAACAAATCTGTGACAAATTGCATTTATACAGACGTCTGATCTTAATTTGACCAGTATTGTCAGCAAAATAATCCAGCAGCAATAGGATTTTAACGTTTAGTTCATAATGTTGCTTGATCGGTGGTTAGGCTATTAGCTGGAGAAAGTAGGCAACATGAAAAGTGCAATAATGTTAATATAACCGTGTGTGTATGCAGGTTTTCAGTGAATTTATGTCAATCGTGAAGCTCATCTGCATTTCCTGCGGCGCAGGTAAATTCTCAGCAACAGAAGAGTGATCAAATTAAGATCCTACAGCTGTAGCACAGACTGAGAGAAAGCCAACCTTTTCCATAGAGCCCATTCACAAATAGGTTAAAGCAGGGGCGCAACTTTGGTTTTAGAAGTGGCGGGGACATACAGTACTAGTCAAAAGTTTGGACACACCTACTCATTCAAGGGTTTTTCTTTATTTTTACTATTTTCTACATTGTAGAATAATAGTGAAGACATCAATCTATGAAATAACACATATGGAATTACAGTGGGGGAAAAAAGTATTTAGTCAGCCACCAATTGTGCAAGTTCTCCCACTTAAAAAGATGAGAGAGGCCTGTAATTTTCATCATAGGTACACGTCAACTATGACAGACAAAATGAGGAAAAAAAATCCAAGGTTTTCACACACTGTTGCTGGTATTTTGGCCCATTCCTCCATGCAGATCTCCTCTAGAGCAGTGATGTTTTGGGGCTGTCGCTGGGCAACACGGACTTTCAACTCCCTCCAAAGATTTTCTATGGGGTTGAGATCTGGAGACTGGCTAGGCCACTCCAGGACCTTGAAATGCTTCTTACGAAGCCACTCCTTCGTTGCCCGGGCGGTGTGTTTGGGATCATTGTCATGCTGAAAGACCCAGCCACGTTTCATCTTCAATGCCCTTGCTGATGGAAGGAGGTTTTCACTCAAAATCTCACGATACATGGCCCCATTCATTCTTTCCTTTACACGGATCAGTCGTCCTGGTCCCTTTGCAGAAAAACAGCCCCAAAGCATGATGTTTCCACCCCCATGCTTCACAGTAGGTATGGTGTTCTTTGGATGCAACTCAGCATTCTTTGTCCTTCAAACACGACGAGTTGAGTTTTTACCAAAAAGTTCTATTTTGGTTTCATCTGACCATATGACATTCTCCCAATCCTCTTCTGGATCATCCAAATGCACTCTAGCAAACTTCAGACGGGCCTGGACATGTACTGGCTTAAGCAGGGGGACACGTCTGTCACTGCAGGATTTGAGTCCCTGGCGGCGTAGTGTGTTACTGATGGTAGGCTTTGTTACTTTGGTCCCAGCTCTCTGCAGGTCATTCACTAGGTCCCCCCGTGTGGTTCTGGGATTTTTGCTCACCGTTCTTGTGATCATTTTGACCCCACGGGGTGAGATCTTGTGTGGAGCCCCAGATCGAGGGAGATTATCAGTGGTCTTGTATGTCTTCCATTTCCTAATAATTGCTCCCACAGTTGATTTCTTCAAACCAAGCTGCTTACCTATTGCAGATTCAGTCTTCCCAGCCTGGTGCAGGTCTACAATTTTGTTTCTGGTGTCCTTTGACAGCTCTTTGGTCTTGGCCATAGTGGAGTTTGGAGTGTGACTGTTTGAGGTTGTGGACAGGTGTCTTTTATACTGATAACAAGTTCAAACAGGTGCCATTAATACAGGTAACGAGTGGAGGACAGAGGAGCCTCTTAAAGAAGAAGTTACAGGTCTGTGAGAGCCAGAAATCTTGCTTGTTTGTAGGTGACCAAATACTTATTTTCCACCATAATTTGCAAATAAATTCATAAAAAATCCTACAATGTGATTTTCTGGAATTTTTTTCTCAATTTGTCTGTCATAGTTGACGTGTACCTATGATGAAAATTACAGGCCTCTCTCATCTTTTTAAGTGGGAGAACTTGCACAATTGGTGGCTGACTAAATACTTTTTCCCCCACTGTATGTAGTAACCCAAAAAAGTGTTAAACAAATCAAAATATATTTTATATTTAAGATTCTTCAAAGTAGCCACCCTTTCCCTTGATGACAGCTTTGCACACTCTTGGCATTCTCTCAACCAGCTTCATGAGGTAGTCACCTGGAATGCATTTCAATTAAGAGGTGTGCCTTCTTAAAAGTTAATTTGTGGAATTTCTTTCCTTCTTAATGTGTTTGAGCCAATCAGTTGTGTTGTGACAAGGTAGGGGAGGTATACAGAAGATAGCCCTATTTGGTAAAAGACCAAGTCCATATTATGGCAAGAACAGCTCAAATAAGCAAAGAGAAACGACAGTCCATCATTACTTTAAGACATGAAGGTCAGTCAACCCGGAACATTTCAAGAACTTTTAAAGTTTCTTCAAGTGCAGTTACAAAAACCATCAAGCGCTATGATGAAATTGGCTCTCATGAGGACCGCCAGAGGAAAGGAAGACCCAGAGTTACCTCTGCTGCAGAGGATAAGTTCATTAGAGTTAACTGCACCTCAGATTGCAGTCCAAATAAAAGTAACAGACACATCTCCACATCAACTGTTCAGAGGGGACTGCGTGAATCAGGCCTTCATGGTCGAATTGCTGCAAAGAAACCACTACTAAAGGACAACAATAAGAAGAAGAGACTTGCTTGGGCCAAGAAACACGAGCAATGGACATTGGACCAGTGGAAAGAGTGATGGAGTGCTGCATCAGTTGACCTGGCCTCCACAATCACCCGACCTCAACCCAATTGAGATGGTTTGGGATGAGTTGGACCGCAGAGTGAAGGAAAAGCAGCCAACAAGTGCTCAGCATATGTGGGAACTCCTTCAAGACTGTTGGAAAAGCATTCGTCATTAAGCTGGTTGAGAGAATGCCAAGAGTGTGCAAAGCTGCCATCAAGGTAAAGGGTGGCTACTTTGAAGAATCTAAAATCTAAAATATATTTTGATTTGTTTAACACTTTTTTGGTTACTACATGATTCCATATGTGTTATTTCATAGTTTTGATGTCTTCAATATTATTCTACAGTGGTCTAAGGCACTGCATCGCAGTACTAACTGTGCCACTAGAGATCCTGGTTCGAATCCAGGCTCTGTCGCAGCCGGCCGCGACCGGGAGACTCATGGGCGGCGCACAATTGGCCCAGCGTTGTCCAGGGTAGGGGAGGGAATGGCCGGCAGGGATGTAGCTCAGTTGATAGAGCATGGCGTTTGCAACGCCAGGGTTGTGGGTTCGATTCCCACGGGGGGCCAGTATAAAAAAAAATGTATTCACTAACTGTAAGTCGCTCTGGATAAGAGCGTCTGCTAAATGACTAAAATGTAAAATGTAAATGTAGAAAATAGTAAACATAAAGAAAAACCCTTGAATGAGTAGGTGTGTCCAAACTTTTGACTGGTACTGTATATATATATATTTTTTTTTTTATCCAGTCAGATATACACTCCAAACAGCCTACCCGACCACTCGGAGGCGTCCACATGGTCCTAAAGCACACCGCTGCCTTGTTTTGTATCACATTCCAATGATAAAACTGTGGGGGGGGGACAAAAATGCAATTTCAGAATGTGGGGGACATGTCGTCGTCCCTCGTCCCCCCGTCCCCAATGAAAGTTGCGCCCCTGGGTTAAAGAGCCAAGTCAAACACAGATCAGTGTCCAATATAGGCTAAATCCACATAGCTGTTCACACACAGAGACGTACACGGACACGCGCACACACACCCCCAACACAGATAACAGGAACCGAGAATACAGTGGGGGAAAAAAGTATTTAGTCAGCCACCAATTGTGCAAGTTCTCCCACTTAAAAAGATGAGAGAGGCCTGTAATTTTCATCATAGGTACTCGTCAACTATGACAGACAAATTGAGAAAAAAAAATCCAGAAAATCACATTGTAGGATTTTTAATGAATTTATTTGCAAATTATGGTGGAAAATAAGTATTTGGTCAATAACAAAAGTTTCTCAATACTTTGTTATATACCCTTTGTTGGCAATGACACAGGTCAAACGTTTTCTGTAAGTCTTCACAAGGTTTTCACACACTGTTGCTGGTATACACTCCTGAGTGGTGCAGTGGTCTAAGGCACTGCATCGCAGTGCTAACTGTGCCACTAGAGATCCTGGTTCGAATCCAGGCTCTGTCGCAGCCGGCCGCGACCGGGAGACTCATGGGCGGCGCACAATTGGCCCAGCGTCGTCCAGGGTAGGGGAGGGAATGGCCGGCAGGGATGTAGCTCAGTTGGTAGAGCATGGCGTTTGCAACGCCAGGGTTGTGGGTTTGATTCCCATGGGGGGCCAGTATATAAAAAAATATGTATTCACTAACTGTAAGTCGCTCTGGATAAGAGCGTCGACTAAAATGTAAAAAAAATGTACATGTATTTTGGCCCATTCCTCCATGCAGATCTCCTCTAGAACAGTGATGTTTTGGGGCTGTCGCTGGACAACACGGACTTTCAACTCCCTCCAAAGATTTTCTATGGGGTTGAGATCTGGAGACTGGCTAGGCCACTCCAGGACCTTGAAATGCTTCTTACGAAGCCACTCCTTCGTTGCCCGGGCGGTGTGTTTGGGATCATTGTCATGCTGAAAGACCCAGCCACGTTTCATCTTCAATGCCCTTGCTGATGGAAGGAGGTTTTCACTCAAAATCTCAAGATACATGGCCCCATTCATTCTTTCCTTTACACGGATCAGTCGTCCTGGTCCCTTTGCAGAAAAACAGCCCCAAAGCATGATGTTTCCACCCCCATGCTTCACAGTAGGTATGGTGTTCTTTGGATGCAACTCAGCATTCTTTGTCCTCCAAACACGACGAGTTGAGTTTTTACCAAAAAGTTCTATTTTGGTTTCATCTGACCATATGACATTCTCCCAATCCTCTTCTGGATCATCCAAATGCACTCTAGCAAACTTCAGACGGGCCTGGACATGTACTGGCTTAAGCAGGGGGACACGTCTGGCACTGCAGGATTTGAGTCCCTGGCGGCGTAGTGTGTTACTGATGGTAGGCTTTGTTACTTTGGTCCCAGCTCTCTGCAGGTCATTCACTAGGTCCCCCTGTGTGGTTCTGGGATTTTTGCTCACCGTTCTTGTGATCATTTTGACCCCACGTGGTGAGATCTTGCGTGGAGCCCCAGATCGAGGGAGATTATCAGTGGTCTTGTATGTCTTCCATTTCCTAATAATTGCTCCCACAGTTGATTTCTTCAAACCAAGCTGCTTACCTATTGCAGATTCAGTCTTCCCAGCCTGGTGCAGGTCTACAATTTTGTTTCTGGTGTCCTTTGACTGCTCTTTGGTCTTGGCCATAGTGGAGTTTGGAGTGTGACTGTTTGAGGTTGTGGACAGGTGTCTTTTATACTGATAACAAGTTCAAACAGGTGCCATTAATACAGGTAACGAGTGGAGGACAGAGGAGCCTCTTAAAGAAGAAGTTACAGGTCTGTGAGAGCCAGAAATCTTGCTTGTTTGTAGGTGACCAAATACTTATTTTCCACCATAATTTGCAAATAAATTCATAAAAAATCCTACAATGTGATTTTCTGGATTTCTTTTCCTCAATTTGTCTGTCATAGTTGATGTGTACCTATGATGAAAATTACAGGCCTCTCTCATCTTTTTAAGTGGGAGAACTTGCACAATTGGTGGCTGACTAAATACTTTTTTTCCCCACTGTAGGTAAGGGTAGGAAAAAGATAGGGCAAACTGTACTCAGCCAAACACATTACAAACAGGTCAACCCCAAACCAGACCAGTTAGATAGCACCACACTCACTCCTACTCAGCTCTCCAGCAGGTGTTTAACTATAAGGGCAAGGCACACACTAAAGACAAGGTTGTTCAGGAAATTACACTGGTCACGGTTACGTATTGACAACAGCTGAAATGACCACATGTGCCTCTGCACTTGACCGTCTCCATAGGGTCATAGTGTCTACAACAGTGATCCTGCATAGGCCTATTTCAAGAGTCAAGCACACTTGTTATTCTGTCTGTCTTCTCTGGTGGTCAGTTTAGGCCTGGCTCACCCACACAATCCTCAAATGGCTAACCCTTGACCTATCACCCTCATGGTCAAGTTTCTTCACGTGACACACACACAGACAGACACATAGACAGACAGACAAACACACACACACACATACCACCCCCACCCCACCACACACACGTCTATAAACCTTAATCCTCACACTATCTTAACACTTTCTTTTTCCTCTCCCTCCCTCACCAGTTGATGGCGGAGGCCCCGCGGTGCAGGGGCAGGATGGAGGGGTGGTAGATGATGGAACCGTGGGCTGGGTGGTCGATCACATTCATGGGGATGAACTGGGAGCAGAAGGGCATGACGTTGAGCTCAGCCCCCACCGCCTTGTAGGCCTCCACTATTTCTAGGATGGGCTTCCCTTTGACACGCCACCGCGGGAACTTAAAGACTGGCGTCCCGTCCTTCTCCGCCACTACCGCTGGGGGGAGAGAGGTGAGGGGGGCAGGAACATATTGAATTATATCTCTGTCTAGTAAATTCATAGGTAATCATAAAGATATTCAGGAAGATAGGAAAGATAGACAGAACATTTCTATCTTTTCTCTCTGTTAGTTTAGACTAGTTTTCCCTTTTGTACAGTGTATGTGAGTGTGTATCTCAGTTTATCTGTGTGACCGTTATCTGTGTGAGCTGGGTGTGCGTCTGGGTTGGGGTCAATTCTGAATTGAGTTGCGAATTGCTCTTTAATTCCAATTAAATTCTTGAATTTGAATTGGCCACACTCCACATGAAGCAGAATTTGAATTGAATTTCAAATGGATTATTTATTCTACACATCACCATAGTAATGTTTATTTTGATAAAATGTATGGTTGGTTACCAGTACATTGAAGCATAAGGTTGAAACATTTCATTCTCCTAAAACTATTTTAAATAATTACAGTGGTCTGGAAATATTATAAGATCATGTTGTGGGTTGTCTATAATAATTCATAATTCCCATTAGATCAAACTCTGCAGTATGGAAGGGACAATCTAACATCTCATGACAATTAAAAATACTGTTTGACATCTTTGAGTTATAATCAAACTAATATTTGAAATGGTATGTGAATTCTTTGCATTAATAAGTAGCATATCCTTTTCATAAAATACTTCTCATATGAATGAGACTTTCATGTTTCACGTCTCAGTTGAACTGCTTTGAATCGCTTTGAATTCAATTCAAATTCAAATCGAGTTCTGCTTCCTGTGGTGTGTGGCCAATTCAAATTCAATTCAAATTCACTATTTGAACTGAATTAAATTACGAATTGACCCCAACCCTGGTGTGCGTGGGGGTTCCGGTCTTCTCCAGTTCCAACCAGTTCCAGGACACAGCCTGCTCTACTACCCTACTAGGGTTAGGGTCACATGAAACCACACTTTGGACCCACCTGCTCCACACAAATTAAATTACACACCCAAGCTGATGGGAGGGGTGGGACAGGACAGGGGGCTGGCCTGGGGGCACAAGGCCCATCTCAGGGTGTGTGTATGTGCGTGGTAAAGGCCACATGGAGTTGTTGGCCTCATCCAGCTAGCTGTGCTAATCTGGGTGCTAAGCATGGTAGTAGCCTAATAGAAGTTGCCATGCTTTATAAGAAGGCTGTGCTTTATGCCATGGCAATAAGTGAAGTGTTAGAGACTGTTTGACTCACAGACGGCTAGGCTAATAGAGCCATTTTCTGTTTACCATTCAACGTTACGTTCGAGTGATGCGCAGGCATCCCAACATCAAAAAGCTCTGTAGCAGGATAGCTAAAGCTGATGTCGGGACCTTGACAAACTTAACAGTCAGTGAGTGATTTACATTTTAGTCATTTAGCAGACGCTCTTATCCAGAGCGACATACAGTTAGTGAGTGCATACATTTTTCATAGTGATCACCATGAAAACACGCAAGACTGGTGGCTATAGCTATGTTCAACAAGTATATTCTTCTTCTGGCTTTATCTAACTCTATTTGTGATGTTTTACCTTGACTTGCTAGCTTTCTAGGTAATCATTATATCTGCGATTTTGTAGATGATAACCATCTGATTACGTGTTTGTTAACTTGCACGAGCTGAAGTTGCACGTGATCGTATCCACTGCTAGGTAAACAAAGAGGTTTCTGATGACGAACTGCGCGTGCAGCTTTTCATGACGCGGGAAATGGGTCTATAGACGGAACATTACATAATCATTACATTGTCAAGTAAACATTTAAACAGTTGGCAAAAAACACCCAAAATCAAACCATCTGCTTTACTTCAGGCTAATAACAGGGAAATCAAATGTGAAACAATGTTTTACTCAAATGTTTGACTATATTGTGCAACAAGGTTTCCTTTACAGTACCTGTGTCCAGCAATTCAGGCCCTGACATGTCTCTGGACCAGAGGTCCTCTGCCAGATCAACTCAACGGGAACTCAAACGGGAATGTTATTTTTACAGGGATGGCAAAAAATCTTAATAACACAGAGATCTGTTTCCCTGGCCAAACGACACAAACCTCTCCATCCTGTGCCAAGGACTAAATAACCTCACTGCAGAGCAGAGGAGGCTGGTGAGAGGAACTATAGGATGATCGCAATGGTTGAAATGGAATAAATGGAATGGCGTCAAACGTGATTTGCTGTGTTTGATACCGTTCCATTCCAGCCATTACAATGAGCCCGTCCTCCTATAGCTCCTCTCACCAGCCTCTTCTGCTGCAGAGTCAGGCTGGACTGAAGTTAGGCTAAATCAGGGTAATAGGGACTAACGGGTTGGTAAGGGTGTGTATCTCCCCTGTGTGTGTTTGTTTGCCTAGTGAGGACGCAGTGGCGTTAAGCTAAGGATATTGTCCCATCTAGTCAGTTATTCTCTCTATAGAGAGAGGATAGAGCAAAGCAGAGATAGAATAAAGAAAGAGAGAGGGGGACAAGCACAGAAAATGGACCCTTGCCGTCCCAGCTGATGCATGCTGGGTAAAATAATTTGCATCATATCAACAGATGGCGGCAGACTTTTCACCTCACTGCTGCTCCTCTGGGTCGACTCAGGGCCTCTCCCTACTAAAACAATAGGCCCACAGTCCCGGGGCTAACGCTGGGCATGAAGGCCTGTCTTTGTGCAGGAGCCGTACAGAGTCAACACGGATCTACCTCCCTCGCTGACAGGGACAGTCCTCTCCTGACCCAGAGAGACCCAGGGCTAAAGGGGCTTCCGCCTCAGATCATCAGGGACACCACTGAAGCCATTACATCTCATTTAGAAAAGTGACTGGGAGTAATCATTTACACAAACTCCACTAACTCAGTTAGACCGTGGGAGTCTGGGAGAGGACGTACTGGATCATGACTGAGGCCATGCAGATGGTAACAATGTGAAGAGGTGGCCATGCTCTGGTGAGGATGTAAGCATACACTTCCCTAAATGCTTTGCTGCAATATTCATTCACTGAGTCATGATAACTTGTGTGTCCCCCCCCCAAAAAAAAGAGGGCATGAGGAAGAGGGAAAGTAAGAGGGGAAGAGGGACCAAGGAAGAGAAGGAAAGAATGGAGAAGAGAGAGAGAGTGACTCCCCCTCCAGTCATCACCAGTGTGTCAATACTTACCCAGAGGGTCTGCCTTGCCATCCTTATCTGGCACAGTGAACACGCCCACCACCTTATGGCCCTGCTTCCGTAGGTTGGTGTACACTTCCTGTCCAAACAGGCTCTGGCCAATCAGAGCCAGTCTCAGCTTATTTTGGTAATAATTCTGGAGGAGACAGGAGAGAAGAAAGAGCATGTGAGTTAGAGTGGTAAAAACTCTTTCTGACACATAACGAGAATAGCTTATAATGTTCTGGTGGCCTTTAAGATCAAAACACATATATTTTCCCCATACCCCTCAGGCTTTGAACCAATATGACCAAATACTGATGGAGAGGAACTTTCTAGAGATGTCATTTGGACCATACCAATGTCCATGACCAATATTCAGTTTCACTTCTAACATCCATTTACGTCATTTAGCAGACGCTCTTATCCAGAGCGACTTACAGTTTAGTGCATACATTATTATTTTTCATACCCCCTGTAGGAATCGAACCCACAACCCTGGCGTTGCAAACGCCATGCTCTACCAACTGAGCTACATCCCTGCCGGCCATTCCCTCCCCTACCCTGGACCAATTGCGCGCCGCCCCATGGGTCTCCCGGTCGCGGCCGGCTACGACAGAGCCTGGATTCGAACCAGGATCTCTAGTGGCACAGCTAGCACTGCGATGCAGTGCCTTAGACCACTGCGCCACTCGGGAGACATCCCTCGTGTTGAATATACAGAGACATTTTGAAAAGCATTTACGCTACTCTTTCCCTCTCCACTACTCTTTCCCTCTCCATTGCCAAGTTTTCTTTGGGAGTTTCTGGCAGCCAGACTGACCCAAAGGGCAATCAATCTTGGTTCTCTGGGAGAGAGAGTGGTCTGAAATGCTATTGGCTACAGAGAGCACAAACCCCTCCTCCAACTAGAATGAATGCTCAAGTATGTTAAGATGCAGCTACTCCAATCAGCGTCTGTCTGGAAGTTCATGTGAAAATGGAAACTTTCAAGTTTCTTATGCCGAAATAGACTATGAATAAAGTAAACACTAACAACGTAATACATTTTAAGACAATGTAATAATAACATAATACATGTTATGACAATGTGTTATACAATTGTTATAGCCTAATGTAAACAACTCCTGTGAAAGCTTACATCCAGACAGGCATGGTAGACTATAATTTTCCAGCACTGAGTGACTATCTATCAGCCGGCTAAAACGCCTATGATAAGAAATACATTTCTGCAGTTACATTGTAACCAACTACAGTAGCAGTTTGATAGGCGCCGGTGTTGTTCACACAACAAGTACAAGTACAAAACCATATAGTATCAGTCCCTTTTCCTTGCTAATATCCTGACAGTAATTTCCATGTCTGTCGAATTATAGACAGTTCGTTGCGGGTATGTGGATTTCTGGATAGTGTGTTGCTCAGCCGCTCTGCTCAGCGGCTCTGCTCAGCTCTGTGGTCTCTCGTTCAGCTGATGCAACTCCCCGCGAACTGTACAGTGGAAGTAATTCGTGCAGCGATGGAGGCAGCGTGCATAACGTGGCAATTGGTAAAGACATGCCTTTCTTTGTATGGTTGTTAGAATACAAATACATAGTACATAATATCAATTCGCCTTTATAGTAATAACTTTAATAATGCTGCATATCAGATATCAAACAAGAGAACTGTCAAGGATGCATCATATTTTGATTAGACTGTAGGCTACTGTGAGTGTGCACTGTGCACACCCAGACATTCACAGATCTGAGACCGAGTCATTCATTGATTGTAACATATGAAGATGACTCAGTTCTAACCTGATAGATATTCATCCATTAGAACAACAATGACAACATCGTGTGAATCAGCTGGCAAGCAATCAGGACTCTCCATAGTGACAGAGGGAGGGCTGGGGGGAGACAGAGGGTATAACGGATGCAACATCAACAATGTTACTTACAGAGCTGGTAGATAATTTCCTAATGATTCGGTTCGCTGTCCACAACATGATGGCTGTATTAATTTTCACAAATAAAATATAACAGAATTAGTCCAACGTGGGCTGGGGACGTGTGCGAGCTCCTGTTGACACACACACCTGCCTCGCAGTGACAGTGGTCCGAGCTAGCCACAGCCAGCTTGACCCGACAACCGGCGTGTGCCCGAGCTACCGTCTACGTGCGCGCTCACGAATCTTCCTTCAATGAGGCACGCCTGTATTTCACATTTCGGTGTGTTTGACAGCAAGTCTTTCACAGTTTTGTCTGTTACCAAGGGTAAACCATTACTTTTTTCCTGGCGTTATAGTAAGAATTGTTTTTCGACATGAATTGTGCGTGCTACTATGTCCTTTCATCAAAAGACCACGAAACCGGCTCGGACACGAGGACGCAACATTGATCGACATTCATGTAAAAAAATAAAGCGTAACCTTCGTCTTGCGCCCCTCTTGAATGGGTTATGACGAGTAGGCTACTATTACATTGTAATTACATTGTAATCAAATATAAATAGCAGCCATTATGTACTATTTTAGGTTGGTGCATTTTATACAAAAGTATCAGTATTAGTTTCAATGTTTAACATAATAAAATAATAAAACCACACACACATCAGTATCATCACAGACCATATATATGTAACTTTGTGATTGTTTAGTCATTCATTTAATTTCATCCATTCACTACAGGCCCAGGTCTGGACAGCTGTTCCATCTCAGGAAAACCACCTGATGTGTAAACACACTTTGACCTCTGCCGAACTCCCTGATGGAAAACTAGAGCAGGACAGCTCTCTCGGGATAGTAGTGGAAGGAACCCCAAACATTCACAACAAGGTGCTTTAAACACTCCACAGTTATGCCCTCTCCTGTATGGAAATTGTGCAACATGAGGAATTATGCATTTGTATTGTTTATTATCCAAACTGTCTGTCTAATGTCTGATGAGTGAGGACAATCGTATCCGTATGAAGGTGATTTGTTGTTCTGTAATTCAGATTCAAGTTTCTGTAAAGCAGTATCAATCATATCAACATACAGTATCTTCTATCTTCCATTGTAGGCAGACTCAGTTGGTTCAATGTTCTGCTTACCTCAACTGTTAGAAAGCACCAGTACTCTACCCTAGAGCTGTGTTGCCTAGCTATATCAGCGAGAACACACCTGCTGCTGTGACTCCCATAGTGAATGAGCTCTGATCAAATATTATTCTGCCCCCATCCACACTGAACTGCCTGGCACAGGTTCCCCCATGCCAAGGTTCACAGGGTTACGTCTCAGTATGGAGAGATGCACAAGCAAGGATGAACACACCCCTCCACACTCACCCACTGACCCAGACAAACACACACATGCACACAAAATGTCTACTGATATCACTGTGGTCATCTGTGCAGTGTTATTGTCTTTTACCCCTAGTGCCCCCTATAAGCCTGCTGATTTCCAAAGGGATACTTACTGTATTATTGGTTTGTATCCATGTCATAGTCATGGATACAATTTAGGAAATAATCTTAGTACCCTAATTTGATATGTTGTCTTGTATGCTTCTTCATAGGAGTCCCATGTCAGGGTATCTTATCTCTCCCATGTCAACTAGCTACCTGTCAAGGACAGAACACTGCCTTACGGAGGAATGAACTGGTGTCACAGAAGGCACTCCTCTGTAGCACCCATGCTCAACATGATGAAGAGCAATGTATCAGTGGGGAAAAAAGTTACAAAAAGGAAGCAATCACAAAAGGACAGTGTTTGGAAGGACAAATTAAACAATGCCTGTGACTGATTACAGGTGAAAAATATATTTCCCTCATGACATTTTAAACTTTAACACGAGGCTACATTGTAGGCACAGATCAGTGAGTCAGTCTCCCCTACTATTTACTAAATGTAGAATTGGTTAGTTATTGTCAGTACAAACTAGATGGATTACCATGAGATTATAATTGATATGTTATATCTATGTAATAATTATGATGTAAGTCAAATGTTGACGATGCAGTGAAGTTCACTAGTTGCAATTGTACATGCTTCTGATATCTGCATGCTGCAGTTAAGTATAGACAGTTGGTGCAGTCCCAAGCCATTGAATATATCAGGAGTTGACTTAAATATCAATAGTGTGACTATTAATAACTGAAGGCTGATAAAACTGGCTACAGCGAGACGTAGCCTCACTCCTGTATGTGACACACCTGTGTGTGTATTGTAACTGCTGTCTTTAATGCAGGTCTGAGGGTGTTTTGGATCAACTTTGGATCTGTATAAAGTATTGCAAATGTATGTCTGTATGAGAAACCACTAAAAAAGATTAAGGGGAACAAATGTGATTTATTGTGTAACTTAACTAAAACATTAAAAAGAGGACTAACATTAAGAGCACTGGTGGTGGGTCACACTTGGGGTTCCCACCTCAGATTCACAGGGGCTGCTGTGGAGAGGGGGAGTCAACTCTCAATTCTCCCGTCAAACACCAGAACCAACTGTTTTGACATGAGGAGTTGTCAATTCCCTTCCATGGGCTAAGTGAGTTCTGTCATCAAAACAAAGTGCTGGTTATATGTTCTCCCATTTAATTTGATCCCTTCAATTGCATCAACATCTTGGCATGTACAGGATTCTATTGACAAACACCAGAACCTCATGTCAAACACCAGAACCGACTGTTTTGACATGAGGAGTTGTCAATTCCCTTCCATGGGCTAAGTGAGTTCTGTCATCAAAACGAAGTGCTGGTTATATGTTCTCCCATTTAATTTGATCCCTTCAATTGCATCAACATCTTGGCATGTACAGGATTCTATTGACAAACACCAGAACCTCATGTCAAACACCAGAACCAACTGTTTTGACATGAGGAGTTGTCAATTCCCTTCCATGGGCTAAGTGAGTTCTGTCATCAAAACAAAGTGCTGGTTATATGTTCTCCCATTTAATTTGATCCCTTCAATTGCATCAACATCTTGGCATGTACAGGATTCTATTGACAAATCAGTTGGCAAAAGTTCTAATAGGGTAAATAAATCTAGAACAAAAACCAATAGTCACTTCCCTATGGATAGGGCAGGCAGCAGTCCTGGAAGGCAGAGGAGATATATGCCCAAATCTCTGTCTGGACAGAAACGTAATTGGTTGGTGGAAAAGCAACACAGCAAACATGGTGGGTGATATCATTGGTTAATATCAAAAGGGGGCGGGGCACTCCTCCAGGACCGTGCATTCTGGTAGGTTCCCACAGCTAGTGTTAAACTCAACGGATAACAAGTGACAATGCTCTTCTCCCTTTCCCATCGTGCTCTCTGCTGCTGGACCCAGGCGGCAAAGTGAAGACATCACAGGAAGCGGATTCCTGCTCCAAACTGGACGCCGTCGCATATCCTGAGGGAGGAAAGGAAAACAAGGGAAGATAAGGCAAAGAAAAGGTTTGGGACCTGTATGTGCCGCACCTGGTGTATGTGTATGGCTAGGTGTTAGGGCTTCTGTGTCTGTTTATTTACAGCATATAATGAGCTGTATGGCACTGCAGCAATAACACCTCTCATCTCTTGTTCTACCATCTCTGTGAGTGAGTGTATGCGAGTCTGCTCTCAGGCTTTTTTCTAGAGAGCTATATAAAGCCCCAGCCTAATGGAGCGGAGTCTGACCTACTCCTCGAGAGTGTGTGTGTGTGTGTGTGTGTGTGTGTGTGTTGTACCTGTCTCCACTCTGAACCCCCATGGGAATGCAGTAGTTGAGCTCCAGCCTGGCGATGTTCCCAAGACGCAACACGAGGCCTGCTCCATACGACCAGCGGATACACTCAGCCAGCTTCTGTAGGTGTGCTCTTGGACCCTCTCCTGGAGACAGGAAAACACTTCCACGTAAGAGGAGGCACAGAAGAGGCAGCATGCACACATAGATGTACAAACAGACTATTTAACATTTATTTGCAGTATGTACTGTATATGTAACTCATCATTAGTTAAATGGGGGCAATGAAAAACACAACATTGACTACTATCTATGGAGTTCAAGGTACCCACCATAGTTGAGGTTGCAGAGGTTCCCAGCGTTGAGGAAGAAGTGTGTCCTGAAGAGGTCTCCGAAGCCGCCCCGGCCCGGACGGAAGGGCAGAGGAGTGTACAGGTGGAGCCCGCCTGCCCAGTACGCCTCTCCCCCCAGGTAGTCACCTGCAGTAACACAGGTAAACCCTTACATTTTATCATCATGACTCCTGGCAACTGACACAACCCTGTGCACCACACATGGCCATTCAAATAAATAGAGAGCATGTGACCTCACCCTCGCTCTGTGGGCCGATGCTGTACATTCCAAATCCTCGCACACTGGTGGGACCGCCCAGATAGAATCTGGACAATACAGAAAGATGTCAATGACAAAAATGTCACTCACAGACCACAGGTCCTCACAACATCCCCTAAAACACTTGAGGATAAATACTTCACAGAATGAGTTTTAACTCCATAGCGCCACCTAGCGATTTCTATCAAATCCATGTGACATTATTCTGTTGAGTGGTCCTACCTGTCAGCGATGGAGGACGGTCTGCCTCCGATGGGGAGGAGACACCCACCCCAGAGGGAGGCAGAGAGGACCTGAAAGAGACCACCAGGGCCATGTTATATGAAATGTTGAACACTCAGGTACCCATAAATCACTTCCTATTTGCCCTGGATATTCCCCCAGGTTAGGGACTGAGTAGTGTTCCCTTACCGAGTCCCAGACCAGCCGTCTGTTGAACTGCAGCTCAAAGTCCTCCTTCAGGAAGCTGGCGTCTCCGCCTGTATAGCCAGCCAGCTCCTACAGAGGGCAAGACACAACACACATCAGCATGGCCACTTCATATAGATCTACAGTGGTTGTATTATGCAGAGGAAGTCACATACACAAACATACCTGGTTGATCCTCAGTAACGCACCTTTCTTGGGGAAGATGGCAGAGTTCCTGGTGTCAATGGACATGGTGTGCTGCAAGACAACAACCATCAGTGGTCAGACTCCGATAGATTCTTGCTACTTTGAGAGTTAAGATCATTAAGGGTTACGATCATTAGATAAAGGGAACTGAGAGACAAAGGGCTTTGTACCGAGAGGGCAGACTTGAGGGTGTGTCCGCTCTCTTCTCGCACAGCGAAAGAGGCACTGCGTGCCAGACAGCCCAGCTCCCTCCACACACCCTCCCACTTCAGAGTGTGGTTGGTCTTCCACAGAGGAAACTATAGGAGAGAGAGCGAGGAGGGAGAGATGGAGAGAGACAGTTATCCCTGTGGAAATTCAAGGCAGATTAAATGAAAACAACACGTGACACACACAGACCCACACAAACACACATAGTAGGAGTCCTCTTACGTTGAGCTCAGTGGAGACACCTCTGTCTGTCTCTTTCAGGGAGCTCCATGGAAACTGGCCTGTGACTTTGTACAGGTTTAGAGTGAGGCTGCAACAAGACAACACCTGTCAGGGCCATGATCCATACAGTGACCGTCTCATTACTGAACTATGTTCTACATAAAGGTTATAAATACATCACCATGGCAACATAACATACTGTCAATATGACCACTGATAGAAACAATCAAACTTGAAACAAAATGGCAGCCATTACACTGCAAGTGCTATTTCAATTTTCTATCGACACAGAGATCAAGGACAAAGGTGTTCACTGTTCGTACTTGCGTTCGAAGTTGCCTGGCTGGGGCTTGAAGAAGGACAGGCCGTAGGAAGTCTCCTTGGTCCCGTAGGAGAACTGGAAGGTTAACTTCTCAGCACGGCCAAACACGTTAGGAAGCTTCACACCCAACACCTGGAAGACAGAGGCAACGTTTCTCCCAGGTCAGGGTCACACACCTGTTCTACCTGTCTGTGAACGTACATTACCACACTATGCACATATTTGGAAGTGTCTGCTGTGAAAATGAGGCAGAGAAGCTGCTTAACCTGTCTGTCTGTAAACATTCTGTAAATCACCTCTATATCACATGATTGTATTTAGGAATGTCATCCCTGGGTCATTGTGACAGGGGTTTCAAAGAACAACATTTTGTGATGCTTTGTAATAGCGCTCTTGTAAGTACAGTGAGGGAAAAAAGTATTTGATCCCCTGCTGATTTTGTACATTTGCCCACTGACAAAGAAATGATCAGTCTATAATTGTAATGGTAGGTTTATTTGAACAGTGAGAGACAGAATAACAACAAATAAATCCAGAAAAACGCATGTCAAAAATGTTATAAATTGATTTGCATTTTAATGAGGGAAATAAGTATTTGACCCCTCTGCAAAACAGTACTTAGTACTTGGTGGCAAAACCCTTGTTGGCAATCACAGAGGTCAGATGTTTCTTGTAGTTGGCCACCAGGTTTGCACACATCTCAGGAGGGATTTTGTCCCACTCCTCTTTGCAGATATTCTCCAAGTCATTAAGGTTGAAGCTGACGTTAGGCAACTCAAACCTTCAGCTCCCTCCACAGATTTTCTATGGGATTAAGGTCTGGAGACTGGCTAGGCCACTCCAAAACCTTAATGTGCTTCTTCTTGAGCCACTCCTTTGTTTCCTTGGCCGTGTGTTTTGGGTCATTGTCATGCTGGAATACCCATCCACGACCCATTTTCAATGCCCTGGCTGAGGGAAGGAGGTTCTCACCCAAGATTTGACGGTACATGGCCCCGTCCATCGTCCCTTTGATGCGGTGAAGTTGTCTTGTCCCCTTAGCAGAAAAACACCTCCAAAGCATAATGTTTCCACCTCCATGTTTGACGGTGGGGATGGTGTTCTTGGGGTCATAGGCAGCATTCCACCTCCTCCAAACACGGCGAGTTGAGTTGATGCCAAAGAGCTCCATTTTGGTCTCATCTGACCACAACACTTTCACCCAGTTCTCCTCTGCATCATTCAGATGTTCATTGGCAAACTTCAGACGGGCATGTATATGTGCTTTCTTGAGCAGGGCGCTGTAGGATTTCAGTCCTTCACGGCGTAGTGTGTTACCAATTGTTTTCTTGGTGACTATGGTCCCAGCTGCCTTGAGATCATTGACAAGATCCTCCCGTGTAGTTCTGGGCTGATTCCTCACCGTTCTCATGATCATTGCAACACCACGAGGTGAGATCATGCATGGAGCCCCAGGCCGAGGGAGATTGACAGTTATTTTGTGTTTCTTCCATTTGCAAATAATCGCACCAACTGTTGTCACCTTCTCACCAAGCTGCTTGGCGATGGTCTTGTAGCCCATTCCAGCCTTGTGTAGGTCTACAATCTTGTCTCTGACATCCTTGGAGAGCTCTTTGGTCTTAGCCATGGTGGAGAGTTTGAAATCTGATTGATTGATTGCTTCTGTGGACAGGTGTCTTTTATACAGGTAACAAGCTGAGATTAGGAGCACTCCCTTTAAGAGTGTGCTCCTAATCTCAGCTCGTTACTTGTATAAAAGACACCTGGGAGCCAGAAATCTTTCTGATTGAGAGGGGGTCGAATACTTATTTCCCTCATTAAAATGCAAATCAATTTATAACATTTTTTACATGCATTTTTCAGGATTTGTTGTTGTTGTTATTCTGTCTCTCACTGTTAAAATAAACCTACCATTAAAATGATAGACTGATAATTTCTTTGTCAGTGGACAAACGTACAAAATCAGCAGGGGATCAAATACTTTTTTCCCTCACTGTATGTGTGTGTGTGAGAGAGTGGTGTGCCTGTGTATTCTCTCACCATGCTGCCCTCGTTGTTGCCGACCATGGTGTTATAACTGCCCGTCAGCCTCTTCATCTCTGTCACCTCGAACGTCACGTCCAGACCATTGGGCAACGCGTCCGCACCTGGGAGGGGTAGACCAAAACAGACTGTGAGCACAGGTAGACTAACATACGGCTCCTCTCCAGTGACACAATTATCTATTTACTGGTTATCCTTTCATATTGGCAACATCTCATGATTGAGATGGGTCGTGATATTGTGTCAGACACACACACACATACACACAGCTGTTTATGGGTGCACACTGTACCATCTGATGTATCAATGACGACCTCCACCTCTTTGAAAATGCCCATACGCAGCAGTTTCTGTCTGGCAATATGAGACTTCTTCATGACCTATCAAAGACACAACAAACAGCTTTTAGCACAGATGTTTCACCTTAGACAAGGGAACATTTCAGAGTGTGTGTGTAGGTTATGTGTGCATGTTTATGTATGTGGAGTCCAGAGTGTTCATACTTACATCAATAAGGTTTTTAGCATCGAAGACCTCAGAGATTTCATAGCCCAGCAGATCCTCTTTAGTTCTGCCCAAGCCCTCAATGTTGACATGTTGGACAACAACCTGCAATGAATGGACAGATAGTCCGGTTCTCAGCATCCATTACAACTAGGTGATGAATGATTTACTCTGCTCCCTTTGCTAATGAGATGGCAAACAACTTGTCATTTGAGTAGCTTGGATAAGAGATGCTTACGTCTTTGTTTTCCAGGACCTCCTGTTTAGTCTCTTGTTCTGCCTCCTGCACCTCAATCATGTCGTCGGGATGAACGCCCATGTCACGCCCGTGCATCGGGAGAGGGTCCATACTCTGAACAGTGTCGAGAACGAGGAAAAATAATGTGACGATATGATCATGCTTAGATAGCTAGCTAGCTTTGTTTTGTCAAGGTGGACCTGTACATTTGCTAGCATGCTAACAGACCAGACACAATCTATATTGTATAACATTATATTTACATAGTATTCATTAACATTACATAAAATATAGTTCAATAACAATTTGCCTCATGTCGTACAACTCTTTGAAATTAATGTCATTTCTGTACCTAGTCCAAGGCCTACGCGTTCGTCCATACTAGTACACCGCCATACAATAGACACTGAACGGGGAGGTCATGCAGAATTTCATCCCCACGTCTCGTGGTTGTAAGAAATTAAGATTTACCCTGGCGTGGACAGTCCCCATTGTGACGTCTTTGTCTTGAAAAATATCCCTTTTGATCAGAAAATGTTTTTTAACAGACCTATGTAGAGAAGAAAGACGCTACTGCCAATCGCTAGATTTTACAGGACCAAGCCCCCTTCAAGGGAGACGCCATGACACTTTGCGAAGCATGCTCTGCGCACAGTGATTGGTCAAAAAGGTGCCCTTTGTCACTGACAGGTGGGCGGGACAAAACCAGGGCACTGATGTAATGTGTCTCGAGACCAGCAGAGGACAGTATCCCTACATTCAAACTTCAGCACTGTGTAAGGACCCCGCTTTGACTGGCAAGTCCAATAGCGTGCATGAGTTGCACTTGCGTGCATTATATTTAGAGATAACGTAGGTCCCTTCAGATGTATGCTTCTTGTGACTTAGTTTATTTCAAAGTATTTACATTGCATAGCAAATAATGACAAGAATATGCCTACCCACCACAACCAACTAAGAAGGGCCCAAAACTGCCCATTAGCCTACGCATGTAGTCTATTGAAATAAGCGCCTGCGGGACAATCATTCTGCATCTGAAAAACATCCAAACGTACGTACATCCGAGTTATTTTTTCTCACTTTTATTCACCACCATTGTAACTTGAAGCGGAGTCACTGACCACCTTCCGGAGACACTTGAAACCCTACCTCTTTAATGAATACCTGGAATAGTATACAAGTAATCCTTCTCCCCCACCCCCATATATATATAAAAAAAAAAAAAGTGGTTGTCCCACTGGCTATCATAAGTTGAATGCACCAATTTGTAAGTCGCTCTGGATAAGAGCGTCTGCTAAATGATGTAAATGTAAATGTAAGATGTATAACCTTATTAATAGGCCTACATCATCATGATTCATGAGTTCCATGATGGGCAATTGAGACCTCCGCTGACAATTTGGCCCCGCACTTGTGAGAAATATCTGACAACATTTATTGATCAAGTTTGATGATTTTCTGGGTTGGTTGCGGTCTCATGCGGTGAGTAATCAATTGAACCAAAGCAACCCATTTCCCCCTCTCTCTCTCTCTCTCTCTCTCTCTCCCTCCTCTACACCTCCAATCCGCTCTTCAAATGCGTGCAAGCCAATCAGCGAGCTGAGAGTGACTCGGATAGTCTCGCTGTCCTCTTCTACTGCCACTGCCAGTACCAAAACGGTTCTCTTATCAAAGAAAAACACAACCAAAAAACTGCATTCAATCACCCCCTTTTACCATGGGAAGTGCTTGTTTTTCCTGGGACGTTTGTTTGTTTTTCGTCCTCATAAATACTTGTGAGGTGATGGGGAATGTTGGACTCGCAGGTAAGGAGCTCTCTTTCTTTCCCTGTCTGTCTTTTATATAATTTTAACACATCTTTTTTAAGATAGGCTAGTGCTGCCTATTTTTCCTGTTAATGTTTTATTGAACTGTTTAAAGCAGTGTATGACAGCGTAGAATAGATGAAACGTAGTGGGTTTCTTTAATGCATAGGCTAATGGAGATTATATTTATTTTAATTGGATAGTATTTGTGGACTGAGATAACAGTTGAGATAACATGTTCTTTTGAGAAACACTTGGTTGAGGATGGATAATTTGGGCTGGCAAAATTTGAACAGTATGGAAAGGAGAAATAGCTGAACACCAATATTGCACAACAACAGTGAATGAAATATATACATTTGAAGCCATATCTAGCAATTATAATAGGCTATGAATTGGGTGATGTGATATGCGCGCGAAATATCTCAGAGGCTGCAAAAACGTTTACATTTGCCCTTGCGGAGCTGAACCATTTTAACCAATTTTTGACTGACAATAAAATACACGTTTTTATTGACAATATTACTCTAAACACTATTTAAAGTTGAGTATTTGTTTCGCCCTGTTAAATTGCCCTTTCTGAATGTTAAAAAGGTGAGAAGAGTCTACAAGAAATTAGATTCATCGACTGATATCAATCTGAATGTTCTACCTGTCGTATATCAATCTGTGAAGTAGGTCCTGGACTGGTTAATGTGTGGATAAAAATATGACTAGGCATCTCTTCACCCCTCTGCTTGAACGAATTCCTCCTATGAGCTGATACAGAGCATATTTTCCGGATCAGTTGCATTCGCCGAGGTGTCCATATGGACGTGGGTTGGGAAGGTGGCCTTCACGGTCCCTGGAGGAGTCCATCCCAACCTGCTTATCGACTACCTTTCAGCGGATAGTGGCGCGCATTGTCTCCCTCCCACTATGGATGGACGAGAAGTCAATATTGGGACGGCCACTGAAGCCCGGGAGAGGGCTTTGTTTAAATATTAGTCAACGATATTTCATAAACCAGAATATTATTTTTGACCCAGGTCCTTTCAACTTGGCCTGTACTAAATTGAGTTTGCGAATGTTTTAATAGTTTTATGGTGAACCTGCCATAACAGTTTCCTGCCTTACATCTATTCTCTGTCATAAACTTAGTGAGAACTGGCAATTGAACTATCAAGTCCAGGTTTTACAGGCTATATCCCACTGCCTACTCCTATCACTTTATTTTTCATTTCTACTGGCACTCACATGGGAGCAAATAAATCAGTCATCTGCTTCATAAAAAATATTTATTGTAATGACATTCTATTGTTTATTTATTGCATTTTGTTGAGCTGGGGGGGGGGGGGGGGGGGGGGCAGGCAGCAGGGCTTAACCCTGCAGAGAAATAAACGCTGGTCTTAGGGCTCCCAACATGGGCTATTCATGAGGGGCAAGACAGGAGACAGGGTAGCTGCTTCTCAGCTCAGGATACATCACTAGAGAGAGAAAAATAACAGCATTTTGGATAGATGAAACTTTCTCTCTTACTCTTTTGGTCTCTCGCTCTCTCTCTCTCTCTCTCTCTCTCTCTCTCTCTCTCTCTCTCTCTCTCTCTCTCGCTGTCTGTGTGAATGAGCTGTAATTAGCTGGCTTGAGGCCCCTGGATTCAGCCCCAGATGTGACTAGCCTCTCTAACAATGACTTGATCAATTAGGGTTCCCTATAGTCACTCAGTATTCCAGAGCCATCCACTAAGCCCTGATACAATTGTGTACCTCTCTGCTAATGGTATTTGATTAATATAAATTATTATTGGTTTTGTCCTCTTTAGTGTTGTCCAAGATAACCTACTGGTATCATTTATAGGGTTAAGAAACCTCACCCTCCATCCACTATCTCCCTCCCTGACAGTTTATTGTCTTATACAAGGAGTTTTACATTTTGGACATTTGCCATCTTCAAGTAAATACTTCAAGTAAACATAGCCTGTATATATCTGGACAGAGCTGCATTTGGCTAAGAGGACTGGGCTTTCCCTGAGAGAGTAAGATTAAAACATTCGATTGAGGTTGTACAAAACCCATTCACCTCTCACCAAAATAATCTCTATTTTATAGACTTAGTCCTATTGATGAGTCCTTGGAGACCAGTGGTTTACAGTTGTCCGTTGTGTCATTTCTCTAGATGCAGATGAGTGCTCTGAAGCCACAGATGACTGTCACATTGACGCTCTCTGCCAGAATACCCCCAAATCCTTCAACTGCATCTGCAAGCCAGGATACAAGGGAGACGGCAAGCAGTGCGAAGGTGAGTTGAGCTCCATTGTCTTATTATGGCTTCAATGTGATATTACTCCCCTCCCCTCCCTCCCGCCACTCCCATCCAAATCATCATCCTCACTCACCCCACACCCCTGCCCTCTCCAAACTTCATTCTGCCCGGCCCCTATTGCTCTCTGACAGGCTCTGCAGTAATGGCAGGTTTTACAGCTGTTTCACAGGAACCCCCATTCCTCTCTCCTCCTCTCCCCCCTCCCGACTCCCGCCCCCCCGCCGGCTCTCCTAATTAACTGGGAGGAAGTGGACTGGGGGAAGGTGTGAGGGTGAGAGGGGTCAGCACCTGGCTGTGCGTTCACACCTCCAGTCATTTCTGCCTCAAAGCACACCACAGCTGGAGCTAGAGCTTGCTTGGTGCACAGGACACACTCCCTCCCAACGCTAGCCTGTCTAGCCGTACAAATGCAATCGAAACACATCTACGCACGCACACACACAAACGCCAGTTCAGCTTATAGGCTAGCACCGCAAATAATATTGACACAAAACAATACATCAGTCATATTGGCCACTAGAGCTTATAATTGCATGTGTTAGCCAGGATAGGAGAGGATGAGAGGATTGTGGGGATGACGTGCCCTTTTCTATAGGGGTTTTCGCTGTCTTTATGTTCAGGCTTTTTCAAGTGTCTCCTGTTTGTTTAAGTATTTGTGTGTATGTCAGTGAGTTATATCCAACACTTTCTCCCGTTTGCTCAGCTGTGTACCAGTGTCCCCCGCCCGAAACACACACACACACACACACACACACACACACACACACACACACACACACACACACACACACACACACAGAGAGAGAGAGAGAGAGAGAGAGAGAGTGAGCAGGTATTATATCTGTGGAACTCACCTGGATATTGCCCATTCAGAGATTCTATACCTCTCATTTGGTCAACCTGGGGAGAACATAATGAGATGAACCTGTGTCATTGTTTGATTAGCTCACTTATCAAATGCCTCAGGCTGTGTGAGTCGGTCTTCCTGCATAGGACTATATAATCACACACCTGGCTTGGAGAGAGGGAGTAAGGTAGATTGACTATTATTTCCACCATTTTGTGTCTGCTGATTCTGTTGAGTTGCATGCAAATCCATATTGGCAGCAATCCGGTCTACTTGATATAGCTCTGTCTCGATTTGTTTTGCCCCAGTCTAATTCTATTGGCAAGTCTCTGTTATTGGACTTAGGCTATGACATTGGAGAGATGTTCTGGAATTGCTAGAAACGCCTGTACTAAAAGATGATATTGTACCAGGCAGCGCTGCTACACATTGCATAATCTTCAGTCAGAAACACAATGGTCCTTATCCTAGAACAGATTGAGCTGCCCAGAATAATATATTATGTTATGTCCATAGAGAGGAAACTGCAAAAGGTTGAGAGTGTTTTTAGGGAAATGTTCCTCCTACCGTAAACAACTGTCTGAGCAGAGGGCCGACCTGTCTGTCTTGTCTGTCTGTCTGTCTGTCTGTCTGTCTGTCTGTCTGTCTGTCTGTCTGTCTGTCTGTCTGTCTGTCTGTCTGTCTGTCTGTCTGTCTGTCTGTCTGTCTGTCTGTCTGTCTGTCTGCCTGCCTGCCTGTCTGTCTGTCTGTCTGTCTGTCTGTCTGTCTGTCTGTCTGTATGTATGTCTGTATGTATGTCTGTATGTCTGTATGTCAGTCAGTCAGTCAGTCAGTCTGTATTGTCTGTCTGTCTGTGTGTATGTCTTGTCTGTCTGTATGTCTTGTCTGTCTGTCTGTGTGTACAGATTTATTGTGCTTAACTGAAATTCTAAGAGGGGTTTATTTCATATTTGGATGGGAATATATTTGTCCCTATTGTTGATTGAATTGTTTATGTGTGTGTGTGTGTGTGTGTGTGTGTGTGTGTGTGTGTGTGTGTGTGTGTGTGAGCGAGTGTGTGTGTGTTACATGTGTGTTGTACAGATGGAGAAACTAATTATCTATGCCTATGCCTCAGTATCTGAAATCCGATGCACTTGTGTCCTGTCCTCCTGTCCTTGTGTTCCATACTGAAGCCCCGATTGTTACGGCACAATTAACGCCTCGATCACACCGACAGCGTCATTGCATTTTGGTACACCAGAAGTACATTCATTTCCAATGGAACGCTGTGTTTCCCTCGCAGCATTGCGTTGCAGAGGCAGTTGCAGTGCGTTCTGTGTGGTGCATATGTTGGATTTATCTAACGTATGCATCAAACTGTATGCGTAGATGGCTTGACAAAAATGGTAGCAGAAGGTGAATGTTGAACTTTTGTTGCACACATATCCAGATGATGCTGCGTACCATTTTGCGCAATGACGCTGTCTGCGTGATCGAGGCGTAAGGTCCAGTGAATGGTTGATAGAATGAAGACACATGGTGGATGTGAGTTGACCCCTGACCTCTGTGATTAGATAGGGGCTGTGTAATTGGCCAGCTATGTTTCCCATCAGCAGACATTACATTAACCCGGTGGTGCAGAGGAAAGAGAGAGTCATTAGGACAAGCAGAGAGCTGCTCTCTCTCGCTCTCTCCGTCTGCTGTCTCTCTACTTCCTGGAAATGACTATGCCTCAGGATGGACAACTGGGAGGCTACACTCTCTCAGAGAGGGACCCAGTAGTTAGCAGCTGATAACTCAACATTCCAGTACAATTTCCGGTAACACTTTACTTAAAGCCGACAGGCATAATGCTTTATTACGTGTTATAAGCATGAACATTTATGTCCTATTATAAGGCTTTTATTGTATGATGTGGAATATTGCAGGTTACCTGTAATTAATCACAGAATTGCATTTTTATTTATAATTCATAAGTGTTCCTATCAGATTATGGTCTTTCTCTCGAGGAACACCCTTTTCTTTTCTCTAAATCTTGCGTCTATGAATGCCGCTCTCTGTATATTTTTACATGGGCTGATATTGCTGTCTCGTTATGGAAAAATGTGAATTTAGGGCCCTGCGCTGTCAAACGAAGAATGAGACAATGTGAAAGAGCATAACACGTTGTGTACAGTGGGGAAAAAAAGTATTTAGTCAGCCACCAATTGTGCAAGTTCTCCCACTTAAAAAGATGAGAGGCCTGTAATTTTCATCATAGGTACACGTCAACTATGACAGACAAAATGAGAAAAAAAAATCCAGAAAATCACATTGTAGGATTTTTAATGAATTTATTTGCAAATTATGGTGGAAAATAAGTATTTGGTCAATAACAAAAGTTTCTCAATACTTTGTTATATACCCTTTGTTGGCAATGACACAGGTCAAACGTTTTCTGTAAGTCTTCACAAGGTTTTCACACACTGTTGCTGGTATTTTGGCCCATTCCTCCATGCAGATCTCCTCTAGAGCAGTGATGTTTTGGGGCTGTCGCTGGGCAACACAGACTTTCAACTCCCTCCAAAGATTTTCTATGGGGTTGAGATCTGGAGACTGGCTAGGCCACTCCAGGACCTTGAAATGCTTCTTACGAAGCCACTCCTTCGTTGCCCGGGCAGTGTGTTTGGGATCATTGTCATGCTGAAAGACCCAGCCACGTTTCATCTTCAATGCCCTTGCTGATGGAAGGAGGTTTTCACTAAAAATCTCACGATACATGGCCCCATTCATTCTTTCCTTTACACGGATCAGTCGTCCTGGTCCCTTTGCAGAAAAACAGCCCCAAAGCATGATGTTTCCACCCCCATGCTTCACAGTAGGTATGGTGTTCTTTGGATGCAACTCAGCATTCTTTGTCCTCCAAACACGACGAGTTGAGTTTTTACCAAAAAGTTCTATTTTGGTTTCATCTGACCATATGACATTCTCCCAATCCTCTTCTGGATCATCCAAATGCACTCTAGCAAACTTCAGACGGGCCTGGACATGTACTGGCTTAAGCAGGGGGACACGTCTGGCACTGCAGGATTTGAGTCCCTGGCGGCGTAGTGTGTTACTGATGGTAGGCTTTGTTACTTTGGTCCCAGCTCGCTGCAGGTAATTCACTAAGGTCCCACTGTGTGGTTCTGGGATTTTTGCTCACCGTTCTTGTGATCATTTTGACCCCACGGGGTGAGATCTTGCATGGAGCCCCAGATCGAGGGAGATTATCAGTGGTCTTGTATGTCTTCCATTTCCTAATAATTGCTCCCACAGTTGATTTCTTCAAACCAAGCTGCTTACCTATTGCAGATTCAGTGTTCCCAGCCTGGTGCAGGTCTACAATTTTGTTTCTGGTGTCCTTTGACAGCTCTTTGGTCTTGGCCATAGTGGAGTTTGGAGTGTGACTGTTTGAGGTTGTGGACAGGTGTCTTTTATACTGATAACAAGTTCAAACAGGTGCCATTAATACAGGTAACGAGTGGAGGACAGAGGAGCCTCTTAAAGAAGAAGTTACAGGTCTGTGAGAGCTAGAAATCTTGCTTGTTTGTAGGTGACCAAATACTAATACGTATTTTCCACCATAATTTGCAAATAAATTCATAAAAAATCCTACAATGTGATTTTCTGGAAAAAGAATTCTCAATTTGTCTGCCATAGTTGACGTGTACCTATGATGAAAATTACAGGCCTCTCTCATCTTTTTAAGTGGGAGAACTTGTACAATTGGTGGCTGACTAAATACTTTTTTTCCCCACTGTATAATACTTGTTCATATCACTCTGTCCTCACAATGCTTGACATAGTGGTTTCAGGCTGCATCAACTGTACATCTCTGATGTTCAGAGTTGTGCTCATCTAGCAAGATGCTACTATACATCTAGAGTACCTACAGTATGTGTCTCTACTATTGTTAGTGCTTGGGATTGTCACAAGCAGGGCTTGAACTCCGGTCACAGATGTGGAGAGCTGGGGGTACTACCCCTTAGCCACAGAGGAGGTGTAGTTGGACCCAAATGAAACACCCAAGGCAATACTCCAGGCAAGTAGACTTAATGCAAACAAAACAGGAGGCAAAACAAAATAGCTCCACGAGGGGAGAAAACCAAACTAAAGACAACTTAGAACAGCTTACTTGGACAAACACGGTGGGACAAAGCAGGAGACACATAGCCAGGACTCAATAACCAAGTGAGACACAAGGGGAAAACACACAGCTAAAATACACAAGGGGAAACAAGGCACAGGTGACCTGGATCAAGCTAATTAGGACACACGAGGAAGAACTAAGGCAGAGGGGAACACAGATGACCTCTAGAGGCCCGGAGACAAACAGGAGGCAGGAAGCTGACACACACGAGGAAGAACTAAGGCAGAGGGGAACACAGATGACCTCTAGAGGCCCGGAGACAAACAGGAGGCAGGAAGCTGACAGGACCCCCTCCTCTAGGAACGACTCCTGACGTTCCTTCCAGAACACCCTGGCCCCAGGGTGCGAAAATCTCGGATCAAACCTGGGTCCAGGATGTCCCTGGCTGGAACCCAGGAGCGCTCCTCTGGCCCGTAGCCCTCCCAGTCCACCAGATACTGCAGAGAGTTCTGGACCCTCCGGGAGTCCAGTATCCGGCGGACTGTGTAGGCTGGCTGGCCGTCAATGATCCTGGGAGGTGGCGGGGGTCTGCGTGGGGGGGCAAAGGGAGAAGACAAGACAGGTTTAAGGAGTGAAACATGGAAAGTGGGGTTAACTCTAAGGGAGCGAGGGAGAACCAAACGATACGAAACAGGGTTAACTTTTCTAGCTATGCGGAAAGGGCCGATGTATCTCTGGGAAAGCTTCTTGGAATCGACCCGGAGGGGCAGGTTCTTAGTGGCCAACCAAACTCTCTGACCAGCTCGGAAACTAGGGGCCGTCCGGCGGTGTCGATTAGCCTGACTTTGGTATCTCTGGGAGGTCCGAAGGAGGGTACGCCTGGCCTTCTTCCAGGTCCGCCTACAGCGTTGGACAAAGCGCTGGGCCGAGGGAACACCAACTTGCGCCTCTTCCTCTGGAAATAATGGAGGGTTGTAACCGAACTGGCATTCGAAGGGGGACAATCCGGTGGCTGAGGACTGGAGGGTGTTGTGGGCATATTCAGCCCAAATGATATAGGTGGCCCAAGACGTGGGATTACTGGCCGCCATACACTGCAGGGTGGTCTCCAGATCCTGATTAATCCGTTCCGTTTGGCCATTAGACTCTGGATGGAACCCCGACGATAGGCTGGCTGTGGCCCCAATAAGCCTGCAGAAGGCCCCCCAAAACCGGGACGAGAATTGGGGACCTCGGTCAGAGACCACGTCCAGGGGAATGCCAAATATCCGGAAGACATGGTTCATGAGGAGCTCAGCAGTCTCCTTAGCCGAGGGCAGCTTGGGCAGGGGAATAAACCGGGCAGCCTTAGAGAACCGGTCAACGACCACTAGGATGACGGTGTTGCCCTGGGATGGAGGAAGTCCCGTAACAAAGTCCAGAGAAAGGTGTGACCATGGCCTTCGAGGAATAGGTAAGGGATGGAGCAGTCCCTGGGGTCGCTGGCGTGTCGACTTTCCCTGGTTGCACACAGGGCAGGCCTCAACATAGACCTGCACGTCTTTCTTGATGGACGGCCACCAAAACCGCCGTCGGAGGAATTCCAGTGTGCGAGCACTGCCTGGATGGCATGTCAAGGGCGACTCATGACCCCACTGCAAGACGCGGGCCCGAACAGAGAGAGGAACGTACAGGCGACCGGCAGGACCACCGCCTGGATCGGGCTCATGGACAAGGGCTTCTCGTACCCCTCTTTCTAGTTCCCACTGAAGAGGTGCGACGATCCTAGACCTCGGAATAATCGATGCCAAGGGCTTCTCTTGTACCTCGGGAGAATAGGCTCGAGACAGGGCATCCGGCTTGACGTTCTTGGTGCCAGGTCGGTAAGACAGGAGGAACTGGAATCGATTAAAGAAAAGGGACCATCGTGCTTGCCGAGGGTTCATCCGCTTAGCCTGTTGGAGATATTCCAGGTTCTTGTGGTCTGTGAGAACCTGGAAAGGGTGCTGAGCCCCCTCAAGCCAATGGCGCCACTCTTCCAAGGCCAGTTTTACCGCAAGCAACTCTAGATCCCCCACGTGGTAGTTGCGCTCGGCCTCAGACAGGCGGCGAGACATGAAGGCACAAGGGTGTAATCTCCCATCCTCACCCCTCTGTGACAGGACGGCTCCCACCCCCACCTCTGAGGCGTCCACCTCCACCACGAAAGGTCTTTCTGGGTCAGGGGTCACCAGAATCGGAGCAGAAGTGAAGCGGCGCTTGAGATCCTCGAAGGCCCCTGCTGCTTCCGGACCCCAGTGAATCTTGGTCCCTCCTCCCTTGGTAAGCGTCGTCAAGGGGGCTACCACCGAGCTGAAATTCTTGATGAACTTCCGATAGAAGTTAGAAAAGCCAATGAACCGTTGAACCTCCTTGACCGTGGCAGGTGTGGGCCAGCCGTGGACTGCTTCGACCTTCTTGGGATCCATCTCTAGGTGCCCGGGAGTGACAATAAACCCGAGAAACTGAGTCTGAGAAACATGGAATTCACACTTCTCAGGTTTAACGTAGAGGTGATTGTCAAGGAGCCTCTGGAGAACCCTGCTAACATGCCCCTCATGCTCCTTCAGTGACCTCGAGAAGATGAGGATATCGTCCAGGTACACGAAGACGAACAGATTAAGCATATCCCGGAGAACATCATTAATCAGGGCTTGGAATACTGCGGGGGCATTGGTGAGCCCGAACGGCATCACCCGATATTCATAGTGCCCCGTGGGCGTGTTGAACGCCGTCTTCCATTCGTCTCCTTGCCGGATCCGCACGAGATGGTAAGCATTGCGGAGATCCAGTTTAGTGAAAATGGAAGCCCCTTGAAGCAGCTCAAAAGCAGTGGCCATGAGAGGAAGGGGATATCGATTCCGAACCGTGATCTTGTTGAGTCCCCGGTAATCAATACAAGGCCTAAGACCCCCGTCCTTCTTTTCAACAAAAAAGAAGCCCGCCCCAGCCGGGGAAGTAGAGGCATAGATGAGGCCGGCTGCCAAGGACTCCTTAATGTAGGTGTCCATAGCTGCGTGCTCGGGGGAGGACAAGGAAAAGATCCGACCTCTAGGAGGGCAGCACCCAGGGAGTAGATCAATGGCACAGTCATACGTGCGATGAGGCGGTAAGGAAGTAGCCCGGGCCTTGCTGAACACTGCCTTGAACCGATGGTAAACACTGGGGACTCGGGAGACGTCAACAGACTCTTGAAACTGGGTACTAGGGGCTGAGGGACTCTGAAGCATGCAGGTGAGTTGGCAAGTGGGACC
Source organism: Coregonus lavaretus (assembly GCF_964263955.1). NCBI lineage: Eukaryota > Metazoa > Chordata > Actinopteri > Salmoniformes > Salmonidae > Coregonus > Coregonus lavaretus. The sequence continues at coordinate 41,043,750 of NC_140000.1, forward strand.
CCAGCTTAGAATGGTGCCAGTAGGCCAGTCGATCTGGGGATTATGTCTGCATAGCCAAGGGTGACCCAGGATAATAGGATACTCGGGAGAGTCAATGAGATAGAAGGTCTCCTCCTGCTGGTGTTGAGAGATGGTAAGTCGCAGGGACTGAGTCGCCTCTGTAACCTTTCCTGGTTCCAGAGGTCTGCCATCTAAGGCTGTAACTGCCTGGGGTTGAGGAAGTAGTTGGGTAGGGATCTTAAGTTCCTTAGCCAAGGTTACATCCAGGAAATCACCTGCGGCACCGGAATCGATCATAGCCTGGACCCGATGCTGGTGGCCCTCCCAGGACAGAGTGGCTGGAATAGCCAGGACAGCGTTAGTCGGAGGAGCTCTAATTCTCCCCATCACAGCCCTCCTGTAGCTGGGCGGGGACTGGCGTTTCCCGAAAGCTCGGGGCAAGTGGAGCGGAAGTGGCCGGCAACCCCGCAGTAGAGGCACCGACGCTCCCTCATGCGACGTTCCCTTTCATTGGGAGAAAGCCTGGAACGGCCTAACTGCATGCTCTCCGGGGAATCCTGGAGCAGTTCAGGAGCCGAGAAAGCTCTGAATGACGGAGTCCAAACAGGAGAAACAGAGCTGCTCAGAGGAACTTGGGACTGAGACACCTGGCGGCGAGCCGTTCTCCGCTCTCTTAGACGATTGTCCAGGCGGATGGCCAAGGCTATGAGGGACTCGAGATCTCCAGCTGGTTCTCGGGTGGCTAACTCATCTTGAAGGGGCTCAGATAACCCTCCCTGAAAGCAGACCCTCAGCGCTTCATCATTCCATCCGCTCCTTGCTGCTATGGTCCGGAAATCAATGGCAAAATCTGCCGTGCTTCGGGGGCCCTGACGGAGAGACAGTAGGCGCTTGGAAGCCTCCCGCCCACTGACAGGATGATCGAACACCCGCTTGAACTCTTCTACAAATGCAGCGTGGGAGTCACAACAGGCCTCCTGGGACTGCCACACCGCAGAGGCCCAGGCGAGCGCCTTGTCTGAAAGAAGGGTAATGATGTAGGCAATCTTGGAACGGTCTGTGGGAAAACTTGAGGGTTGGAGCTCGAAGGTGAGGGAGCATTGGGTGAGGAAACCCTGGCAAGAGCTTGGATCCCCAGAAAAGGGCTTGGGAGGTGGTAGTCGGGGCTCCGCCACCCGAGAAGGCCTGTCGTCACTGGGGGGTGACCTGGGGGAAGGGAGAGGACCAGGGAGGTGTTCAAAGAGCTGGCGGAGGGAACTCATCACTTCGGCCAGGAGTTGAGAATGACTAGCCATCAGCTCTTCTTGTCGGCTGAGAACGGCTTCATGGCGCTGGAAAAAAGCCTCATGTCGAGTGATCACCGCCAACAGGTCCTGGGAACTGAGTGTTTCTGGGTCCATGATTGACTTGGTTATTCTGTCACAAGCAGGGCTTGAACTCCGGTCACAGATGTGGAGAGCTGGGGGTACTACCCCTTAGCCACAGAGGAGGTGTAGTTGGACCCAAATGAAACACCCAAGGCAATACTCCAGGCAAGTAGACTTAATGCAAACAAAACAGGAGGCAAAACAAAATAGCTCCACGAGGGGAGAAAACCAAACTAAAGACAACTTAGAACAGCTTACTTGGACAAACACGGTGGGACAAAGCAGGAGACACATAGCCAGGACTCAATAACCAAGTGAGACACAAGGGGAAAACACACAGCTAAAATACACAAGGGGAAACAAGGCACAGGTGACCTGGATCAAGCTAATTAGGACACACGAGGAAGAACTAAGGCAGAGGGGAACACAGATGACCTCTAGAGGCCCGGAGACAAACAGGAGGCAGGAAGCTGACACACACGAGGAAGAACTAAGGCAGAGGGGAACACAGATGACCTCTAGAGGCCCGGAGACAAACAGGAGGCAGGAAGCTGACAGGGATACTTTTTAATTCCCAGGAAACTACTACAAATGAAAACTGGTTTCAGACAAACCGGTTTCCGAGAATCATTCTTATTATACACTGCTCAAAAAAATAAAGGGAACACTAAAATAACACATCCTAGATCTGAATGAATGAAATAATCTTATTAAATACTTTTTTCTTAACATAGTTGAATGTGCTGACAACAAAATAACACAAAAATTATCAATGGAAATCAAATGTATCAACCCATGGAGGTCTGGATTTGGAGTCACCCTCAAAATTAAAGTGGAAAACCACACTACAGGCTGATCCAACTTTGATGTAATGTCCTTAAAACAAGTCAAAATGAGGCTCAGTAGTTTGTGTGGCCTCCATGTGCCTGTATGACCTCCCTACAATGCCTGGGCATGCTCCTGATGAGGTGGCGGATGGTCTCCTGAGGGATCTCCTCCCAGACCTGGACTAAAGCATCCGCCAACTCCTGGACAGTCTGTGGTGCAACGTGGCGTTGGTGGATGGAGCGAGACATGATGTCCCAGATGTGCTCAATTGGATTCAGGTCTGGGGAACGGGCGGGCCAGTCCATAGCATCAATGCCTTCCTCTTGCAGGAACTGCTGACACACTCCAGCCACATGAGGTCTAGCATTGTCTTGCATTAGGAGGAACCCAGGGCCAACCGCACCAGCATATGGTCTCACAAGGGGTCTGAGGATCTCATCTCGGTACCTAATGGCAGTCAGGCTACCTCTGGCGAGCACATGGAGGGCTGTGCGGCCCCCCATTGAAATGCCACCCCACACCATGACTGACCCACCGCCAAACCGGTCATGCTGGAGGATGTTGCAGGCAGCAGAACGTTCTCCACGGCGTCTCCAGACTCTGTCACATCTGTCATGTGCTCAGTGTGAACCTGCTTTCATCTGTGAAGAGCACAGGGCGCCAGTGGCGAATTTGCCAATCTTGGTGTTCTCTGGCAAATGCCAAACGTCCTGCACGGTGTTGGGCTGTAAGCACAACCCCCACCTGTGGACGTCGGGCCCTCATACCACCCTCATGGAGTCTGTTTCTGACCGTTTGAGCAGACACATGCACATTTGTGGCCTGCTGGAGGTCATTTTGCAGGGCTCTGGCAGTGCTCCTCCTGCTCCTCCTTGCACAAAGGCGGAGGTAGCAGTCCTGCTGCTGGGTTGTTGCCCTCCTACGGCCTCCTCCACGTCTCCTGATGTACTGGCCTGTCTCCTGGTAGCGCCTCCATGCTCTGGACACTACGCTGACAGACACAGCAAACCTTCTTGCCACAGCTCGCATTGATGTGCCATCCTGGATGAGCTGCACTACCTGAGCCACTTTTGTGGGTTGTAGACTCCGTCTCATGCTACCACTAGAGTGAAAGCACCGCCAGCATTCAAAAGTGACCAAAACATCAGCCAGGAAGCATAGGAACTTAGAAGTGGTCTGTGGTCACCACCTGCAAAACCAGTCCTTTATTGGGGGTGTCTTGCTAATTGCCTATAATTTCCACCTGTTGTCTATTCCATTTGCACAACAGCATGTGACATTTATTGTCAATCAGTGTTGCTTCCTAAGTGGACAGTTTGATTTCACAGAAGTGTGATTGACTTGGAGTTACATTGTGTTGTTTAAGTGTTCCCTTTATTTTTTTGAGGAGTGTATATTTTGTTACAGGAATTGTATTTATTCATGTACTCAACAAGAACAATGCTTTCAGTGACAGTGTCAAACAAAAGGACTATTATCTTTTCCTGCCTATCAGTTTGGATTAAAATAGGCCCATGCTGTTCTCTGAGTAGGCCTATAACTCAACAGTCACATGGTTCTCTGCTCATCAGTAGCAGCCAGTAGTAGATTTATCTAACGTTCCACAGAGAGGAGTAGACTGGGCTGGTTGCCACAGGGTTGTCAGGGTCTTGTGAAAGGCTGTCCATGTTTGCTCAGCATTTGTCACTTACTGACTAATTGATTGGTTTTCATTGGTCTTGTCCCTGTCACTCATCCTCTCCTCTCCTCCTTTTCAAAAACAAGTTAGTTTCAGCACTACAGCCTTTGCTTTTCTCTACCCATGTCCTCTATATGTAGGCTACCATTTCCTGGTGATGCTAAAGATACTAACATGCATTGTAACTGGACCTCTAGCTGTGTTTGAGTGGCTGTGTGTGTGTCAGAGCTCAGCTGTGTAGCCATGTGTGTGTGTGTGTGTCACCTGTATGCCGGGGTTTGTGTGTTTTTGGGCTGTATAGACATGTGCAGAGGCAGCAGCAGCCGATTCAGACATAGAGACAGACAGAGAATGAGCCATGAGTCTGCTCTCCCAGCAGCAGCAACAATTACCTGACCTGCTTTACAGACAGACAGAGGGAGGGTGGGAGGGAGGGAGGGAGGGAGGGAGGGAGGGGGGGAGGGAGGGGGGGAGGGAGGGAGGGAGGGAGGGAGGGAGGGAAAGAAAGAAAGACAGACATATAATTGGAAAGACAGATGCATAGATGCAACTGAGAGAAAATAGATGGAGGGTGAAGGAGAGGTAGGTAAGGACACAGAGAAAGAGGGAGGGAGGGAGAGAGAGAGATTTCATGAGATAGAGAGTGAGATATTGCGGGTGGGAGGCGCTGAGGGAGAGGTGGCAGACAATTACTAGGCCATTGTCTGCCCAGTATCTGCTACTCCGTCACTGCTCAGGAGCTCTCCTCACTGGCTCCCTGCTTCACACTCACACACACACAAACACACATTTGGAGGAGCAGGTCAGACTCGGCTCCAGTAGGCAGGGGCTTTATATAGCTATAGCTCTCTAGAACAAAGCCTGAGAGCAGACTCACATATACACTCACAGAGATGATGGAACAAGAGATGAGAGAGGAGAGGTTTTATTGCAGAAGTGCCATTCAGCTCATATACCCATATGCTGTACATACACAAGCTTCAACACCTGAGAGACACACACACACATTCACCTGCGCGCACGCACATAGGCACATCTTGCTTTTTCAGTCTTGGAACGGGCATCAGAACAGAAATTCACCGCCACAAACCCTTGGCCTTGACTGGGCACGAAGCATTGGCTCTCAGCCCTCAGCCCTCTGCTCATATGAATGTCTGTGGTTTGTTGGTGTTTGGATGTCAGTAATGGGGACATGTTCTTATTTCTGTCCTGATGAGCTTTATCCTAGCCTTGGTAATTAACTGTGACGCGCTACAGGTTCATAAATAATATTGTTATTATTTCTGGTTTTGCGCTGTCATTCGACCTCTTGCGTAAATACACATGGTTGTTATTTTCAGAGAAGTTGAGGGATAGGTAGCTAGAGAGGTTGCGTAATTCTGAGGTTCAGAGAATTCTGTTGATACCCAGTCTCCTTTACTTTAGTATTGGGTGTTGTGTCCCAAATGGCACCCTGTTCCCTATATAGAGCAGTAGTACACCAAATAGGGAATACTGTAGGGTGTCAATTGGGACGGCTGAAGCATCTAACTTATAGTAACCTTACTCAGCAGTTGAGTCAGGTACAATTAACAGCCACCAAAATTAAAACAACCCCAAGAATTTGAGAAATCTCTTTTTCCGCTCATGGAATTACGCAATCCACATTAGTGAAGTGTCCCAGCTCCACATGCTGTTGCTATTATAATTGGAAATCTCCCTTCACTGAGCCGAGGGCTTTCTCCTGTGGACACACTTCTCTGGACCTGGAGATTGGCAGTGAAACTGAAATATCAAGGGGACAGTAGGGGCATGCGCCCTTCCCTTCCTACTGCTCCCCCTTCTCTCTCCTTCCTCTTCTCTCCCTCTCTCCTCTCTCTCCCCTTCTTCATCCATCTCAAGGGGCATGCCCCCGCCCCCCCCCCGTCAGCGAAGGTGCCTAATTCACTTGATGAGATGTTGATCGTCAACATTTCTCATGTCACAGTTATGAAAGGTGCGCCGCGTGTCCAAGCAGCGGAAGCAGCGAGCAGCCTGGTTCAGAAGCTGTCGGGGCGCCGCTGTCAGATGTCAACAACAGCTCCAGGGCAGGAAGAGAGCACTGCTGGAGGCTAACTAGGCACAGGGCATGTCCATCCTCCCCCGTTGGCCCCAGACCCTTGCCCCAAGTCCCCATGCCCCAGGGCAGGTGTGAGCCCCGGCCCTCCCCCTCCTGATACCTGCCCTGATCTCTGGCGCTCTCTAACCCTGCTCCCCTATGTAATACCAAGCCTGCTTTGCCTTGCCGGGATGGCCTGATCCAGCCTCACTTCTTACGAGGTGCCAAATTACGACTGGAAGCTTTTCATTTATCCCTTTGCTCTCGCTAACCTAATTATATACCCTCTAAAAATCTACATTGTTTCCATGTCATTTCAACCAAAAAATGTAATGTGATGATGTTGAATCAATGTGGGAAAACTGATTGGATTTGAAAAAAGTAGTCAACGTAAGGGAATGTAGTCTTTTTTCACCCTACTTTTAACCTAAATCCAATGACATGGTGAAATATGTTGTTGATTTCACATTGAATTCACGTTAGTTGACAACTCAACCAAATGTAAATTAAAACTAGACATCGAACTGACGTTTGTGCCCCCAGTGGGCTCTCTCTTTCTCTCTCTTTCTCTCTCTCACACTCTCACTTGTTCTTTCTCTGCTTTCTCTCTTTCTCTCTCTCTCTCTTGCTTTCTCTCTCTAGCTCTCTTTGTATGCCTCTCTCCTTTTTTGGGCTGTTGTTTGACGAAGAAAAAGCAGTAGACATTATGCAAGCCATCCTCATGACTAACTCTGCTCAGTTCTCTATGCCTTTCAAAAACAGGGTAGTTGTGTTCAAATGTGGTTGATGGAGACACACAGTTCCTACTCAAGGTGTATCTACATGATATTTCTCCTGTCTATACGTCCTCCTCCTCCACGTCTTCTCTCTAGTGCAAAGACTGATGTTCCTCCTATTCCGGTGTATTTCCACACCTCTGCTTTCCGTTGGAGGGTCTCAGGGTGCTACGCAGAGCATGTATAGGGGTGCCTTGGCATCTCTTCTGCTGGTGCGGGGAGAGGCGTTCGTCCAAACACTCCGACAAAACAGTCATTACACAGCAGCCCTCTCATTCCAGCGCTCCCTAATTGGTTTCATATGCCTCTGGGATGAGCCACTGATGACTGGGACCAGTTTGTGTACACCAGCCAGGGTCCAGTCTCTGTCTTTAAAGTGCAGAAGGCCATTCCGTTCCTTTGTTTGTGTGGGAAAGAGAGTTGAAAACAAACAGTGGATTAGAATGCACTGATGTATGTTAGGCCTGTGTAATTGCCTGCTCTGTAAACATGGCAGGTGCCAGAGCATCTCTAAACGAAAGAATGTCTGTCCCATTTATTTATTTAACTTTTATCTTGATGGGTTTTAACTGACTGGAATACCTCAGGAAAAACACTTTTAGATTAGATTTCTTCTCTATTTCGACCAAGATGTGTTGGCGCTGTCTGTTCTTTATTGTAGACCCGTTTTTCAACTTAGAAGTAGATTAGGCTAAGCTTTTATTGTAGATATACAGGAACATCAAAGTAGCTTTTAACCAAGACACTGTGTGTTCTATCCTGATGACAATGAGCTGTCTAGAGGGTGAGGGGTCTGTGTGAGCAGACCGACAGTGGAATATTTCAGTGTGTTGGCGTTGTACCGGTGGTGTGCTGTGCAGTGTCCAGGTCTGTGTCCCAAATGGCACCCTATTCCCTATATAGTGCACTAAAGGGACAAGGGTGCTGTTTGGGACGCAGCCCAGGACTGGGTTCTGTCCAGTCACAGGATGTAGGAGGCGGAGAGAGACTAGTGCTAAAAGCTGTTTGTGGCTGACAGAACCAGACCCATCATAGACCACCTCGCGGTTGGCAGAGACAGGACACAGTGTGTGTGTGTGTGTGTGTGTGTGTGTGCACATGGATGGGACACAGACAGGCTACTAATGTTGTGTGCCAGTGTCTGAGACAGACAGAGAGGGTACAGGTGATAGGAAACATATAGAGGGAGAGAGAGAAAGAGAGTGGGAAGAAAGAACAGAGAAAGAAGTGAGATGGAAAGAGTGCAAGAAAGTAACTTTACATAGAGGGGGAGAAGGAGCGAGCAAAGGAAAATTAGAAAAGGTGAAAGGGATGTACAGACAGAAAGACAGACAGACAGAGGGAGTGAGAGTTGGCGTCTTGGCCAGGTTGGTGAGTGCGAGAGAGACAGAGACAGAGACAGAGGGAGTAATACAGGAGTTGAACACTAACCAGATACCTGCTCGGGCCCATCCAGAGTTGAGGAGGAGGATCGAAGGAGAGGAGGAGAGGATTTGGGGCTGGGGTCTGGCCCCCGGTCTGCCTCCCCTGGCTTGCTGCGTTCACACGGAGGGGGGACTGTTTGTTTTAGTGGCTCAGTCCGCATGGCAACCACTTGTGAGTGGCTCCTGTGAAAGACTCCTCCGCTGGCTCAGCATGAAGGGGGAACATCGTCAACGAATAAACACGGCAAGACACTCTCCGTATGCCCCTCTGGACCCTGTACCCCCAAACACACCAGTCTTACCCCTAGAATGTATACTATGCACACTCACCATGAGCTGTACCAGTGGACTACCTTTTATCTCCAACCCTGTACCCAGACCTCTACACATAAACATCAGCTGACACTCTCCATATGCCCCTCCCTATGTACCCCTACACGTATCCCAATGACACTCCATACTGTTAATCTCTAATCCATCTCCTCCATCTTTCCCAATCCCCTACCATCCATTCTACCTCTCCACCTTCCTCTCTTTCCATCCATTTGTACAGTAGCTGCAGTAATTCCTCTTCGCCCTTCTCATTGGTCTTCTATGACTCTCTGTTTCAGACATGGACGAGTGTGAGAATGACTACAATGGAGGCTGTGTCCACGAGTGTATCAACATCCCGGGCAATTACAGGTGCACCTGCTACGACGGATTCATGTTGGCCCACGACGGACACAACTGTCTGGGTGAGTCCTCCTAACCCCATTTTAAACTCATAGTACAACCTATCCAAGTCTGTCATTTATGTTTGTATGTGTTATCTTTGGATCTTTCCCTTCCTGTATGTGTGTGTGTTCTTATTCTGCTTATTCTGTGTCTATCTGCATTTGTGTGAGTGGGTGAGTGAGTGCATGCATGTGTGTGTGCATCTGTGTGTGCATGCATACCTGTGTGTATGTATGTGTGTGTGTCTGTGTGTGTGTGCATGTACTGTACACTCTATCTGCTATGCGGTTTGTCTGTCTGGCTCTCAGCTCCCTTCATTCTCCATCGTTTGAAGGCCTTCCATTATTTCCATTTCATTCTTTGGGTTTCGTTTGGGAGGGTGCTCAGGGTTGAAGAGTTCTTCTCTCCCTCAGTTATATATGTCCTACAGATACCTGTCTGGTGTGTCTGCAATGTGCACTAACTGACAGATCCAGTCCATTAAGTCCTAGTCTTCTCTTATTGACTTAGTGTCAGGCAGACATATGTTTTTCTGCTCTTCTGCAACATGCCAGTTCTGCTTGGATGTGCTTAAACACATTTAATCTTTTCACTCCCTGCCTGCTGATTGACGCAAGCAAAATCAAAATATGTTGTTTGGATGCCCTTGCCCGCAACCCAAACATCTTTGGTGGGACATGTTTTGGCATTTGTAAGTATTATGTCTGATTCTGTGAAGCCAGGGAGGGAGGAGGAGGAGGGGAGAGAGGAACATGCCATTAGGTGTAGTGAGTATTGGCTGAGTTAGGTTCTCCTGGGGAGGTTTCAGGAGTATGTTGTTACAGTGTGAGTCTCACGTGATTAACTGTATGACAGCTTATTGACTCTGACTGCGAGATGAGTCCTGGATCGTATTCAGTAGGCATGGAACGGAAAAACTATTGGAAACAGAACAAATAGGTTGTTATCAATAAAACGTCATAAAAAGGTACAGTGTTCGATTTGCCAAGGAGACCCCAGCTCCACTAAAGGGATTGTTAAATAAATGTGAACTATTTGGTTGTAATATCAACAACCCCTCTTGAAGAGTATAGTCAGAACATTTCTGATTATTCCATGCAAAACAATTGCGCACATTTAGCTCTATCGTCAGAGTTTTACAGCAAGTAACTGCATGCTTTTCATGATCAGTAAACATCAATTGATCATGTAATTTCAGAAACGTGAAATTTCACGATATCTCTCAATATTGCCCACCATTAATTGGATATTTGAGAGATATAAAATAAAAGTGAACTATACCTGATAAGTGTGAGTGGTTTAGGTTAATTTCCCATCCTTTGTGGGCTCCGCCTGTCAAGCAGCAGAAAGGCGCATTTGCCGATGTACTGTTAGCTGATAATGTTTACTTTGCAAGCAACCGGTAGAAACTTTGTACAGTTGGCTAAACATAGTGGTAAGTAGACCTAATTTACTTTTTTCTCCAACCAACATAGGCCTACCTAGCGAAGTTAGCTAACCTTGTCCCCTTTTCAACATTGTTTTTAAGAGTGTTTAATCACGATTGCTGCTGACAAACATGATAGGCTACAGTGATTGATGGACCACATCAAATTGGCTAACTAGCTAATAGCAGATCACGTAAATATTCCCTGTTAACAAGCTAACTTTCAGGGGAGTTTGGCCTCACTGACTCTGATCTTGGATACAAACAGACCTGTCCTCTTTCAGTTTGCTTGCCCAGATGCTGATGAATCTTCAGTGATGATGAGCTTTTCTGTTCCCACCCCAAGTTCCCCTGCAACGCCCCTCTACCCCAACCCCCCAATGCCATAAACATAAACAAACCTGTTTTCAGCAAGTCAGAGAGGACAGAGGTCACCAGAGAAGGGCACTCCCATTCCCCCTAACCCTAACACTGTCTCACCCTCTGTTAGGACCAGGATAACACTGGAGTCTCGACAGCAATGTAATTGTATTATTTCTAACGTTTAAAAATGTCACTTTAATGTTACCCCTGTTGTTATTCTATTGACTTCCCAGAATTCAACTTGGCATGTCAAATGTTTATGTTACTGGTTGCAAATGGACAAAGGAAGGAAAAATGTCAGAGAGAAAATTAATAACCTAGGCTACCCTCTTATTTATTGACAAGGTTCAAGGATGAAATTCCACACTCGAAATCTGTCCGTTTTTATGTTTAGCAAGGAGGGATAGGGACACGGGGAGTTGCTTGAAATCTGTTTAATAGCTAGCTAGTGTTTTGGTGTTGTTTTTCTAATTCGGCGTGCCTGTCTGTCTGTCTGCCTGTGTATGTGTTTTAAGTGTCTGCAGCTGTTGTGTTGTCGGTGGCTGGTTGCAGAAGACTCGCTGGATTGTGTGTGTTGTGGTGAACTAAAGAAAATGAACACGAAGGAGAGAGATTTACTGCATGTGTTTGTGGCCACTTGGAAAGAATCAATGGGCCACATGCTGGCTATGTGTCAGCAGACCTGGGTTCAAATACTATTCAAAGTCTTTTAAATACTTTCATTGTTTGTTCTAGTCTGCCTGAAGTGCCAGATGGATGAGGTTTGCACTTTGGCGACTATTCTATTGATTCCATTGTGCTCGGCAAGATCAATCAAGCCCAGCTGAAGGATTTTAAATTAAATCATGTACTATTCAAACCCAGGTCTGTGTGTCAGAGTGGTTATAGAGAGTTCTCTAGTTGTCACCCTGCCCCTCCACAGCTGAGTGGAGGAAATTGGCCACATGTCTGTTAAAAAGTAATTAGCCAGACTATGCTGATAAGATGTAGCTTTAATAAACAGACACTAATTAACTGTGAATGGAGAGTTCAGTGGGAGGGATCGGAAAGCAGTCAAGAGAGAAATCCAAAACTTATGATCAGACATTTCCCACTGGGCACACACTGGTTGAATCAACGTTATTTCCACGTCATTTCAACAAAATTACGTTGAACCAATGTGGAATAGACGTTGAATTGACATCTGTGCCCAGAGGGCTATGATGACACTTAATCACCATCAGACATTTATGATGTAATTTAACCATGATCAGTCATTTAAATAATTAGAAGGACAATGAAAAGTGCTTTAGTATCTTTTATTTCATATTCATTTCTAATCCTGGTTCTAAACTTGATTCCGCTGTGTGTTACTGCCAATCCATACCTAATTCTCTCTCTCTTTATCTCTCTCTCTCTCTTTCTCGCTCTCTTTTGCTCTCTCTCTCTCTCTCCTCCACCTCCTCCTCCTCTCCCTCTGTATTTTCTTGGTTATCTTGGCGGTGGATGTGAATTGGAGGCTGTCCAAGCCATTCCCCCAGAGGCGATGGACTTGCTCTCTATTTGACATCTTTATTGCGGAAAGTCTCAAATACAACACCGAATAATGAAGAGGATGAGAACACAGGCAGGACCGCCGAGGGCCAGCGCACACCGCTCCGAGTCCTCCGCTGCTTCCAGGAGCTCCCTCGCTTTCTCTCTCTCTCGCTCTATCCCGCCGTTCTTCTCTTCCCAGTCTGTCTCTCTGTCTCTCTCTCTGTCTGTCTGTCTGTCTTTGTCCTCTCTTCTTCACCTCTTTTCTCCTTTTCATCGCTCAGTGTTCCCCTCCGTCTGTCATTGCTTTCTCCTTTCCTTTTCTTTTCTTTCCCTCGCTCACTCTGTCATCGGTCATTCTAGTTCTCCGTGACAGAGCAGTGAGATGGTGGATCACTCATCATCAGTCAGACCCATTAGGTGTGGCTCAGGGAATGACATCACTTCTCCACAACTGATTGCCCAATCCCCATTATTTTAGTGAAGTGCATTCATTCAGGAAATTCTATTAGTAGCTCTTCAGCACTTCACTTTTTTATCTGAGATCATCTGTTAGCTTTTTATGCGGAGGCGTGCCTGATTTGACACATAATTAATAGAGCTAAGGTCACTGTTTCCTTAAAAATTTAATTTGTGAAAACTTCACCCTCATCGGAGGTCATGACCTTGCTTTGTCATAGGCTCACAGCTTCCCAGCCAATCCAGCACTCCCGTTCTCCCTGCTTTGCCATGTGTTGCCATGACGTGGTATGAGGCAGACAGCAGCTTGGTAACAAATGTCACAGGAGTATTAGAGGAGCAGATCAGAGCATCATAGCTACCAATATATCTGATGGATGGATCTGGAACAGTCAGGGTGGAGGGCGAGAAAAGGGGATGGGGTCATTGGGGGCGGGCTCTGTGTGTGAAGACTTTGAGGGTACAGTTGCGTGCACTAAAAAGCTTGCGCTCTAGCGTCTAGTAGTGATAGTTTGCCACAAAAACCTGTTCTGCTGTAACTTTTTTGTGCCCACAACTGTATTTGGTTGGGTAGAGGTTTGGGGTGATATTCAGGATATTCTGAAGAGTTACGAAAGCTGACGTAGAGGTAGTGGTATGCGTGTACAGACTGCCTGTATATGGGCATCTGTATCAGGGTTTAGTGTAGTTCAATGTGGGTAGTTATATCATAGGGTTGTACAGTTTGGCTGTATTTCATAGGGTGAGGGGTGGTGGGGTGGTAGAGGTACAGTAGAGGGGGTCCAGGATGTTTATTTGAGGTGTGATCACTGGTGGAGGTAGAGAGGCTCAGGGAGGAACTATTTGGGGTCTGATGAGTATTAGTTGGGATCTATATTTGGAGCGTGAAGATATACAGTGCAAACTGTTTGAGTAATGAGCATGTTGTGTTCCTGCATATTGTCTCATGGATATTTTAACATCACCACCTTTCATGTTTACCCTCATCACTAACTCTCTGAGATACAGGTAACTGCCAAAATAATGAAAACACAAAGAATATTGAAGGCAGGTGCTTCCACACAGGTGTGGTTCCTGAGTTAATTAAGCAATTAACATCATGCTTAATTAGAGTCATGAATAACTATGCTGGGCAGGCCATTATTTTGGCTACCATGGCACAAGTGGTCACTGAATGGTTTGATGAGCATGAAAACGATGTAAACCATACGCCATGGCCGTCTCAGTCACCAGATCTCAACCCAATTGAACACTGGATTCTGGAGCGGCGCCTCAGACAGCGTTTTCACCACCATCAACAAAACACCAAATGATGGAATTTCTGGTGGAGGAATGGTGCCGCATCTCTCCAGTAGAGTTCCAGACACTTGTAGAATCTATGCCAAGGTGCATTGAAGCTGTTCTGGCTCGTGGTGGCCCAATGCCCTATTAAGAAACTTTATGTTGGTGTTTACTTTACTTTGGCAGTTACCTGTACACAAATAGTATCATGTGTGACGCATAGGCATGATATAGGAATAACTATATCATGGCTATGCGTAACTGACACACATAGTCAACCCACAGTTTGCTGGGCCAAGCCATGGTTTCCCAATTACTGTATATGGACATCTATCATCTACCAATGACAATCTGTCCACTTCAATGGTAGGACTCATCAGTAACAACATTAGAGTTTCTTATAATGTCTCTCCCAGTCCTAAGTACCCTCTCACTCAATGACATGTGAATGTATGGTTAGTGTAGGAACAACGGCAGACAGCAAACACAGTCACAGACAAGCCGCATCTCTAGGGACTTGTCAGTTGTCACAGCCTTACACATACGGCAGCATGGGTTGAATTAGCTGGGATTATGGGTTGGATGTTGGAGGTGCTGTAAATGAAAGTCTCATGTATTCCGTGACTGACTAGTGAGAATATAGGGTCTGTCTGTCTGGTTACTGTAACCGCCTGCCTCCTGTGTTCTGACTCATTAATCACTGCTGTAAACAAGATGTCAGGACAGAGCTCCATCAACGTTTCCCCCTAGGTTTGTACTCAAGACGGGTCGCAAAGGCCCCTAAAGACCTGCCAGGTCGCAGTTGTAAATGAGAACCTGTTCTCAACTGGCTTACCTGGTTAAATAAAGGTGAAATAAAATAAAAATAGAAATAAAAAAAAGTGACTGTTATACGGCGGATGACACCAAGATATTCAATTGAAGCCAATTTGATCTGATTTGTTATATCTTGGGGGCTATAATCATAGACAGAAATGGTATTGGAAACTGTTTTGATTGTTAACACAGCCTTGTTACTTCCCAGTCCCTGTATCTCTGTGCTACATGTACTCTAAGGTGTGTGATGTCTTGTCCACAGCCTGGCCACTCGTCAGTGAGGCTGCTGTACAACCAGGTCCAGTGGTCTGGGTCAGGGAGTTGGACTGGGGATCAGAGATCACTGGTGGTACACAGGTGGGATCCTTCACTGTTAGGGTGTATTGCTGTTCCACTGCCCTGAAGGCCGTTAACCCCAGAAACCACTTGGTTGTTTTTCTCCACACAACTACTTCTTCTTTTATTTGTATTTGTTTCTCTCTCGTTCATCCAATCTGACACAAACAAACTAACAACACAACATTGTGGCTTCTAGTAGACTGAAGGAACGATAGATAAACAGAAACCTCAAGACCTGCTGCTTTGAAATTAAGGGACAAGAGGGGAGAAACAGGAGGGAAGACAAAAATGTAGAGAGAGAGAGAGAGAGAGAGAGGAAGAGATAGAGAGAGGGGAAGAGAGAGAGATGGGGAGAGAGAGAGAGGGGAAGAGAGAGAGAGAGATGGGGAGAGAGAGAGAGAGAGAGAGAGAGCATGAGAGAGAGAACAGTCTGTCTTAACCAAACGTGTGTAGGAAGTTTCCTAGGGTCCCATATGTGTTGTGTCAACAAGTTTAGGGCACTAATTGATTTATGATTGCATAATTGCACTGCACTCTGATTAAAGGCCAGTTCTGTTCAGTTCCTCTTCAACCTTTTTGATTTAGACTTGTATTTAGTTTGTTTTGGCCGTGGACACAGCTGGGCCCAATATGTTGATCATTTGGTGCCTTGCTATGGACGTCTGTATGGCTCAGACAAGTTTATTTTCTTTCTGACGCGTCCTTTTCACTCCTACGCGAGGTCTTAGCTCAGAGTGCTTTGGCTTCACAGCGGGACAGGCTCTGACTACAGACTCATAGAATGTTGAAACTCTGACATGACAACACGGACAGATCGGGGGAAGGGAAGGGGGGAGACGTGGAGAGAGGGAGGAGAAGTGGAGGAATAGAGTGGGGGTTAGCCAACAGGCTATTGCTAACATCTCTTTAGAGAGTGACTGGATGAAACATGGAGGCACAGGGAAGGGTGATCTCCACTTAAAGTCTATGGTTTTATTTATTTCCCCTTTTCACTCTTTCTCTTCTCTCCCCTCTTCCCTCCTCTCCTCTCTACGCCTCTGCCCTTTATCTTTCTTACTCCTGTCGTCACCTCCAGGATGGGAAATTAACTGTGGCAGGTAGATAAAAAAAAAACCTAGCAGCCACTCAGATTGTTTACCAGCCCAAATATTTTTGTTACATAATTAGACAAAAAAATCACTCAAAAACAAAACATGTATTACTAGTAAGAAGTCATGGGGTATATTGCTTAATTTCATTGCATTTTTGTGACCTGTGTCTTTTAACCAATGTATTTAGATCCAATAATAAAAACAGATAAACAGTTCTACAACAGAACATCAAAAATCAACAAAGTGCCTGCCCTGCCACAAAATGCTGAGTGATCCGGCTTATTTATTATTATAGTTCAGGGCTTCATGCTGACATTTTTTACAAGGAGTACATGATGTGCTCCTAAGTAGAAATGTAGAAGCACGCAAATAAATCTATGAGAACAATGACTAAAAGTTCATGAATAAACGTTTTTGGGAGTGATGCATGCTCAATCAAGCACAATCATTAGGCGAGACGGAAATAGTTCAGCTGGCCCTTTAAGGGATGGGTCGTTACCATGGTAACTTGGGCACTGGCTTGTCTGTGATGGAAAAAATCTCAGACTGCGATGTCTTCCTAGCAGCAGACAGTTGCAGCAAACTCAAACTAACATTGAAAAAGAACCTACCATGTGAACAAAACAATGTAACTTGCCAAGAAACATGAGGACAAAGTCACACTTTAGTAGCCTTTCTTGTCAATTCGACCAACTTCTACATGTGGGTTTTGGATTAAAAAAACTAAAGTTCCCAAATGCTCTGTGTGACCATCCGCCAACGTGGCTGGTGGAATATACATTCTTACCCGCCAATGACAAAATCTACTCACATTTGACAGGTGGCGGGTGTTAATTTCCAACCATGGTCACCTCCCTTCTTCTACCCTTCCCTCCCTCCTCTCCTCTCCTCACCCCATCATCCTTCTCACCCTTTGAATCAAGCACATCCTCATCGCGTCCAAATAAAAGTTTACAGAAGCAAAACAAAGGCACTCTAGTTTAAACTTGCAGAGCGCCTTGCCAGTGTTTATGTTTAAATGTTGGCAAAGATCAATTAAATGTGGAGATGACAGTTCAACAGCCCCCTCTGTCTCTCTCTCTCTCTCTCTCTCTCTCTCTCTCTCTCTCTCTCTCTCTGTATCTCTTTGTATTACTCTAAAGTAAAAGCCTCTGTCATATTGATGTAATCTGTTTAGTTTTGTCTTTAGGGACGAAGGTAGATGAGAATGAACTTTCAACTTCTATAGGGATCTTCGAAGAGATCTGCTCCAGATTGTAGTGCATGCCTTGTGGTGCAGTTGGCTCTAGAAGGTTGGATAGTTTGGCTCAGGACACTGGTGAGGTCATTGGGTATGTTGTAGAGAAATGTATATTGGATGTTAGATGGTGGATTATGTTGGCTTGTGGGAGGTGGATGCTGCAGAGGGCATCTGCTTGGTAGAGCTCTGAACAGATGTTGTTTCACCCTGCAGCCTCGCTGTGATATGCTCTCTACAGTCATGCTTGAGAGAAATGCTCAGTTAAACACAGTATATTATTCTAAATCAGCCATGTTAGATCCTCCCTTACGTATGAATCTATCACGTTCTATAAAACTGTTTTCCTCTTTATTTGTCATTTTCCTGTCAGTCCCACTGCTCCCTCTCTCCTAATCAGACCAGAGGACATGAGACTGTAACAGGGCTGGAGGAGTTGAAGGCTTTGGCTGAAATCATTGAGCAGTTGAAACACTGGCACCGCTGGTTTTGTTCCATGTTTTAGAGGGCCCTTGGAACAGCCTTCTGCTCTCCTTGGACTGTAAAGCCTTTTGAGACACTCAGAGACAGTTGAAGTCGGAAGAGTACATACACTTAGGTTGGAGTCATTAAAACTTGTTTTTCAACCACTCCACAAATGTCTTGTTAACAAACTACAGTTTTGCAAGTCGGTTAGGACATCTACTTTGTGCATGACACAAGTCATTTTTCCAACAATTGTTTACAGACAGATTATTTCACTTATAATTCACTGTATCACTATTCCAGTTGGTCAAAAGTTTACATACACTAAGTTGACGGTGCCTTTAAACAGCTTGGAAAATTCCAGAAAATTATGTAATAGCTTTAGAAGCTTCTGATAGGCTAATTGATATAATTTGAGTCAATTGGAGGTGTACCTGTGGATGTATTTCAAGGCCTACCTTCAAACTCAGTGCCTCTTTGCTTGACATCATGGGAAAATCAAAAGAAATCAGCCAAGACCTCAGAAAAGGTTCATCTGTACAAACAATAGTATGCAAGTATAAACAATCAATCCCAGAACAAACAATAGTATGCAAATCAATCCCAGAAAAACAGCAAAGGACCTTGTGAAGATGCTAGAGGAAACAGGTACAAAAGTATCTATATCCACAGTAAAACGAGTCCTATATCGACATAACCTGAAAGGCTGCTCAGCAAGGAAGAAGCCACTGCTCCAAAACCACCATAAAAAAGCCAGACTACGGTTTGCAACTGCACATGGGGACAAATATCGTACTTTTTGGAGAAATGTCCTGTGGTCTGATGAAACAAAAATAGAACTGTTTGGCCATAATGACCATCGTTATGTTTGGAGGAAAAAGGGGGTTGCTTGCAAGCCGAAGAACACCATCACAACCGTGAAGCAAGGGGGTGGCAGCATCATGCTGTGGGGGTGCTTTGCTGCAGAAGAGACTGGTGCACTTCACAAAATAGATGGAATCATGAGGAAGGAAAATTATGTGGATATATTGAAGCAACATCTCAAGACATCAGTCAGGAAGTTAAAGCTTGGTCGCAAATGGGTCTTCCAAATGGACAATTACCCCAAGCATACTTCCAAAATTGTGGCAAAATGACTTAAGGACAACAAAGTCAAGGTGTTGGAGTGGCCATCACAAAGCCCTGACCTCAATCCTATAGAAGATGTGTGGGCAGAACTGAAAAAGCGGGTGCGAGCAAGGAGGACTACAAACCTGACTCAGTTACACCAGCTCTGTCAGGAGGAATGGGCCAAAATTCACCCAACCTATTGTGGGAAGCTTGTGGAAGACTACCCGAAACGTTTGACCCAAGTTAAACAATTTAAAGGCAATGCTACCAAATACTAATTGAGTGTATGTAAACTTCTGACCCACTAGGAATGTGATGAAAGAAATACAAGCTGAAATAAATCATTCTCTCTACTATTATTCTGACATTTCACATTCTTAAAATAAAGTGGTATCCTAACTGACCTAAGACAGGGAAGTTTTACTAGGATTAAATGTCAGGAATTGTGAAAAACTTAGTTTAAATGTATTTGGCTAAGGTGTATGTAAACTTCCGACTTCAACTGTACATTGGCAGGTGAATACAGCAATAGAGGGCAGATGGGAGAGGAGAGGAGAGGGACGAGAAGAGAGAGGAGGTGAAAGAGGAGAGGGGAGGGAAGACGAGAGGGGAGGTGATGGGACAGGAGGAGAGACCATAGAGGGAGAGATGGGGTAGGCAGGGAAGATGAGACAGTACCTAACAATAAAACACTATATTTATAGCTATATTAGGCACCTAAACAATATATATATATATATATATATACAGTAGGCCTATATTGTTGTCAGACAGGCACACAGGCATGCAGACAGATCAAAGTTCACTGCCTTAAACTGGAACATGATATGTGCATAGATAAAGCACACACCACACAAGACCCTTCTCCTCCTCTCCCCTCTCCCTCCCTGTGTTAGCATGACAGTAAACTCTTTCCTCTCCCCCCTAATGGTTAACAAGGCCTGAAAGCCTCAGTCCTCTCCACGGGGACTTAACAAGCCGACCGCCTAAATGCTCCGACGAGAGAGAATGTCGCCAGGTAAAGCCAGAACTCAAATAAAAGCCGACTGTAACCCACATGGAGATATGTCCGGAACTCAGACAGGGGCCCCAGACAGAGAGAGAGAGAGAAAGAGAGAGGAAGAGACAGAGGGAGGGAGAGACAGAGGGAGAGAGGACAAGAGAGAAACAGAGAGAAAAATGAATAGGAGACCATAAAGTCCTCTACTTCAGGAAGAGGTAGAGAGGATGTTGTGGCTCTCTATTTCAGGCAGTGTGACACAGAATCACAGGTCTGGTCTTGGTGTATTAAGCCTGAGCTGACCTGGCTGTCAGCGGACTTAGTCTCAGACCGGACGTTAGGAGCACCAGATCCACTGCTCCAACATTGTGTGTTCTACAGAGGGCCAGTCGTGATAATCGTAAAGCCCTTTACAGCCTGGCATGAAGACCATCCTAAATGCCACTCAGAGCTGTAAAGCTCTCTGACTAACTCAGTGCCATCAAAATATATACAACCTCTGTCTCCACAGACAGACAGACAGACTGTCCTTGGTACACACAGACAGCAAGCTCACTTGATCTCCTTGACAAACAGGCCCTGATCACCCCTGACCACTCATGATTTGGGGCAGGAGTTTTACATGACCCCAT
>NC_140000.1:41069347-41090890 GCF_964263955.1 Coregonus lavaretus
GGTAGCGGTCCTGCTGCTGGGTTGTTGCCCTCCTACGGCCTCCTCCACGTCTCCTGATGTACTGGCCTGTCTCCTGGTAGCTCCTCCATGCTCTGGACACTACGCTGACAGACACAGCAAACCTTCTTGCCACAGCTCGCATTGATGTGCCATCCTGGATGAGCTGCACTACCTGAGCCACTTGTGTGGGTTGTAGACTCCGTCTCATGCTACCACTAGAGTGAAAGCACCGCCAGCATTCAAAAGTGACCAAAACATCAGCCAGGAAGCATAGGAACTGAGAAGTGGTCTGTGGTCACCACCTGCAGAACCACTTCTTTATTGGGGGTGTCTTGCTAATTGCCTATAATTTCCACCTGTTGTCTATTCCATTTGCACAACAGGATGTGAAATGTATTGTCAATCAGTGTTGCTTCCTAAGTGGACAGTTTGATTTCACAGAAGTGTGATTGACTTGGAGTTACATTGTGTTGTTTAAGTGTTCCCTTAATTTTTTTGAGCAGTGTATATATACAGTACCAGTCAAAAGTTTGGACACACCTACTCATTCAAGGGTTTTTCTTTATATTAAAAAATGTTTACATTGTAGAAAAAACTATGAAATAACACATATGGAATCATGTAGTAACCAGTGTTAAAAGTGTTAAACAAATCAAAATATATTTCAAATAGCCACCTGTCAAGGCGTGCTGAAGGTGGGTGTGGTGTAGGAATCATGCGCAGGACACAGAGGCTCAGTCCAAAGGCTTTAGTGCAATAAATATATATCCAACCGAAGCAAAATAAGCCCGAAGGCAAAATGCACGACGCACACAGGCGACAAACGAATGACGCACAAACATGTGCAAACAACCCTCTCAAACACTGGAGGGAAAATCACACACAACGACAAGCACACACAACGAGAACTAAATAGGGCACTAACGAGGACTAACAAGACACAGGTGTACAACATCCAGACAAAACCAATCGAACATGAAACATAGATCGGTGGCAGCTAGTACTCCGGGGACGACGACCGCCGAAGCCTGCCCGAACCAGGAGGAGGAGCAGCCTCGGCCGAAACCGTGACACCACCCTTTGCCTTGATGAAAGCTTTGCACACTATTGGCATTCTCTCAACCAGCTTCATGAGGTAGTCACCTGGAAAGCATTTCAATTAACAGGTGTGCCTTCTTAAAAGTTAATTTGTGGAATTTCTTTCCTTGTTAATGCGTTTGAGCCAATCAGTTGTGTTGTGACAAGGTAGGGGGGGGTATACAGAAGATAGCCCTATTTGGTAAAAGACCAAGTCCATATTATTGCAAGAACAGCTCAAATAAGCAAAGAGAAACGACAGTCCATCATTACTTTAAGACATGAAAGTCAGTCAATACGGAACATTTCAAGAACTTTTAAAGTTTCTTCAAGTGCAGTCGCAAAAACCATCAAGCGCTATGATGAAACTGGCTCTCATGAGGACCGCCACAGGAATGGAAGACCCAGAGTTACCTCTGCTGCAGAGGATAAGTTCATTAGAGTTACCAGCCTCAGAAATTGCAGCCCAAATAAATGCTTTCACAGAGTTCAAGTAACAGACACATCTCAACATCAACTGATCAGAAGGGACTGTGTGAATCAGGCCTTCATGGTCAAATTGCTGCAAAGAAACCACTACTAAAGGACACCAATAAGAAGAAGAGACCTGCTTGGGCCAAGAAACACGAGCAATGGACATTAGACCGGTGGAAATGTGTCCTTTTGTCTGGAGTCCAAATTTGAGATATTTTTTTCCAACCGCCGTGTCTTTGTGAGACACGATGTGGGTGAACGGATGATCTCTGCATGTGTATTTCCCACCATAAAGCATGGAGGAGGAGGTGTTACGGTGTGGGGATGCTTTGCTGGTGACACTGTCTATGATTTATTTAGAATTCAAGGCACACTTAACCAGCATGGCTACCACAGTATTCTACAGCGATACACCATCCCATCTGGTTTTGGCTTAGTGGGACTATCATTTGTTTTTCAACAGGACAATGACCCAACACACCTCCAGGCTGTGTAAGGGCTATTTGTCCAAGAAGGAGAGTGATGGAGTGCTGCATCAGATGACCTGGCCATCACAATCCCCCGACCTCAACCTAAACCTAATTGAGATGGTTTGGGATAAGTTGGACCGCAGAGTGAAGGAAAAGCAGCCAACAAGTGCTCAGCTTATGTGGGAAGTCCTTTAAGTCTGTTGGAAAAGCATTCCAGGTGAAGCTGGTTGAGAGAATGCCAAGAGTATTGATGGACTGTCATTTCTCTTTGCTTATTTGAGCTGTTCTTGCCATAATATGGACTTGGTCTTTTACCAAACAGGGCTATCATCTGTATACCACCCCAACCTTGTCACAACACAACTGATTGGCTCAAACACATTAAGAAGGAAATAAATTCCACAAATTAACTTTTAACAAGGCACAACTGTTAATTGAAATGCATTCCAGGTGACTACCTCATGAAGCTGGTTGAGAGAATGCCAAGAGTGTGCAAAGCTGTTATCAAGGCAAAGGGTGGCTATTTGAAGAGTCTCAAATGTAAAATATATTTTGATTTGTTTAACACTTTTTTGTTTATTACATGATTCCATATGTGTTATTTCCTAGTTTTGATGTCTTCACTATTATTCTACATTGTAAAAAATAGTAAAAATAAAGAAAAACCCTTGAATGAGTAGGTGTGTTTTAGTCAAAAATGCTTTTAAAAATCAAAACAACAACAATACAATACAATACAAAGACAATACTAATGGCTGCTCCCACCGTGGGTGCTCGGGTCAGTGGGTGTGCTCACCCCACCCCAGCCCAAAGGGATTTTCCAAGGGCGGGAAGGACCAAACCCTGGCCGATGCCCGGGTGGGCATGGAAGTGACCGCACACATAACCATCAGGACCAGCACACACCGCTCAGTGTGAAACCAAAACACAAAACATAAATAACAAAACACCAAACATACAAGAATAACATCCCCACCCTCACCTCTGATTGGAGGACCTCAAACATTTATACTGTGCATGTGCATGTATTTATTCCAACACTGATTTATTCCATCCTTCAGACAGCCACAGATCAAACCATCTTCCCCAGTAAATCATCATTCTACCATTTCCTCTTGCAATACATCCCTCCATTCTTCTGTGGTGTCTCACTAGGGACTTGAACCTCCCCATCTGCAACATTTCTGCTGAAATTCCCCCTGAAAAATAAACATTTTGCCCAAGAGCACAATGAGGTCAAAGGTCATTCTCCCTCTGTCTCTGTCTCTGTGTGTGAGGACAGATTGGACAGAGATTGTTCCCCCCTCCCTCTTTCCCCCCCACTGCCCAGTCATGTCAAACCTGGTCCCATACTATCCCAGAGATGATGACCTCTCAAATCAAATCAAATCACATTTTATTTGCTACATGCTCCGAATACAACAGGTGTAGACATTACCGTGAAATGCTTACTTACAGCCCTTAACCAACAATGCATTTAGAGCAGAAGTAAAATAAAATAACAGTAGGGAAGCTATATACAGGGGGTACCGGTGCAGAGTCAATGTGCGGGGGCACCGGCTAGTTGAGGTAGTTGAGGTAATATGTACATGTGAGTAGAGTTAAAGTGACTATGCATAAATAATTAACAGAGTAGCAGAAGCGTAGAAATATGGGGTGGGGGTGGGGGGGGCAGTGCAAATAGTCCGGGTAGCCATGATTAGCTGTTCAGGAGTCTTATGGCTTGGGGGTAGAAGCTGTTGAGAAGCCTTTTGGACCTAGACTTGGCGCTCTGGTACCGCTTGCGGTAGCAGAGAGAACAGTCTATGACTAGGGTGGCTGGAGTCTTTGACAATTTTGAGGGCCTTCCTCTGACACCGCCTGGTAGAGAGGTCCTGGATGGCAGGAAGCTTGGCCCCAGTGATGTACTGGGCCGTACGCACGTTGAGGGAGAGGTTGTTTACCTGGCACCACACGGCCAGGTCTCTGACCTCCTCCCTATAGGCTGTCTCATCGTTGTCGGTGATCAGGCCTACCACTGTTGTGTCGTCGGCAAACTTAATGATGGTGTTGGAGTCGTGCCTGGCCATGCAGTCTTGGGTGAACAGGGAGTATAGGAGGGGACTGAGCACGCACCCCTGAGGGGCCCCCGTGTTGAGGGTCAGCGTGGCAGGTGTGTTGTTACCTACCCTTACCACCTGGGGGCTGCCCGTCAGGAAGTCCAGGATCCAGTTGCAGAGGGAGGTGTTAAGTCCCAGGATCCTTAGCTTAGTGATGAGCTTTGAGGGCACTATGGTGTTGAAAGCTGAGCTGTAGTCAATGAATAGCATTCTCACGTAGGTGTTCCTTTTGTCCAGGTGGGAAAGGGCAGTGTGGAGTGCAATAGAGATTGCATCAT
The DNA here is from genome assembly GCF_964263955.1 of Coregonus lavaretus. Classification (NCBI taxonomy): domain Eukaryota; kingdom Metazoa; phylum Chordata; class Actinopteri; order Salmoniformes; family Salmonidae; genus Coregonus; species Coregonus lavaretus. The sequence continues at coordinate 41,073,746 of NC_140000.1, forward strand.
CTGTGGATCTGTTGGGGCGGTATGCAAATTGGAGTGGGTCTAGGGTTTCTGGGATAATGGTGTTGATGTGAGCCATGACCAGCTTTTCAAAGCACTTCATGGGTACAGACGTCAGTGCTACGGTAGTCATTTAGGCAGGTTATCTTAGTGTCCTTGGGCACGGGGACTATGGTGGTCTGCTTGTAACATGCTGGTATTACAGACTCAGTCAGGGACATGATGAAAATGTCGGTGAAGACTCTTGCCAGTTGGTCAGCACATGCTCGGAGTACACGTCCTGGTAATCCATCTGGCCCTGCGGCCTTGTGAATGTTGACCTGCTTAAAAGTCTTAATCACATCGGCTACAGAGAACGTGATCACATAGTCATCCGGAACAGCTGGTGCTCTCGTGCATGCTTCAGTGTTGCTTGCCTCGAAGCGAGCATAGAAGTGGTTTAGCTCGTCTGGTAGGCTTGTATCACTGGGCAGCTCGCGGGAGTGCTTCCCTTTGTAGTCTGTAATAGTTTTCAAGCCATGCCACATCCGACGAGCATCAGAGCCGGTGTAGTACGATTCAATCTTAGTCCTGTATTGACTCTTTCCCTGTTTGATGGTTCGTCGGAGGGCATAGCGGGATTTCTTATAAGCGTCCGGGTTAGAGTCCCGCTCCTTGAAAGCGGCAGCTCTACCCTTTAGCTCAGTGCGGATGTTGCCTGTAATCCATGGCTTCTGGTTGGGGTATGTACGTACGGTCACTGTGGGGACGACGTCATCGATGCACTTATTGATGAAGCCAGTGACTGATGTGGTGTACTCCTCAATGCTATCTGAAGAATCCCGGAACATGTTACAGTCTGTGCTAGCAAAACAGTCCTGTAGCTTAGCATCTGCGTCATTTGACCACTTTTTTATTAACCGAGTCACTGGTGCTTCCTGCTTAATTTTTTGCTTATAAGCAGGAATCAGGAGGATAGAGTTATGGTCAGATTTGCCAAATGGAGGGCAAGGGAGAGCTTTGTATGCGTCTCTGTGTGTGGAGTAAAGGTGGTCTAGAGTTTTTTTTTCCTCTGGTTGCACATTTAACATGCGGGTAGAACGGATTTAAGTTTCCCTGCATTAAAGTCCCCGGCCACTAGGAGCGCTGCCTCTGGAGGAGCGTTTTTCCTGTGTAGTTATGGCCTTATACAGCTCATTGAGTGCAATCTTAATGCCAGCATTAGTTTGTGGTGGTAAATAGACAGCTATGAAAAATATAGATGAAAACTCTCTTGGTAAATAGTGTGGTCTACAGCTTATCATAAGATTCTCTACCTCAGGCGAGCAAAACCTCGAGACTTCCTTAGTATTTGATTTTGTGCAACAGCTGTTGTTTACAAATATACACAGACCGCCACCCCTTGTCTTACCGGAGTCAGCCGTTCTATCCTGCCGATGTAGCGTATAGCCCGCTAGCTGTATGTTGTCATCGTTCAGCCATGACTCGGTGAAACATAAGATATTACAGTTTTTAATGGCCCGTTGGTAGGATAATCGTAATCTTAGGTCATCTAATTATTTTCAAATGATTGAAGATTGGCTAATAGGATTGATGGAAGAGGCAGTTTACTCGCTCGCCGTCAGATCCTTACAAGGCACCCCGACCTACGTCCACAATATCTCCGTCTCTTTCTCCTGCGAATGACGGGGATTTGGGCCTTGTCGGGTGTCTGTAGGATATCCCTCGTGTCCGACTTGTTGAAGAAAAAATCTTCGTTCAATACGAGGTGAGTAATCGCTGTCCTGATATCTAGAAGCTATTTTTGGTTATAAGAGATGATGGCAGAAACATTATGTACAGAATAAATTACAAATAACGCAAAAAAAACACACATAATAGTACAATTGGTTAGAGGGATGTAAAACGGCAGCCATCTTCTCCGGCGCCATCTCTAAGATGTGTGCCTGATGAACTGAGTACAGTATCAACACACACTACACAGTAGGACACAGTTGGTGGGAATCATCTCAGAAAAATGAACATGCTCACAGACTGGCACGTTCCAAGGGACTGGCATACACACACATTATACCTTGATTAATATACACAGGCATGTGTGTCATGCACTCATGCCTCACACATGCAGTCGCACACACACACTGACCGGCATTGATAAACACACATAAACACACACTCGGTAAGTAACCATCTCTATTCTCACTAATATTATATTAGGTTCATGTGGAGGCGTCTCCTAACCCTGAATGAACCTAGGCATGACTCGTTACTGTCACTCATCACATTCCCCTATCCCTGCCCATGGAGGGTTTACCTAACCCAGCCATCCCTCAGCAGCCCCGCAGGTACCCACCACACCCCACCCCTTTCTGGGCACCTGTTCCTCTGTTGAGGGAAGAGCTCCACCCAGCATGTAGCGCCTGCAGATGGGACGTATATATTTTGTTTGTAATTCCCCTTTAATGCTTCTACAGATGATTTCATGTCTGTCTTATAAGGCATCCTATTCCTTATATAGTGCACTACTTGTGACGTAATATTAGCCTGGATTTAACCCAGGCTATTGGGTTGGATGCATAGTATGTGTCCATAATGGCACCCTATTCCCAAGTCCACTACTTTTGACCAGAGCCCTATGTTGGCCCTGGTCAAAAGCTGTGCACTATATCGAGAATAGGGTGCCATTTTGAACACACTGTGTAGATGTTGAATCCAGGCTAATGATAGTGTATGAGGTCTGCTGAAGTCTTCAGAGGAGCTGGAGGTGCCTCTCATCAATTTATGCAGCCGCATGCGGTTTATGGTTACAATGACGGCAGCCACTTCACGGTTACCGCCGGTTACGGAGGCGGCTGGGCGGGTGCCTGTCTCTGAAATTGTAGCCAGAATTTTAGAGCGTTTTAGAGAATTGATTCTGTCATTGTTGAGGAAATACACACACATACCTCCCTTTCACTCTCTTTTACACACACACACACACACACACACACACACACACACACACACACATACACACACACACACACACACACACACACACACACACACACACACACACACACACACTCACACACACACACAGCTGTAATTGTTTGTTCCATTGTGATGGGCTGCTGTGTGTTTCTAGGGAAGTGTGTTATGTTTCTGCTGTGTTTCTGACTGAACAGTTTTCCAGTCATGACAAACACTTTGGCCCTCTAGGTCTTCTCTGTATTTTAGAACACTGTAAACAGTGGGGCGACGCTGTTGTTCATCTGAAGTGCTTTTACTGATTGGAATAATTGAACATTTCGCTTTGGTTCGTTCAACTTATTATGTTAAATTTGTCTGAAATCAAATAACACATTCAACAGATCAATTTTTTGAATTGAATAAAAGCTTCTAATTTGCTTTCAACACCTCATGCACATGCACATTGAATAGCGGTGGGGGCAATGTAGCCTATCAGAAGAGTTGGAGGCGTGGCTTATTGGGAGCGTGTTTGTTCTTTTTCCCCATCCATGAGAGCGAATGTCGTTGTCGTAAGTTGTGTCATGTCGTAAGTTAAGTGTTGAAAGAAATAAGTTGCAACTTGAAATATAGGTTTGGTAATAATCGATTAAAACAGTTGGCATTGAGTCATACATTTGGTTTCAACAAATGTAGTACTTTTGAATTGAGGAAACCTAACTCATTTACTTGTGACCAGTAATTTTGAGGTTGATCCAAATATACTTTTATTTTTACAGTGGAGAGATGTTTACTAACTGCTGCTTTTCCCCTCCCTAATGTCCCTCACCAGCCATTATCAAGCATAGTGTGAAAACTACCAGACCAGGCAGTAACTGAACATGGCACATAACTTAATTGAGGAAACTAGCTGCGCATAAATCAATTGAGGAAACTCTGACTTCGCTCAAGTGATCTTATTTGGATCCAAGTCATACAGACAAACAGCTAATTGACTTGAGATATAATCTGGAGTTTGTCGTTCAAACTTTCAGCATATACACAACACATTCATTAGGAACTGGTAGTTGTGATGAATGAGTTGTAGAACAGTGTAGAAACAGTGGTGTATATGCCTGTATATGTTGAGTAAGAGGCCCCCAGCCACCCAGCGGGCCCCGGAGGAGATATAAAGTTATAAAGTGAACTGTAACACTTTTCTATTTCAGTAAATTATGGCAGTAGATGTCCCCACATGTTGTGAATATAATATGCTTGTAAATTTTTCTCCCAACTCAACTCCAAATTCTCATTCCTTGGCAATTTGGTGCGGGTAGTAAATTGGGAATTTGAGTTGGTGCCCACCCCGACAGTGTGCCCGGTGCAAAAACAATAAAATATTTCCTCCTGCCTGAGGAACTTCATACCCGACAGAGAAATAGAAGGGAGAGAGAAACACATTATGAAGTATTTGTAATTACTATTATATATTATAATTACTATATGACTTAACACCCTCTATGAGATCTTCTAGCCAGTCTTTTACCCTAACCACACACAACAGGGGACCCATGTCTGAGTGTGTGCATGCTCAGCCCAACAGTGGAAACATGGCATGTTGGCAGTGTCGGGAGTTAGTAGACAACCCGTGTCTGCTGTCATGATGTTTGTTTCGGATGGTTGGAAAATCATTAATCGGCGGCGGTGGTGTCTGTGTGTGTGTGTCTGTCTGTGTGTGTCTGTGTCTGTGTGTGTGTCTGTGTGTGTGTGTGTGCGGCTTCGTGGGTCTCCCGGAGCGGCGGGTGAGAAAGTAGAAGCTCTGTGTGATTTATGTGGCTTCGTGGGGCAGATAAAATGGCCTGTCAACGGCTCCTGAGAGTGCTATATATAATGGCAGGGATTACTAGCTTAGCACTGACGGCTAAGGGTTGAAAGGGGGACCGGAGGTGTATAGGGTCCTAGTCGATCACCAAATATTTCTGTAGAAAAGCCAACGATGAAGGCCTGCGCTCCTTTATTTGTATTTATTTTATTTTGTTGGTGGTATGTGCACTTGATTCAGAATCCCTGCGCACCGGATAGGCAAAGTGTTCCCATTTTGAACTTTTTAATTTGTCTGAAAAGACAAACTTCACCTACCCGGCGGACCGGGAGATTTGTGGCTAAATTGAGCACACCTACTGCGCTGGCTCAAATCATCATGCCTACAGCTTCCAGAAAATTTTGATACTAGCCTACATGAGATTTCATAACTTCTAAAACCCATGACCAGAGAGAGACTGTCAAAGAATACAGCAAAGAGCTGCTGTTTAAGTTTTTATTCAGCACTGTCAACACTGTTGTGTGCTTCTCTGCACTACCACTCGAGCTGCAGCTGCAATGAATGAGTAGCCAAGTATATCGATAGCCCTGTGTTTTTATTATAAGCAGCTCATCGTGTCTTTTAATATCGAGGAATATTTCACTTACTCTGGTCATAGGAACAACATGAATTTGTGCATGAGGCAGATGCTGAGCTACTCGAGTTTCGCCATCAGGTGGAAGAAGGTGTCCCATCTCTCTGGTCAGTCTCACCGGAGGAAAGGAAGGAGAGAGCAGGGACCGTGAGAGGCGGACCCTCTGCTGCTCTCTCCCTCCATCTGCTGACACTAATGCTGTGTTCAAAACAACTGGGAACTGGGAACTCAGACATCTCCGACTTCCGACTTCAGTGCGTTCAAGACAACTGGGAACTTGGGAAAAAAACGAGATCGGACTGGGAATAATTGTTTTGAACGGTCATCTTTCTAGAGCTACAACTTTCTGACCTGAAGATCACTGACGTCATAATTTTTCCTAGTTTTTTTCCCGAGTTCCCAGTTGTCTTGAAAGCACCTTGACCATCAGATACAGGTACAATCAGTCCAGTAAAATAAAAAAGCGAATTTCATTATTTTCTAATTATTTCAATTTATGCTCTGCTGTGCATCGAAAGTGCTACACCAACTGATCTATTTTGTTATCAAAGTTCCAGTTTTGAAATATAATATGGTCTGAGAAGAACAATATTGTCAGGCCAGACATATAGCCAATATGTTGTGATAATGTATCAGGCCTGCTACACAAACCTAATTCCTACAGAACTGTTTTTATTAGGTTCATATTACATTTTTCAGTCATATTTAAAATAAATCTGAGCGGTAGATCTCGGCTTGCTTTTTGACTATGAAAGTGATCTTGACTCAGAAAAAGTTGGTGACCACTGCTGTAGTTACTAACACAGGACAGCTTTTGTTTGGTCCAGTCCACAACTGGACCTTCCCAGGTAGTCTTTCTGCCCTCCTCACATGTGTTGAAGGAGAGGGGGACTTTAATCTGCCCTGCGTTGGGGGATAGGGGTGGAGGGAAAGTTGGGGGATTGGGGTGGAGGGAGAGTTGGGGGATTGGGATGGAGGGAGAGTTGGGGGATAGGGGTAGAGGGAAAGTTGGGGGATTGGAATGGAAGGAGAGTTGGGGGATAGGGGTGGAGGGAAAGTTGGGGGATTGGGGTGGAGGGAGAGTTGGGGGATTGGGGTGGAGGGAGAGTTGGGGGATAGGGGTAGAGGGAAAGTTGGGGGATTGGAATGGAAGGAGAGTTGGGGGATAGGGGTGGAGGGAGAGTTGGGGGGTTGGGGGATAGGGGTGGAGAGAGAGGTGGGGGATTGGGGTGGAGGGAGAGTTGGGGGATTGGGATGGAGGGAGAGTTGGGGGATAGGGGTGGAGGGAGAGTTGGGGGATAGGGGTAGAGGGAGAGTTGGGGGATTGGGGTGGAGGGAGGGAGAGTTGGGGGATAGGGGTGGAGAGAGAGGTGGGGGATTGGGGTGGAGGGAGAGTTGGGGGATTGGGATGGAGGGAGAGTTGGGGGATTGGGGTGGAGGGAGAGTTGGGGGATTGGGATGGAGGGAGAGTTGGGGGATTGGGATGGAGGGAGAGTTGGGGGATTGGGATGGAGGGAGATTTGGGGGATTAGGATGGAGGGAGTTGGGGGATGGGGTGGAGGGAGAGTTGGGGGATGGGGTGGAGGGAGAGTTGGGGGATAGGGGTGGAGGGAGAGTTGAGGGATTGGGATGGAGGGAGGGAGAGTTGGGGATAGGGGTGGAGGGAGAGTTGGGGGATGGGGTGGAGGGAGGGAGAGTTGGGGGATAGGGGTGGAGGGAGAGTTGAGCGATTGGGATGGAGGGAGGGAGAGTTGAGGGATTGGGATGGAGGGAGGGAGAGTTGAGGGATTGGGATGGAGGGAGGGAGAGTTGGGGGATTGGGATTGGGGGAACGGGGGAATGGAGAAAAGGGAAAAATAAACACAGGAGACAAACACAGTTCAGTCGACCAATGGAACCGTGTTTATTTGAAGTTGTGTGAGGAGAGGAAGCAGACAGAGGGAGGCTGCTGTTGCTGTGCTCACACACGCTCACACACACACACATGCTCACACACACACACTCTCTCTCTCTTTATGGCGGAGGAATTCTCACTTTAAACAAACAGAGGCAGGAAATCAGAGGTGAAGGGAACTCTTAAATGACGGCCCAAGGGTCCTGCTGAACTCTCTTAACTAGTGGGAACACTTCTACCTGGCTACTGTCATCATCAATTAGTTCCTATAGTATCAAACAGTATATAGACTTCACTTACACCTAAACACACTTAACTTTGTCTCCATTTCAAAGACTGTAAATTACTGTAGGAAAATAGTGTGTGTGTGTGTGTGTCCTCCCTGTGTCTCTCCTATCTGAATCCCTCAGTTTGCTGTGTCAGATAAGTGGTCCTGAGAGTGCAGTGCAGCCATTGAGAATCATCTAGGATCTAGAGGGTCAGTGTTTGTGCTTTGTATTAACCCCCCCACACACACACACAAACTCTAGCAAACATCCTGGTGGGACAGTGGGATCCTGGAGGCTGCTGTGTTTGTGTGTGTGTGTGTGTGTGTGTGTGTGCCTGCGTGCGTGCGGTATGGGGGTGGGGGGTGGCAGAGTTTGGGGTTGAATGGTGTGGGAGGAGTGTGTGCGATGGGTCTTGGTGTGACAGAGAGGCGGGTATGTCAGCCACTCAGACAGACAGGTCAGGCCGAGCTTTCTGTCTTCTTATGCTGGAGACAAATCATGAGGCTAGGAGTTGGGGACGAGACTCCCAAGTTTATGTCTGTGAACTTGGTAAGAGATCAGTTCAGAGTGAGTTTAGTGTCCTGTGTGATGATGTGTGTGTCTGTGTGGGTGTGTTCCTTCATGTGTGTGGGGGTTTTCTTCATTGTGTAAGGTTCTAGGAAATAAAGACAGGGTGAGTGGCCGGAGAAGGATTGGGATAAGATGTCTCTGAAAGCACACTTAGACCTGAATTGTTCTCATTCAATCACACATTTGACAGTGTCTTTTGTCCCGTGTTGAGTCAATGGGAAAACGGTTCAGTGTTTTCAGGCTCCAGGGTTTTCCTCAGTCCTGCCTGGTTTTGTATGGCTGCAGACCTTTCCTTGAACTGCGCTGAATACAAGGATAATCTGTCCAGGCGGATCTCAATGTGTTCACACACACACACACACAGCCGGACATCAGAGCAGGGTCGAGGTGCTGAAAGTTACTGGGCATAGGCTAACACACTGACCACACGCTCCCTCCCTCTCAAACAGAAACTCTTCCTCCATTTTATAAATACTTTGTTTAAATATTATTCCAGTTCGGGTAAAGGCTTTGAAAGGGACCTCTAATGATTTGGTTGTGAGTTTCTCTCTCTCTTTCCCTCTCCCCCCTGTCACACCCTGGCTCTGGGACTCATTATGTTGAGCCAGGGTGTGTTCATTTCTATGTGTGTATTTCTGTGTTGGTGTTCATTCTAGTTTGTTGTATTCTATGTTTGCCTGAGTGACTCCCAATCAGAGGCAACGAGTGTCAGCTGTTGGCTGGTTGTCTCTGATTGGGAGCCATATTTAACTGTATGTTTTCCCTTTGTGGTTGTGGGTTTTTGTTCCGTGTTCGGTCATTGATACCGTGGACGTCACGAGTCGTGTTTTGTTTTGTATTTTGATGCTTTAACTAATTAAAGTATGTTTGTTCATCACGCTGCGCCTTGGTCTACTCCTTACCTCGATCGTGACAGAAAAACCCACCATGCAACGACCAAGCAGCGTGTCCAGGGGCAGCCCTTGGGGTGGACATGGGAGGAAGCGCCGGGAAAGGCCCTGGCGAAAGAGGAGCAGCGTGTCCAGGAGCAGGCAGCCTGGACATGGGAGGAGATATTGGACGGTAAAGGGTCCTGGACTTGGGGGGAAATCCTGGCCGGGATGGATCGCCGGCCATGGAGTGAGACAGTGGAGAGGCGACGGAGAGAGGAGCAACGGCGTGATCAGGGTCGTCGTCGGACAGTCGTGAGGCAACCCCAGAAAATTTTTAGGGGGGGGCACACGGCATGGACGATGGGGCTGACGGAGGAGAAAAGGGGGCGGATCCAGAAGGCCACCAGGCCAGGGGTTCACCGCCCTGTACGTCCTGTGCGGATGCCTCACACAGAGTGTGTGAGGGTAGGCATTCAGCCAGGACGGGTGGTGGCCGCTCTTCACTCCAGGCCTCCTATCCGTCTCCACAGCCCGGTTCGGCCTGTCCCTGCTCCACGCACCAAGCCTACGGTGTGCGTCGCCAGCCCAGCCCGGCCTGTCTCTGCTCCACGCACCAAGCCTACGGTGTGCGTCGCCAGCCCAGTCCGGCCTGTCCCTGCTCCACGCACCAAGCCTACGGTGTGCGTCGACAGCCCAGCCCGGCCTGTTCCTGCTCCACGCACCAAGCCTACGGTGTGCGTCGCCAGCCCGACCCGGCCTGTTCCTGCCACTCGCACCAAACCTACGGTGCGCGTCGCCAGCCCGGTCCGGCCTGTTCCTGCCACCCGCACCAAGTCTACGGTGCGCGTCGCCAGCCCGACCCGGCCTGTTCCTGCCACTCGCACCAAACCTACGGTGCGCGTCGCCAGCCCGGTCCGGCCTGTTCCTGCCACCCGCACCAAGTCTACGGTGCGCGTCGCCAGCCCGACCCGGCCTGTTCCTGCCACTCGCACCAAACCTACGGTGCGCGTCGCCAGCCTGGTAAGGATCGCTCCTGTTAAGTCCAGTCCTGCTCCAGCCGGCGGGGCCAGACTGGACCAGGGGCACTATGGGGGGTGTATTGGAGGGTGGTGGTCAAGGCCGGAGCCAGAACCGCCGCCGAGGAGGTATGCCCGCCCAGCCCTCCCCTGGTTTGTTTAGTTGAGGCGCGGTCGCAGTCCGCGCCTTTAGGGGGGGGTACTGTCACACCCTGGCTCTGGGACTCATTATGTTGAGCCAGGGTGTGTTCATTTCTATGTGTGTATTTCTGTGTTGGTGTTCATTCTAGTTTGTTGTATTCTATGTTTGCCTGAGTGACTCCCAATCAGAGGCAACGAGTGTCAGCTGTTGGCTGGTTGTCTCTGATTGGGAGCCATATTTAACTGTATGTTTTCCCTTTGTGGTTGTGGGTTTTTGTTCCGTGTTCGGTCATTGATACCGTGGACGTCACGAGTCGTGTTTTGTTTTGTATTTTGATGCTTTAACTAATTAAAGTATGTTTGTTCATCACGCTGCGCCTTGGTCTACTCCTTACCTCGATCGTGACACCCCCTCTCTCTTTCATTTCTCTCTCTCTCTCTTTCTCTCTCTCTCTCTCTCTCTTTGGGGGTAAATATGAGTTGTTATTTACTTCGGGAGAATGTCCGTTTGACATTCTTTCTCTTCTCCTGCCATGTTCGCTGTATTTTTAGGCCAGAGTTTGTCTTTGGTGAGTCAAAATGTTTTACGAGTGTGAGTGTGACTGAGCCGGTGTGTGTGTTGAGCTAGTTTAATAGCGTCAGAGCTACAGGGGAATGGACGCCGCAACATCTCCATACTGTCCCCACACACGCGCGCAAACACACACACACACTTCCTCTTGTAATTCAAATAATCCAGGTTAGGGAAGGTTCCTGACCAAAATAGCAGTTACAGTTGTAGCCTGATTCCAGATCTGTTTGTGCTGTCTTGCCAACTTCAATGACCATAGGAGCAAGACAGTACAAACAGATCTGGCACAAGGTTATTAAAGCTCTTGTTCCCTTAACAGAGATTAACAGCTGGACTTTGTTAAAGTGAACTGAACTGCCAGCTTCCTGCCCTCCTCTCCACCCAGTCACTGTCTGGATGTAAACTTTGTTTCACTAATGCAACAGCAGAGGAGAGGCCCTGTGTTACTGGTGGGATTACTGGTGGTCCCAACTGGTCCTTTTATTATGACATCACAGTCCTGAAGGACTGAGGGTCTGACAGGAATCCCTAATATCACCTTTGCTTTCGCCTGAGACTCAAATTCCTGAGAGAGAGAGAGAGAGAGTGAGAGAGAGAGAGAGTGTGTGTCTGTGCGCCCTCTTGTATTTGAGGAAGATATTGGGGAGGGTTATTGGAATAGGGGACTGCTCAGTTTGAAGGACATCAATGCAGCGCGTTGAAGAAAAGCGCTCATTGAAATTCATGGCTTAGTACCTATAGCATTGTGGTTTCAGTTGGCCAGTGAAAGAGAGAGAGAGAGAGAGAGAGCGAGTCTGACAGATTTAAATTAAAATGGCATTTACAAGAGCACGGATGGAAAGAGAAGAGAGGAGGGGTGTGTGTGCACGCGTGCGTGTGGTGTGGTTTTTCCTCCAACGAGCCTGCAGTTTTTAGTTGAAGGGACAAGGTCGCCTTAATACTTCCTACCAGTTTGGCTACAACCATCCATGTATCTACCTATAGATGTCTTCCTCTTCCATTCCATACAACAAAGTACCGATTGTGGTTGATTTAAACCAGTCAAATAGTCTCATTGGTTTATACTGTATGGATGACAGTCAGTTAACAAGTAACTCACCTATACAGTAGTGAGTATAGTTGCTACGTACATCTTAAAAGCCATGACATAAGAGGTGGAATCTTCAAGTTAGTCTTCAAACATAATTCTTCTCTCCTTGCCGTCTTTGACATCAGAACCTATACAGCAACAGAGAGAGGACAAATCAGCCATCTAGAAAGCCCTCTTTGAAGAGGAACTTTAGCCTAGCTCTAATAGTTGTATAAATAGTTGTAGCGAAGCTTTGAACGTCCTTTCCGTTTGATATTACATTGGGAGCTTTTAAAGGGTTTATTTAAAAGGGTCCTTTTAAGTGGAAGCTTTATGGGCGGCTGTGCTGTGTGCTCACCACTCAGGTCCTCACCACACACACACACATACACACACACGTACATGTACGCACGCATGCACGTGCACAAGCACACACACACATTTACAGGGGACAGTGATGAATGACAACTCTCGAATGAGATGCAGAACAACAGCTCATCCCTCTCAGATCTCAGAGGACCCCTCTCTCTTCAGGCAGCTCCCCTGTGTGTCCTGGACTCCTCATGGTGTTTACCAGGCTGGCTGGCTGACTGAGGCAGCCCTGGTGAGAGAGAGATCAGCCTCTCAGTCTCTCTGACTGGCATCCAGCCTGCCACAAAAACACCAACATCATCTCATCCCTCATCCCTCAGCGGAAATACTGGAGGCGGGAGAGACCTGAGGCACTAAAATAGGCCTCTCTGTCTCCTTCTGTCTCTCTCTGTCTCTCACTCCCTCTCTGTCTTCCACCTACTCTCTCTGTCTCCTTCTTTCTTTTTCTCGCCTCCTCCCCCCTCTCTCTTTCCCTTTCCCCCCCTCTTTCTTACTCTTTCACCTCCTCCATCTCTCTCTCTCCCCTTGCATTCCCCTCTCCTTCACTCTCTCAACATCTCTGTCTCCCCCTCTCTCTCATATTTCTCCTCCAGTCCTCCTCTCCTCCACTATAGTACTACTACCTCCTCTCCTCTCCTCCACTACAGTACTACTACCTCCTCTCCTCTCCTCCACTACAGTACTACTACCTCCTCTCCTCTCCTCTCCTCCACTACAGTATTACTATTACCTCCTCTCCTCTCCTCTCCTCCACTATAGTACTACTACCTCCTCTCCTCCACTACAGTACTACTACTACCTCCTCTCCTCTCCTCCACTACAGTACTACTACATCCTCTCCTCTCCTCCACTACAGTACTACTACCTCCTCTCCTCCACTACAGTACCACTACCTCCTCTCCTTTCCTCCACTACAGTACTACTACCTCCTCTCCTCTCCTCCACTATAGTACTACTACCTCCTCTCCTCCACTACAGTACTACTACCTCCTCTCCTCTCCTCCACTACAGTACTACTACCTCCTCTCCTCCACTACAGTACTACTACCTCCTCTCCTTTCCTCCACTACAGTACTACTACCTCCTCTCCTCTCCTCCACTACAGTACTACTACCTCCTCTCCTCTCCTCCACTACAGTACTACTACCTCCTCTCCTCTCCTCCACTACAGTACTACTACCCCCTCTCCTCCACTATAGTACTACTACCTCCTCTCCTCCACTACAGTACTACTACCTCCTCTCCTCTCCTCCACTACAGTACTACTACCCCCTCTCCTCCACTACAGTACTACTACCTCCTCTCCTCTCCTCCACTACAGTACTACTACCTCCTCTCCTCTCCTTCACTACAGTACTACTACCTCCTCTCCTCTCCTCAACTACAGTACTGCTACCTCCTCTCCTTTCCTCCACTACAGTACTACTACCTCCTCTCCTCTCCTCCACTATAGTACTACTACCTCCTCTCCTCCACTACAGTACTACTACCTCCTCTCCTATCCTCCACTACAGTACTACTACCTCCTCTCCTCCACTACAGTACTACTACCTCCTCTCCTTTCCTCCACTACAGTACTACTACCTCCTCTCCTCTCCTCCACTACAGTACTACTACCCCCTCTCCTCTCCTCCACTATAGTACTACTACCTCCTCTCCTCCACTACAGTACTACTACCTCCTCTCCTTTCCTCCACTACAGTACTACTACCTCCTCTCCTCTCCTCCACTATAGTACTACTACCTCCTCTCCACCACTACAGTACTACTACCTCCTCTCCTCTCCTCCACTACAGTACTACTACCTCCTCTCTTCCACTACAGTACTACTACATCCTCTCCTTTCCTCCACTACAGTACTACTACCTCCTCTCCTCTCCTCCACTATAGTACTACTTCCTCCTCTCCTCCACTACAGTACTACTACCTCCTCTCCTCTCCTCCACTACAGTACTACTACCCCCTCTCCTCCACTACAGTACTACTACCTCCTCTCCTCTCCTCCACTACATTACTACTACCTCTTCTCCACCACTACAGTACTACTACCTCCTCTCCTCTCCTCAACTACAGTACTACTACCTCCTCTCCTTTCCTCCACTACAGTACTACTACCTCCTCTCCTCCACTACAGTACTACTACCTCCTCCCCTCTCCTCCACTATAGTACTACTACCTCCTCTCCTCCACTACAGTACTACTACCTCCTTTCCTCTCCTCCACTACAGTACTACTACCTCCTCTCCTCCACTACAGTACTACTACCTCCTATCCTCTCCTCCACTACAGTACTACTACTACCTCCTCTCCTCTCCTCCACTACAGTACTACTACCTCCTCTCCTCTCCTCCACTACAGTACTACTACCTCCTCTCCTCCACTATAGTACTACTACCTCCTCTCCTCTCCTCCACTACAGTACTACTACCTCCTCTCCTCTCCCCCACTACAGTACTACTACCTCCTCTCCTCCACTACAGTACTACTACCTCCTCTCCTCGCCTCCACTACAGTACTACTACCTCCTCTCCTCCACTACAGTACTACTACCTCCTCTCCTCTCCTCCACTACAGTACTACCTCCCCTCCTCTCCTCCACTACAGTACTACTACCTCCTCTCCTCCACTACAGTACTACTATCTCCTCTCCTCCACTACAGTACTACTACCTCCTCTCCTCTCCCCCACTAGAGTACTACTACCTCCTCTCCCCCACTACAGTACTACTACCTCCTCTCCTCTCCTCCACTACAGTACTACTACCTCCTCTCCTCCACTACAGTACTACTACCTCCTCTCCTCCACTACAGTACTACTACCTCCTCTACTCTCCTCAACTACAGTACTACTACCTCCTCTCCTCCACTACAGTACTACTACCTCCTCTCCTCCACTACAGTACTACTACCACCTCTCCTCCACTACAGTACTACTATCTCCTCTCCTCTCCCCCACTACAGTACTACTACCTCCTCTCCTCCACTACAGTACTACTACCTCCTCTCCTCTCCTCCACTACAGTACTACGACCTCCTCTCCTCCACTACAGTACTACTTCCTCCTCTCCTCTCCTCCACTACAGTACTACTACCTCCTCTCCTCCACTACAGTACTACTACCTCCTCTCCTCCACTACAGTACTACTACCTCCTCTCCTCCACTACATTACTACTACCTCCTCTCCTCTCCCCCACTACAGCACTACTACCTCCTCTCCCCCACTACAGTACTACTACCTCCTCTCCTCTCCTCCACTACAGTACTACTACCTCCTCTCCTCCACTACAGTACTACTACCTCCTCTCCTCTCCCCCACTACAGTACTACTACCTCCTCTCCTCCACTACAGTACTACTACCTCCTCTCCTCGCCTCCACTACAGTACTACTACCTCCTCTCCTCTCCTCAACTACAGTACTACTACCTCCTCTCCTCCACTACAGTACTACTACCTCCTCTCCTCCACTACAGTACTACTACCACCTCTCCTCCACTACAGTACTACTACCTCCTCTCCTCTCCTCCACTACAGTACTACTACCTCCTCTCCTCTCCTCCACTACAGTACTACTACCTCCTCTCCTCTCCTCCACTACAGTACTACTACCTCCTCTCCTCCACTACAGTACTACTACCTCCTCTCCTCTCCTCAACTACAGTACTACTACCTCCTCTCCTCCACTACAGTACTACTACCTCCTCTCCTCCACTACAGTACTACTACCTCCTCTCCTCTCCTCCACTACAGTACTACTACCTCCTCTCCTCTCCCCCACTACAGCACTACTACCTCCTCTCCCCCACTACAGTACTACTACCTCCTCTCCTCTCCTCCACTACAGTACTACTACCACCTCTCCTCCACTACAGTACTACTACCTCCTCTCCTCTCCTCCACTACAGTACTACTACCTCCTCTCCTCTCCTCCACTACAGTACTACTACCTCCTCTCCTCAACTACAGTACTACTACCTCCTCTCCTCCACTACAGTACTACTACCTCCTCTCCTCCACTACAGTACTACTACCACCTCTCCTCTCCTCCACTACAGTACTACTACCTCCTCTCCTCTCCTCCACTACAGTACTACTACCTCCTCTCCTCAACTACATTACTACTACCTCCTCTCCTCCACTACAGTACTACTACCTCCTCTCCTCTCCTCCACTACAGTACTACTACCTCCTCTCCTCCACTACAGTACTACTACCTCCTCTCCTCTCCTCCACTACAGTACTACTTCCACTATATTACTACTACCTCCTCTCCTCCACTACAGTACTACTACCTCCTCTCCTCCACTATAGTACTACTACCTCCTCTCCTCCACTACAGTACTACTACCTCCTCTCCTCTCCTCCACTACAGTACTACTACCTCCTCTCCTCTCCTCCACTATATTACTACTACCTCCTCTCCTCCACTATAGTACTACTACCTCCTCTCCTCCACTATAGTACTACTACCTCCTCTCCTCCACTACAGAGTGATTCAGTAGTTCTGGACCCACTGACCTCCCCAGTCAAAACAATGAGCACAGGGAGCTGGAATGGAACAGTCAGCCCAACTCTCAACTCAACCCTTACCGTTTCACTTCGAGCACTTTTCTGTTCCATAGTTGCTGATATATGTCTCTCTCTCTGTCTGTCTCCATCTGTTTCTGTCTGTCTCCGCTTTACCCTTTTTCCGTGTCATTCCCTCTTCTCGCTCTCTGTCTGTTCTCTCTCTGTGTCTCTCTCTCTCTCTCTCTCTCTTTCTTTCTTTCCCTCCCTCCCCCACACGCCCTCTCTATATCTGTCATTGACGTTTAGCACAAACTGAATTCGTCAGAGCTCGACATGTGATATGGCGGGGAACGTTTATCGACCCGTCACGTTGGACTTCAGGTTTGATAACTGAACATTTCAGTTGCCTCCCTCCCAGGCCTTCCTTCAGCCAGCCATCTCATCACATTGTACGTATAGAGAGGCCAGCAGAGCTCACGGCCCAGGCAGCGCCCGGCTCTGTTT
>NC_140000.1:41091090-41106090 GCF_964263955.1 Coregonus lavaretus
CTGTTTCAGCATGACAATGCCCCCGTGCACAAAGCGAGGTCCATACAGAAATGGTTTGTCGAAATCGGTGTGGAAGAACTTGACTGGCCTGCACAGAGCCCTGACCTCAACCCCATCAAACATCTTTGGGATAATTTGGAATGCCAACTGCGAGCCAGGCCTAATCGCCCAACATCAGTGCCCAACCTCACTAATGCTCTTGTGGCTGAACGGAAGCAAGTCCCCGCAGCAATGTTCCAACATCTAGTTGAAAGCCTTCCCAGGACAGTGTTATAGCAGCAAAGGGGGGACCAACTCCATATTAATGACCATGATTTTGGAATGAGATGTTCGACGAGCAGGTGTCCACATACTTTTGGTCATCTAGTGTACCAGGGAGATAAAGTATCTCACCTTCCCCTATTCCCTCTGTGTTTTCCTTTTCTAGGAATTAGGTTCAGTATCCCAAAAAGTGATCTGCATATCTATGAAACACACCAGTAGCCTCATTTAAAGTAGAGCCATTTTGGCACTGACAGCTTCTCTGTGGTGGTAGAAACTGGCGACCATGCTGGCTCTCACAGCACCCACCTGCAATTTGCTTTTGCTGCAAACAGACGGCCATGTTGGATCAGTCCACTGATGAGATGCCGTCAGTCCGTGACACTGCACTCATTGACAGTATTATGCTAATGCTGTGACCTCTAGAGCCGGACATGTTAGCTAGCCAGTCTGAAAGTGTTTATCCTCTTCCCTCCTCCCTTAAGGCAAGCACAGAACCTCTTTGCATTTAATGAGCTGGGAATAGGTGCCAGAGAGACAAGTGCACCATCTCTCATTTGCATACATGTCCATGTCCAAATAGCCAGAGCCATTTCAGCGTCTTCTGTCACCTTTAAAGGGATAGTTTGGGATTTTGGCTGAACTCGTGGATACCATTTTAATGTCTCTGTGTCCAGTATGAAGAAAGTTAGAGGTAGTTTCGCGAGCCAATGCTAACTAGCATTATCATTAGCTGTACCCAAAGACTTCCAGTCTTTGTGCTAAGCTAGTTAGCATTGCTCTCGAAACTACCTCTAACTTCCTTCATACAGGACGCAGAGACATAAAAATGGTATCCACGAGTTTGGGGAAGTAGATAAAGGCTTCGTTGTCAAAATCCCAAACTATCCCTTTAACTAAGCACATTCAACTGAGTCTTTTCCAGGAAATATCAGAAGCCTGCCAGACCCAAATAGTTAATCTGAAACTTTTCTTTATTAAATGTAGTAGCCTATTATTGATCCACTTTCTAATAACAGTGTACAGTTTCACCGTCCTCAGCAGTATCTGACGCCCATTGGGGATTAGTGAGCTCAGCTTTCCTAAAGCAACAGTGGGCTGCGCAGGTAAAGTGGAGATGCCATAAGGTGCTGTTTGTTTTGGGGTTAGCTCAGGCAATATATTCACAAGTCAGAGCAAACCTTATCTTGGCCACATACAATTACATTTTTTCCTGGAGTCAAAATATACACATTCAGTCCTACGTACTACTATTTGATCCCGCCACTAACTATATTTTAGATTCTCATGTTTTCTCTACTTAACGTTCAGTATCGTTTTTAACTAAATGTTTTCTTGTCATTTTTGGAAACAGGGCATACTTGTCTTAACTAGGCTACTGGCTATCAGCACATGTTGCCCATGAATCTCTTGTTTATATTTTGTAGAAATCTGTCTTTAATATTGGTCTACTAGGTGTTCCAATCAATTATGTTCAACAGAGAATCCGGAGTATGAGTTTATAATCGGTCTATGACCTGTCTATAACCTGTTTATGAACAGTCTATGACATTTCAACTGTGTACCGTCTCAAACCTGTCACTGGTCTGATGGATAACTAGAATGTCTTGACACGTGTTTAGTATTGTGGAAATTAAGTCTGAATGGGTATGATGAAAAAGCTATATACCCTGAAGACATGACATCACCCTGTTGTGTATTTCTCCATTGTATGTAGCCTCTTCTCAACCCACCCATCATATCTTCAGTGTCAACTGTTTCTCTCTTTTGGTCTTTTTGAATAGACCATTCTGCTCTTTAGATATGCGTACCAGTCAGTAGGTTAACACCCCTCCCCTACCCCCGCCCCTCCTCTCTTTTCTCCCACTGTATATTTTTGTTTTACCAAGAAACCTGTGCGGTGAACAATGGCGGCTGTGACCGGACGTGTAAGGACACGGCTACAGGGGTACGCTGCAGCTGCCCCGTGGGATTCACCCTGCAGCCAGACGGCAAGACCTGCAAAGGTCAGTGTATAGGTGTGTGTGTGTCCGTGTGTCTGTGTGTCTGTCACGGAATCAGCAGAGGCTGCTCCTCCTCCCTGCTCGGGCAGGCTTCGGAGTTTGTCGTCCCCGGAGTACTAGCTGCCACCGATCTATGTTTCGGTGTTTGACTTGTTGTGTCCTGATTGTGTACACCTGTTCCCCATTATGTTGAATTGTATTCCCTATTTAACCCTCTGTCGTGCATTGTGTGTTATTGTTTGCGTCATCGGCAGTGTTCGTGTGCGGGTTGTTTGCTTCCTCCGATGTTTGGAGATTGTTTTTTCACTGGTTACTTTCGATTAAAATACGGTTTCCAGTAAGCTCTGTGTCCTGCGTGTGACTTCGCCTACTGCATTTCACTGTCGCCTTCTGACAGTGTCCGTGTGTGCCCCTACTGTCCTCTACTGCTCTCCTCTACCTCTTCTTTCCTTCCTCCTCCCTCTCCATGTGACGAGGGACTTTTACTCATGCCTTGATAGCACCCAACCCTTTAGTGTGCTCGTTTCATCTTGAGAACACACTGCTAGTGTTATTAAGAATGGAGACACATTCCGTATCAGGATTCGACCATATTTAGCCATTGTAACGCAATATGGGCAAAGGTGTGTGGTATTGAACGGTATTGAGTTGAGAGGATCCTTTGCGGAGGTGGTCCAGGGGTCCGGTATCTGTGGCTGGTATGAGTGGTATTTGAGTGATCTTGGGCCAAGACCAACCAACCCTGCGGCACCAAGTTCACTTCCCCTCCTCGAGTGGAGGAGAGAGAGGCTCCGGTCTCCGGCGTGGTCACTGGCAGTGCTGCTGTTGTTGTTGTTGATGTTACCGCTAAGCATTTCCACTTCCGAAATTCTGCCTGTGACGTCAAAGACAGTGGCCCAGGCCCGACCGGGCTGCCACACAGACACAGTGGAAGTTATTATTTTAGCAGATAGTCGATTGAGGCTTGTCCAAACAAACAGGGCTGAAGATGGTTCTGACTCCAGGGTTACCCTAAGGGAAAACACAGTGGTTCATGTGCAGTGGTACAGTGAGGGAAAAAAGTATTTGATCCCCTGCTGATTTTGTAAGTTTGCCCACTGACAAAGACATGATCAGTCTATCATTTTAATGGTAGGTTTATTTGAACAGTGAGAGACAGAATAACAACAAAATAATCCAGAAAAATGCATGTCAAAAAAGTTATATTGATTTGCATTTTAATGAGGGAAATAAGTATTTGACCCCTCTGCAAAACATGACTTAGTACTTGGTGGCAAAACCCTTGTTGGCAATCACAGAGGTCAGACGTTTCTTGTAGTTGGCCACCAGGTTTGCACACATCTCGGGAGGGATTTTGTTCCACTCCTCTTTGCAGATCTTCTCCAAGTCATTAAGGTTTCGAGGCTGACGTTTGGCAACTCGAACCTTCAGCTCCCTCCACAGATGTTCTATGGGATTAAGGTCTGGAGACTGGCTAGGCCACTCCAGGACCTTAATGTGCTTCTTCTTGAGCCACTCCTTTGTTGCCTTGGCCGTGTGTTTTGGGTCATTGTCATGCTGGAATACCCACCCACGACCCATTTTCAATGCCCTGGCTGAGGGAAGGAGGTTCTCACCCAAGATTTGATGGTACATGGCCCCGTCCATTGTCCCTTTAATGCGGTGAAGTTGTCCTGCCCCCTTAGCAGAAAAACACCCCCAAAGCATAATGTTTCCACCTCCATGTTTGACGGTGAGGATGGTGTTCTTGGGGTCATAGGCAGCATTCCTCCTCCTCCAAACACGGCGAGTTGAGTTGATGCCAAAGAGCTCCATTTTGGTCTCATCTGACCACAACACTTTCACCCAGTTCTCCTCTGAATCATTCAGATGTTCATTGGAAAACTTCAGACGGCATGTATATGTGCTTTCTTGAGCAGGGGGACCTTGCGGGCGCTGCAGGATTTCAGTCCTTCACGGCGTAGTGTGTTACCAATTGTTTTCTTGGTGACTATGGTCCCAGCTGCCTTGAGATCATTGACAAGATCCTCCCGTGTAGTTCTGGGCTGATTCCTCACCGTTCTCGTGATCATTGCAACTCCACGAGTTGAGAACTTGCATGGAGCCCCAGGCCGAGGGAGATTGACAGTTCTTTTGTGTTTCTTCCATTTGTGAATAATCGCACCAACTGTTGTCACCTTCTCACCAAGCTGCTTGGCGATGGTCTTGTAGCCCATTCCAGCCTTGTGTAGGTCTACAATCTTGTCCCTGACATCCTTGGAGAGCTCTTTGGTCTTGGCCATGGTGGAGAGTTTGGAATCTGATTGATTGATTGCTTCTGTGGACAGGTGTCTTTTATACAGGTAATAAACTGAGATTAGGAGCACTCCCTTTAAGAGTGTGCTCCTAATCTCAGCTCGTTACCTATATAAAAGACACCTGGGAGCCAGAAATCTTTCTGATTGAGAGGGGGTCAAATACTTATTTCCCTCATTAAAATGCAAATCAATTTATAACATTTTTGACATGCATTTTTCTGGATTTTTTTGTTGTCATTCTGTCTCTCACTGTTCAAATAAACCTACCATTAAAATTATAGACTGATCATTTCTTTGTCAGTGGGCAAACGTACAATATCAGCAGGGGATCAAATACTTTTTTTCCCTCACTGTATTTTTGGTATCAGGGATCATTTATATGTCTGAGGAACTGGAACACCATGGTCTGGCTTGCATGAGACACATTTGGGTGCATCTCAAGAGTGGCTACTTTATCTCCTCATCTCCACATCTCCTTTCCTTCATCTGCACTGATCTGAAGAAGAGACTGGGGAAGATAAAACAAAAGGGCTAAGAGTTTGCCTAGGACTGTTGAGTTGAGTTGGTTCACATCAGAGTAGTTGAAGAAGAACTACACTGAGGATATGAGGAGTGCTGTTGCTTCGCTGCTCAACCCAACTCTGCACAAGTGACAAAACATGTTAGAGGAGGGGAACTGCTGTAGGAGTCGCCATAGGAACGACATGTATGTTACAGGGCGGAGGTGGCAGCGACTCTTTATGTCCAATGTTGTGTGTGTGTACTGTGTGCCCAAGTGTGTGTGCGCATGCGCGCGTGTGTGTGTGTGTGTGTATTTCGTGTCAAGCAGTTTGAGAATGTGGCATGTAAGTGTGTGAATACTGGAGCCGGGGCTGTCTGGCTGGCAGGCAGACGACGCATCGGCAAACTTTGAGCTGTTTGAACAGTGAGGCCCACGCTGCACTGTCTCTCTCTTTCTCTCACATACATATAGTATACACACACACACTCACACACACTCACACAGCGCCACCCAGCTGTATAGTGGGGAGACACAACAGAGGGTGGTTACAGAGAGAATGACTACCTACCACCATCCATCATATCTCCAGCATAGAGGATAGGCATATCGTTCATTCTCAGTTGTCATGTCATATCGTTCATTCTCAGTTGTCATGTCATATCGTTCATTCTCAGTTGTCATGTCATATCGTTCATTCTCAGTTGTCATGGCATATCGTTCATTCTCAGTTGTCATGTCATATCGTTCATTCTCAGCTGTCATGTCATATCGTTCATTCTCAGTTGTCATGTCATATCGTTCATTCTCAGTTGTCATGTCAGCTCTTTAGTTGAAGTGAGGCAGAGCATGGGGATAGTTTTGTTTGGACACATCATATCGGAGGGCACCATTATGGTCAGTGAAACCAGTTGATAATGATATATCGTAGAATTCTCTATGGCAACACCATTGTTTGCTAACAAAGTTAGCTGTGACGGGAATGGTCCAGCCCTGCATTGGTTGCAGTGTGAGAAAACATCTTGTCTGTCTGTCGCTCCAATGTCAAGTTCAAACCCCAGCAGCTTGTGTGAACAACTTCCACTCCAGTCTGTCTAGGCCTTTGATTTGTGTGCTTGACAGGACAACCAAGCCTTTATGGTGCAAGAAAATGAAAAGTTAGCCTCTCCTGTGTTTTCCGGGGGCGTGTTGAGTGGAGAAGATGGATAGAGCTGCAGTCCGGCTGTGTCCCGCCCAGATAATTTGGCTGAGTTAGGCCCCTGGGCTCCATAAATCCACCAGTGATTGACCTGATCTGAGCTGGAGCTGAGAGACAGTTCAGACAGCAACACATCCATCACCCATCACCATCCATCAGCTGGGCATGAAGGGTGGAGGGACGGAGCAGGAAAACATGGAGGGAGCCATCTGCCACTGACTGCAAACACACACATACACATACACACAACTACCTACGCGATAGACATGCACATGCAGGCACACGTTAACCATACACTCGTCAGCAATCACACTGAATACACACACACAAGCACACACTCTAACATATTAGGAAGGAAAATACCATGCAATCATTGTTTTCCCATGTTGGTGTATTAATACCTGAACTCACTGAACTCACCCATCTCAACTGAACTATAAACTCTGAACTCCTCTCCAGTCTCCACCCAGCCAGCATTAATTCTGGCTGTCGCTGTCAGGGACAGATATCTCTCCCTGAGCCTAGGGCCCAGTCAGCCAAGGGTTTTAACTGATCATAAAATACATTTTATTCAGACCATTTCGACTGCCTGTCTGTCTCATGCTCCCTACTGGCAACTGGGGCTTGGCCACATATAGAACTCCCCACCTTGTCGCCATGCTGCCCCCTGCATGGACCAAAGCGTCCTCTAACCTTGGCAACAGCACACACAGATCTCCTGATCTGTGACAGGTTATATGGGCTGACAGGGTCTTGGCTAAGCTAGCTGATATCACAACTGAGCTGGCCCATAGGAGTGTAGTGTGTGTGACTGTGCTCTGCTGTCTAATATTGAAGATAGTCATATCGGGTTGTGGTGTGTTGTAACGTGTAGATAGGCCTAGGGGGTAGAGGTGTTTTATAGCACAGAGATAGTGGGTAGTGGTGTGGTTGTTAATGCATACAGAGTATTGGAGATAGCTGTTTGTGGTTTTGTGGGGTTAGTAGTTAGCGGGGAGGTAAATGTCATGCTGTGAGGTATTGTAGGCAGAGCCCTCTGTCTCGCTGCTCTGTCTCTCTGTGTGCCAGACCCTGTGGGACGTGCACCGTCCTGCCCCCCTAACATAATCATTTCAATATAAACTATTTAGGGCATGTTTAAATCCCAGGCGTCTGATAAACAGCCTTTCGTCTGCGCTGACAGACGAGACGGTTCCCTCGCTCCACGATGACAGACGCGCCAAAGGAAGGAGGCGTTTTTATCACATGGCTCTCCTGCGGACGGAGGGAGAGACAGAGGGAGGAGAGGGAGAGGTGGAAGGAGAGAGGGAGAAGGAAATTGATTTTGTGATCAGTTTCCAGATGTTTGATTAGAAGCTGCATGTCGGGGGGGGGGGGGGGGGGGGGGGGGGGGGGGGGGAATGAGTTATATGTGTGTCATGTGCGTGTGTGTGTGTGTGTGTGGTCGGTGCAGGGCGACTGAGCTGTGTGTATGGGCACCTGAGACACGTCCGCACTGGCCTGCATTCCTCTCCCCAGTACCAGCGAAAGCCTGTACACACACACATCCAGTAATCCAATCAAAGAGCCACTACAGTAGTCACCTAATACAGACAGGGAGAAACCAGGTGATAGGCTACAAACTCATTGGGTTAAAAGGGGACATACTTTATGTGGCTAAGCTAATCACAGCAAATGAACTGTATCATTGTCAGCAACACCTTTGATTCTCACCCTCACTTTCCCACCTACAACACCCACTAGCTTTTTGTCATAGCTTCACTATCACTTTGTGTCCTCAAAAGACTGGAAGCTGCTATACAGAGTCGATTCACAACAGACAAACTCCCCATAAACTTCTCCTCTGGCCCCACTCGTCCAGACAGAAAGCCTCCAGAAAGTGCCAACGCTCTCAAAAGCCCACTATATTAACATGTCAGGCCCAGTAATCTCCACAATAACACTCCTATCTACATCACCTTACATGACTCAGCCTGGCCTAGCTCCGGCCCTCAACGGTTCCGGCTCTCCCTCCGTTAGGCTGGCGTCGGCCCGGCCTGCTGTTTTATTTTACTGTTGTGTTGCTCTTTACTGGAGTTGCTCTTGGCCCAGATGCGGCCCATAGAGCGTCTGTTATTAGATGGAGGAGAGTCTTTAGGGACAAAGCAAACAGAGTGGGCCATTTAAATCCTCTGATAAATGCACGGCCGGCTCTGGCCCAAGCCGCCCGACGTCTCCCACATTAGCAGCCTGAGGTGGCCACACCGAGGTAAACACCGCTTTTTATGAACAGTAGATCCCCCCACTCCCGTCCCCAAATTATTTGGACAGGTTCGGGTTTCCACAAATGTATTACGTTTAATTGCTTTTTACTGTAAATATTTTGTAAAACTACACAGTTTTCCCGAGGCGCGTACCTAGGCTACACAAGCGCTTGTAGATAAGCCAGCAGCAGCAGCCAAAGAGCTTCCACATTCCTCATCTCTCTCTCACTCTCTCACTCTCTCTCCAATGGTTTTATCCCTGATGACTGCAGTTTATGTGACAATACAACCTTTATTTCCTCTTCTGTTTCTTTCTTTCTGTCTTTTTTGCTTGTGTTTCTTGTTTAGCTTTCCTGTCTTGCTGCCTCTCCCTCTGTCCTTTCTCCATCTACTATCTTTGTCTTTTGAAAGGACTGTTATCGACTCACCACACAAGCATCTTATGCAACAATGACCTTCTAGTTGATCCCTCTGAGTTCTAGTTACTGTATTGAGGTCAAGGGCCGGAGGTCAACGTTCAGGCATATTCTCATTACCGGTCGATTATTTATCTTACACTGTTGTTAATTACAACCGATCCTAATCGTCTGTTAAACCCTAAACCACCGTCACAAGGCTTTTCCTCTGCATCAGCTCAGGCCTCAGGTTAACTTAGCAGTAACACAGTGCTCTGCTCTCATATCTCATATAGTGTTGGGTTTCTCACTGCAAACACAGCTCCTAGTGCTGCCTTGGGCCTACAACCTCCTATCCGAAGAGGAGTGAGGAGCATTAAGCGAGTGTGTTTGTTTCCCTTAGCCCAGGCGGATGTTAGCCCTTCTCATTTGGCCCTCAGCTTTCCCAGCAGCAGCAATGTGCCCAGCCAGCCAGTCAGCCAGTCAATCAGCCAGTCAGTCAGCCTGTTAGCCAGTCAGTCAGCCAGTCAGTCAGTTAGCCAATTAGTCAGCCAGTCAGTCAGTCAGCCAATAGCCAGTCAGTTAGCCAGTTAGTCAGCCAGCCAGTCAGTCAGCCAGTAGCCAGTCAGTCAGTCAGTCAGTCAGTCAGCCAGCCAGTAGACAGTTAGCCAGCCAGCCAGTAGATTGTTAGCCAGCCAGCCAGTCAGTCAGTCAGCCTGCCTGCCAGTAGACAGTTAGCCAGCCAGTCAGTCAGCCAGCCAGTAGATAGTTAGCCAGCCAGCCAGTCAGTCATCCAGCCAGCCAGCCAGTAGACAGTCAGCCAGCCAGTCAGTCAACCAGTCAGTCAGACAGATGGCTGTAATAGATGGTCAATTCAGCGAGCAGCAGGGCTCAGAATGGACCTATTGATCGCAGATGAAGCAGGGTATCGATCGAACCGGTGGTAAATGTCAAACAGGGATGGGAGATTGATGGAAGGTGTGTGTGTGTGTGTGTGTGTGTGTGCATACGTGCGTGCGTGTATGTGTGTATGCGTTGACAGATTATACCCCTCTTCTCACACCCAGACACTTAGAGAGATTAAAATGATTTGATCTCGGTGAGAAAGGAAGAGAGAGACAGAAATAGAGAAGGAAACAAAAAGAGCTATCTGAAATGAGACTCAGTTACAAGAGAGAAGGGGAGAGTGAGAGATAAATCAGTGGGCATATAGAGTGGAAGATTGAATGAGTGAGAAAGTGAGTGACTGGGAAGGATGGAACATGAGACATCCCCATTCCTTCTCCACTCCATTCATTGCTCTCCTTTCCTTTCCATCCCTTTCTCCCTCCCCAGGTCTCCCCTACCACCTCCCCCCTCCCTGAGTGAGATCCTCATTATGGTACATCATATGTAGGAGAGCCTTAATGAGCTATGCCCTCGTTAATAGAGGCCTAACCACCAGCTGGCCCCTGGCAGCCCAGATGTGTGTGCAATGCAATCACAGAGGTGCTCTCTCTCTCTCTGTCTCCCTCTCTCTCCATTTAAGTGGACAGATCAAGATGGATACTGCTCTCCCAGCATGTCTTATTCACACTTGTCACCAGACTACTCTATCTCTTCCTCTCCTTCCCACTCCCCTTTCTCACTTCCCCCCTCCTGTCAGTCTTTGCTTTTCTCACTATCTCTTTGTTTCTCCTCTCTCTCTCTCTCTCTCCCTCTCTCTCTTTCCCTCCCTCCCTCTCTCTCTCTCTCCCTCTCTCTCTTTCCCTCCCCCCTATCTATCTATCTATCAGTGGCGGCTGGTGAAAAATATTCTCGGTGGGGCTGTGCCATACTTTTTTTTTCCTGTAACCATCGCGATATATTTTAACACAAACTGCAGGACAGCAGTGCTCAGTGAAACATTCAGTAATTATTTAATGCCAATATTAAAAAGTTGAGGCATTCTTACACAAAAACATATTACACAAACCCAAGCCTTTCATTTGCATTTAAAGTGAACTTTTCACCATTGGTAGTAAACAGGCAACGCAACAGGCATGCTGTCAGAACAGAGTGGAAAGTGGACAATAACATGAAATTATTATAAAGTTTATAGGAAATCTTACACTGTATAAAAGGATGTATAATATAGAAATGGATATCAAGTGGATGAACTCAAACCTTTGACTGGAAGAATAGCATACAGTATTTTATGATCATACTAAATGTGACTAATTGTTAATGTGCTCCAGGACTGCAACAATTAATTGATACAAACAACATATATACAGTAATATTAGCAAAGACACTATTAAGACTTTCTAGAGTACCATATATAACTGGATTTTTTATGCTAAGGTCAACTATATACAAAGAAACATGCGGCCAGAGCTGCTCTGTGTGTGTGTGTCTGTCATCTTATTTGTACAGGAATTTTGCCCGTCTGTCCTTCTGAGTGGCAAACCTCTCAATGACCCTTTGATTAAAGTCAGGAATGTCCCTGACAAGTTTCTTCTCCATGGAGAGCATGGCCAGAGCGTTCAGGCGATCCTGTGTCATGCTGTTTCTCAGGAAGGTCTTGATCCTTTTCAGTGTAGAGAAGCACCTTTCTGACTCAGCAGTTGTCATGGGTGTGGTGATGAGGATCTTGAGGAGGCTGGCAGTCTCTGTGAAAGTGCTCTGAAGGTTGTTCTCCATGAAGAACTGGTACAGGGGCACTGCACCACTACAAGCCTTGAACTCACTGTTCTCATAGATGAGGGACAGTTCGGTTTTGAGCTTGGCCTTGTTCAACATGGGGTACGCCTCCACGGTTGTTTCAAGCGCTGTATCGGGGAACTTCACACTGTGTTGTGGGAACAACTCTCCGTGCAATAGTGTTGCGCTGATGAGGTGCTGGGTGAAGGAGAACCTCTCTTTGGCATGACTCAGGATGATATCACATACCTGTAAAAGATACATCATCAGCTTTAATTTGCAATTAAGCTATTTTGATGCAAGTGATCCTGACTGACACATGCCTATGTCCAACTCAAGTATATGATTACCAAGGTGCTGATTGTTCAGGGTTTTGGCTACATACTACCAGGCCTGAAAATAGTTCTAGGGGGAAACACTGACAATTACATCACAACTTACCTCTATAGCCAACCTCTGTTGTTCTCCTGGTCCCAGCATCCTCCGTCGCTTGATGGGCTGTTGCTGCTCGTCAGATGCGCTGTCCCCACACAAAGAGGGAATTGAGGCCCTGGGTCCAAAAAATAAAGTTTAATTTGATAACTTGCAATCAGACTTCTTAACTCACTGTAATTCCCCCTCAACACACAACCAGTGACTTTTATATATATATATATATATATATATATATATATATATATATATATATATATATAGACAGACAGACAGACAGACAGATAGTGTGTATATACACACAAACTATGTCTAGTAACTGCTTTTAACCTGTGATGTACATAATTAACTGATGTTATTACGTTTTAAAGCCTTTTTCTATTACATTTGTGAGAGGGATGCAACATCATTTTGTTCTGCTGTGCACTTAGCAATAAAGTTAATCTTCAATAACAACTAGGCCTCTTCTAGAAATTGACCTGGTGGACACCTGAATAATTATTACAAACTGTGTAGTACTTTCCTGCATTATTATCAACGTCTGATTGTGTCTTCTCTTTCCTTTTAAAATACTAAAACAAATATAATTGTGACGGCTCTATGATAATCACTCACTTTGATGACCAGACACATTTAGGCTTTTAAACTGTTGTAAGTGAACTATTCATCTTTCTAACAACATCTTTATCAGCCAATAGTAAATATAGTTATTTACCTGATTGTTAGCATGCTGTCTGTGAACCTCTGGACAAGTGCTTTAATGAAGACAGGGTCGATGTTCCTCTTCTGCAGCTGGCTGAAAAGCATGTCCACATTTGGCATGATCTTGTGGAACAGTGCCAGGAAAAAACAGAAAGCCTCGTCTTCGAGCATCCTCACAAAGCCCCCCGCCTCTCTGACAGTCGGGGCATCAAAGTTCCCAGAGTCTCTGATGGTCTGGAAACACGTTAGGAGGTCATCCCTGTACTCGTACACAGTGTTTACAGCGCGACTGTGGAAGTTCCACCGTGTTGTAGAGGCTCTGGGGAGTCTATGCGCAACCACTTCGTCAAGCACGGTGGTTCGCTTGGGAGACCTGGAGAAGAAAGCAGAAAATCCTGCAAGGTCGGAAAAGAAAGTGCCGATCCTGGGGATGCGTGAAGTAGCCTGCTGCATGATGAGGTTCAGCTGATGTGCATAGCAGTGGACGTAGTGCGCATTTTCGTACACATCCACTATTTTACGCTGCACTCCGCCGGTGGCTCCCCTCATCACACTTGCTCCGTCGTAAGCCTGGGCAATAAGTTTGGCCTTTTGTCCATGTGAGAGTATGGTGCTGAGCCTCTCCAGCAGCGCTGTAGCGATGGTGTCGGCGGTTGCGTTCTCGATCAAAATGAACTCGAAAAAACGCTCTTGGACGTTACTTTTAGCATCGATGTAGCGTATCACAAGCACCAACTGGCAGTGGGTGGAAACGTCAGTCGTCTCGTCAGCTTGAATGGCGATAAAATCAGCACTCTTTACTTCCTCCAGGATGTAATCCTTAAGCACTGACAGCATACAGTCCAACAGCTCGTTCTGTATCGTCTTTGACGTGCCCTTAAAAACGGTAGCTGTCTTCAGGTGCTCCTCCAGCACACTGTCGAGGGAGGCAACAAAATCCACTAAGCCCCGGAAAATGCCGGGGTTGTCCGAGGAGTCAGTCTCCTCGTGCCCACGCAAGGCCAACTCAAAAGCCCCACAGAACTTCACACAATCGATAATTTTGGATAGAATGTGCCTGTTTTTATCCACCTCCTCATTGTGTTTCCTCACCGCAATCCTGTGGCCGTCATCCAGCTGCGTAGCAATGTTCACCCTTCCTAATACAGCTAGCTTTACAGAGTTGTCCATGTGTGCCCTGGTGTTCTCATGTTTCTTTACCTTCTCTGACAGGTGCTTCATATCCCTCACTCCGGTACCTGTCCATGCTGAATCTGACCCCGTCGTTTTAAAAAGCAAGCACGGAAAGCAAAATAAAGCATTAGCATCAGTGCACCCAGCTAGCCAAGCCTTCCTGGTGTACCAGCTACGGGAGAAGCCGCGCATATACTGCTTCCCTTTCTCGCTAGCCTGCTGTCTGATTGAGAGGTCAGGTTGATCTGGGCCCAGCTCTTTCACCCAAACTTTCTCTGACAAAGTTCTCCTCTCAAACGGATCTTGGAGGAGAGATTTCACCGAGTTAGGGTTGGGTCTTGGAGGAGTAACGTTTGCGCTCGCCATTGTCGTCTAGTAAAAATGGCGCCACTGGAGCCCGGTCCTTATTTTATCAGGGGCGAGCTTGGGGCGATAAAATAATCGCCCTCCTTGGATTCGAATTAAAATCGCTGATTAGCTACATTTTATGTCATACATTCATATCTTAAATTAGCAATTGGCTTAACTGCTACGTAGACCCGCCTCCTCGGGGCACTTTCTGTATCGCCCAGAGCTGACGAGGCGTTTGACAGGCAGAGGAAAGGTTGCGAATATGATTTTCTATCATATCTTACACATATTACTGTGTGCATTCCATATTTCAAACACACAAATATTGACATACTGATGTTTTTATTATTATTATATTTTTTTTTTTTTTTTTTTTTTAAATAATTTTATTTAAGGGGGCGGCGCCCTAGCGCCCTCTATCGGCCA
This sequence comes from Coregonus lavaretus, assembly GCF_964263955.1. Taxonomy (NCBI): domain Eukaryota; kingdom Metazoa; phylum Chordata; class Actinopteri; order Salmoniformes; family Salmonidae; genus Coregonus; species Coregonus lavaretus. The sequence continues at coordinate 41,105,732 of NC_140000.1, forward strand.
GCCGCCACTGCTATCTATCTCTCTCTCTCTCTCTCTCGCTCTCTCTCTCTCTCTCTCTCTCTCTCTCTCTTCCTCTCTCTCACACTCTTTCTATATCTCCCTCTCTCTCATTTACACACACAATTTCTCTCTCACACACACACGTTTTTTATCATTTCAAGATGTGTGGATGCTTAATGTATTTATGTAAGCTTGAAGCTTATTTAAGGATAATTAAAGGTAATTATATAGGCCATTATTGGGCTCAGGCTTCCACAGAGTGCCCGTTAAGTGTGGGGAAATGTGGTGGCTATGCAATGCTATGCCAGTGGTTATGGCTGCCAGACTTACTGAATAATTAGGGATCTCTGTCTGTGTTG
>NC_140000.1:41111090-41213590 GCF_964263955.1 Coregonus lavaretus
GTTACAACAACACAAACCTTTACGGAACAAGATCCCACAAACTAACTGGTGCCAACAGGCTGCCTAAGTATGGTCCCCAATCAGAGACAACGAGCTACAGCTGTCTCTGATTGGGAACCACCCTGGCCAACATAGATCAACACGATCTAGAACAAAAACATAGAAAACTAAACAATGAAAATCCACACCCTGGCTCAACATTTAAGAGTCCACAGAGCCAGGGCGTGACACCAACAGGTAGCTGTATTAAACCAATACAGTAGAGGTCAATAGGACAGAGGGAGTAGAGCTGTAGCTTTACAGACACAGTATGGTTATTCAGAGGGAATAGACAGGCTACATTGGTTGGGGTTTTAATAAACAGGGACACTAACCTTGGGTGTGTTACACCCTACCCCACAAACAGACAGACACCTGCACATCAGCCAAGCCAACAACAGGCACCTCTCTGTGAAATGAGATTATACAGCAGCACCTCTCTCAAGTCATTCCAGTGCTGCATGGTGGCTGTGGTTGTGGTCTGATGCTAGTTTAATTCATCAGGTATGCTAATCTAACCCAAGCCCATCATATAGACAGTTGCCCGGAGGACTGTAGCAAAGCAGCCCAGCAGCCAACAGAAGCCAGGCCTCAACAACTTCCTCCTCATGACAAACTTAATCATAACACACTGTATTTTTAGCCCTTGTAAATCTCCACAGCCCAGATGACTTTGTATTGAAATAGTCCAGGTGAGTTGGAGACGCTGGACTGAAGTAATGCTGTTGCTACTGTCAGCCACCCAAATATGTCATGACATCTTTCTCACTCAAATAAAATAAAACAATTATAAACCAAAACCAGGGCCTGCATTTGCAACGTGTCTCAGAGTAGGAGTGCTGATCTTGGATCAGTTTGGCCTTTTAAGTCACAATGAAAATGATTAAACTGATAGGGGGGACCTGATCCTAGATCAGCACTCTGAGATGCTTGATACTGTACATACAGGCCCTGCTCCTGACCACAGTGAGTTGGTCTGATCTATCCCAGGCCTGGGCTGGAGGGCTGGACTGAAGGACTGAATTGGATCTGGAAGTCCCCACTGAGAAGACCTCTTGGGGTTGTTTAGTGAGCAGAGCTCTGGTTTGTTTTCCACTCTGAACTCCAGTCTGATTAATGGACTTGTCTTGTTAGCTGTGGCTGAATAATGGGTGTTTGTGTGGAGAAGAGCCGAGGAGAGTAATATCTAAGAATGACTCATATATCAGCTTGTTGGTTTCTCAAGAGGAAGGAGGCAAACATGCTCTCTGCTACAACCAAGGAAGATTACTTAATTGTCAGGGTCTGTGTATTGCATGTATCTCAGCTCTTTGTGGCGTAATTGTAGTCCTGCACTAGTCTAAACTAACCTTTACCATGATTATAGGCATGTCTATTTGTTGTGTGGGAGTGCACAGATCAGTGTGTGTGTGTTTATGTGTGTGAATCTTGAGCATCCAACCTGACGTCCTTACTGACACACACCCTGTAAGCCTGTCACTGTTTAGACTCCCACCCACATAACAAGGCTGAATGTACACTGTTATTCCAGACAGAAGATTTTGAAATGCTCCTGCAGTGTCCAGTCCACCAGCCCCCACTCCACACACACACACTGTCTCACCACTGACAGTTCACAGTTCAGATGTATTGTCCTTTTAGTGGAAATTCCTCTTCACAGCTTCTAGCAATCTAAACAAAAGACAGTTCAAAGAACTCCCCATAGTGAAACTCAATACATTCAATATCCAGTATACTGTACTGAGAATATGGATGTTAACTCTGTCCTAATCTTAGCATGTTTCATATAGATACTGGCTATACTGTCGTCAGTCCTTGGTGAAGGCATGGTCAGAGTGACTCACTATGGTCCAGTTCATGGCAGCATCTCAAATGGCACCCTATTCACTAGGAGTCCTGGTCCAATGTAGTGCACTATATAGGGAATAGGGTGCCATGGTGCTCTAGTCAAAAGTAGTGCACTATATTGGGAATATGGTGCCATTTTGGACAGACCCCATGTGTAAACAGTAGTATTGCATATGTTCTGTGTTTCTCCTCTATCTCAGATATTGACGAGTGTTCCTTTGAGAGGACCTGTGACCACACCTGCGTCAACTACCCTGGCAGCTTCGAGTGTGTCTGTCAGGAGGGATATACTCTGTACGGCCTCACACACTGCGGAGGTGAGTATGACACAGACATGCATGGGATTGCACGAACACACGCACATATACACACAAACATACACACATACTGTACACACACTCACACACACAAACATGCACACACACATGTGCAGGCAGACACACACACATACACACTTAGAAAGACATGGGAAAGAGTTAGACAGACAGGTAGCTAGGGAGAGGCACAGATAGAAAGAAATTGACTGACACAAAGTGAGAAGCCCTGAGAGACTGACAAGGAGAAAGAGTGAGTGAGAAAGAAATGGAGTGAAGGGGAGAGAGAGAGAAATAGAACAAGAGACAGAGTTTTTTTATTGTGAGTATTGGTGAGGGGTAACTGAGCACGTGCAGACGGCTGGTGCTGAAAACACATTCACACCTCAGTTCCCCTGAATAATTCTCTGTACCTGCGTCCCTGCCTCTGTGGGCATTTGTGTGTGTGTGTGTTGTACCTGTCACACACATGTCATGCGGAGGCGGTAGGTTTGACAGGTGTGTTTGTGTGTGCTGTGATCCCACTTCACTTGGCCCTGTCTGGCTGACAGCCATGTTCTTCAGTGGTAGACTAAACAGGCCACTGTCTAAAGGGCGTTCCATTAGCAGTCAACACATACTAGTCAGTCAGATATAGAGCACGGAGAAGACATGGGCTGTCTGTCTCACACTGATGACATCACACACTCACTCATAGCACAGGCTCTGTCTGATGATGTCACTCTGAACTGTGATGATACTCAACCACATACATGCACACACACACACACACACACACCCTCTGACTGTATTCTATGTGGTTGTGTCTCAGACATAGATGAGTGCAGCATTAACAACGGGAGCTGTGAGCACAGCTGTGTGAACACACAGGGAGGCTATGAGTGTCTGTGTCCACCTGGTCAGAAGCTCCACTGGAACAGGAAGGACTGCATCAGTAAGGACCTAAACATCTACTCTGTGTGTGTTTTCTATAGACATAGGAGTGTGTGTGTGTGTGTGCGTGTGTGTCATCATTTTTGTGCTGTGATGGGTCGTGGTTGTCATGGTGATGTGACCCTCTATGTTCCTCAGAGGCGGTGAAGTGTTTGCCCAATGGGAAGCCAGCGCCACGCGCCCAGCTCAGCTGTGACAAGAGAGGCGGGGTGGAGGTGTGCTCGCTTTCCTGCCCTTCCAACGCACTCTTCCTCGCAGGTACGTGGCTCAATCCTACACACCCCAACACACACACACCTGGCAGCAAAGAGGAACTGTTTTCCTCATACCAAAGACCAAACCTTCTCTCTTTCTTCCCAGAAGAATCCTAGCCTTTAGCCTTGACTCTCCCCAATATGCATTCTACACTTCCTAAAGTACATTAATCCTCTACCTTCTCTGACCTGGACTGGTCTGGTGAGGTTTAGTCCGATGCGCTAGTCTTCAGCTGACTTTTATCCATGACCAATGCCTGTGTAGCCATGGTTAACTGATCTCCAGCCACTCCATACTCTCTGCTGCCCTCTAGAGGTCAATGCCAGTCCTCACGCTGCTCTCCATTCAAGCAGAGCTCCACTGAAAGTTTCCCAGTTGAATGAAGGACTCAGATTAAGGCCTAATCTATCTACCTACCTATCTCAGTCACCGGCCATCAGGGTGCATTTCAGCTAAATGTCTCAGTATTTCACTCAGTCAGTGATTTCGTCTGGTGTTGCCCCTGAGGCTATAAAGGGCTATAAAGCTATTGGCTGTCAATGCAGGCACCCTGGTCCTTCTGCGAATGTGCTTAACACAGACGGAACATCTGTAAAACAATTACATTCTTTAATCGGGCCTGCCATATTTCCGTTAGGACTGCTTTGAGTAGACCCCTGCTCCGTTTGGCTTGGCTGCTGTAGTGTGAGACTGATGGATAGCTCTCAAACACAAAGTGGAATAATAGTGCTTTTCTATCTTTCTGGAGAATGTCTTCATTTGGGGGAGAAGGAAAGCTTTTAAATTCTTGTGGTTGCACGCAAAGTCCTGTTTCTTCTTCAGTCATCTCCCGCTTTATGAGCTCTGAAGTCTTCATCCCTCATTTCTGACTAAATATGCATGTGTGTTTGTGTGTGTGTGTGTGTGTGTGTGTGTGTGTGTGTGTGTATGTGTATGTGTGCGTGTGTACGTATGTGCGTGAACATTCATGAATGAGCATAGATCTGTCATTCGGTACATAATTTCTCTCCATCCCTCAGGAAATGTGTGTGTATGCTTGTGTGTGTGTGTGACTGAGGTGTGCGTGAGTGTGTTTTATTTTATGGCAGACTTCATATGGCAGTCTCCTGTAGCTCTTAAATATTAGGGAAAGTGAGGCCATAGAAAACGAATAAAAGTATTTTACTCCTCAACTAGCCAAGAGAAACACACACTGCCATCAGATGGCTAGCACACACACACACACACACACACACACCCCTCCCCCAGACGGTTAGCGGAGCAGGGAGATTGGGTCACACTGCTCCTCAGACGGGCCCCTCTATCACTTTGACAGCAATCCCATATTTCCTCATGTCCCATGTCACCCTGTCCCTCAGGGCTGTGGGTTTAATAGCCATAAACAAGTCAACCAGTGGCAGAAGACAGGGATACTGCACGCAGAGCTGGTGTAAATGGATTGACCTTGGGTGGACAGGGTTGTAACTGACATGTATTTGTGTTTGTGTCCCACCAGACTCTGAGAACAGCTACACGCTAAGCTGTGGTGTGCCGGTGCAACCTGGGAAGGCACCACAGAAGAGGAACGCCACCAACGCCCTGCTCACCTGTGCAGGTATGCAATGCATTATGGGACATGTAGTCAGATATGTCATGCTTTGTTCAATATAAAGATATTTAACCATACCACTTCAAATAAAACACACACTTACAGTGAGATCAGGGTCTCGCAGCTCAGTCATGACCTTTTGACGTCGATGTAGTTGTCATCTTTTCATTTCTCCCCATGTCGGTGGGTTTAAATTCCTCCATTTCTTCATTCCCTCCATCGGAATATTCACTCCCCTGCCTTTGGTGCTTGCCATAGCGTCACTCCTATATTTCCTTCAGCACTCTGTAGATTTTGGACAGGGAGAGGGCCCTCGCACAGCCAGAGGAATGCAGAGAGAGAGAGAGAGAGAGAGAGAGAGAGAGAGAGAGTGTGAGAGAGAGAGAGAGAGTGTGTGAGAGAGAGAGTGTGTGAGAGAGAGAGTGTGTGTGAGAGAGAGAGTGTGTGAGAGAGAGAGAGAGAGACCCCATCTATCTGGCTGGGGGTGTGAGTGTTAAGTGATATGAAATACAGCTCACCTCAGAGCGCCAATCGTGGACCGTTCCCTAAGAATCTCAAAGCTCCCCCGGACATATGATTCGCTTACGGTTCATCTACGGTCTCATCACGGTCTATAATTTCACGCTCTGATAACGGAAGTGGCAGATGACTGTTACGATGATGGTGGTGATGATGATGATTGTTACAATGAGGATGAAGACAGATTTATATTGTGTCCCAAACCACAGACAGCTCAGTCCATTCAGCGTCTCTGCTCTACAGCAGCAAACTGGAGCCAGTGGTGTCCTGGTGAGCCTGCTGTTAATGGTTCATGGACAGAACCACACACACAGCCCCTCTATGACCTCTCACTGTGCTGTGTGTTTACCTGGCTCCGCTCTCAATGTCCCTCTTCACTCACCGTACCCATAACCACACACACTCTCTGACCCTTGCGTGTCTCCAGCACCTCGTTAAAAGGACAGCCATCCCAACCACCCAACACATGACCGACAAACACCTTTTGGACTGCTAATCACCGTGACGATGTGGGTTTTGGTTTTGCCATATTGCCGGAGAGACAGACAGAGCGTGATAAAGCATTTGGCTGTGTTAGTTCCTCTCTGACCTAAACTTCACCTCAACCAGGGAACACCAATAAAGGTGGCCTGGAGATGCCCTCTAAAGTGTGTGATCATATGCCATGGGCAGTAGACTATCTTCAGGGCCAGGAGTTGGTCAGGTCAGGTGATCAGGATAAAACTCCTGTCCGTAATTATGATGTTATTCATAGGATGTCAAAAGGTTATTCATTAGTGTATGTTTCTGTCTTTCTCCTTTATGTAAATGAAGATACGTTACCCCCACCCATCAAGCAGAAGGCCCGCTTCAAGATCAAAGATGCCAAGTGTCACCTGAGACCCAGGAACAAGGAAAAACACAGAGAGACGTCCAAGCCGAGCCTGCAAGGTAAATCCTGCTACTCCTAACTGACTGTACAAACTGTACTGTATAACACATGCTACTCCTAACTTAGAGTGTACAACATCAAGTAATACAGACTGAACTAAGACTAAGAAGGTATACATGATGCAAGATACTGTAGCAGTAATGTAACCGACAGTTAGATGTGTCCTGAGCTGTACCCTTACACCTGCCATAAATCCGAAACAATCAATACTAAACAATGCACAACAGCATCCTATCAACTTCCTCTCCTTATCTTCTTCCTCATCCTCCCCCTCTTCTTCTCAGGGGGTCCGCTCCCCTGTTCTGATGACTGCCAGGTGACCTTTGTCAATCTGAAGTGTGACTCATCTAAGAAGCGGCGCCGTGGACGCAAGTCCCCTTCCAAAGAGGTTTCCCACATCACAGCTGAGTTTGAGATGGAGATGAAGGAGGAGGAAGCCTCAGGTCAGTGTGACTGTGCAACCTCAGGTCAGTGTGTGTATGTGTGTGTGTTGATTGCATATACTCCATATTTTAGACTCATGTAACCTGTATATGGGTGTGAGTAATTTGAGTTTGATGTTATATGGAGTGTGTGTGTGCTTGTGTATTCCTTTCCCCAGACTTGTGTAACGTGGACTGTGTATTTATTGTGTGTGTTGTGTGTGTGTGTGTGTATACTGACTGTGTGTATTCCTCTCCCCAGACTCATGTAACGTGGACTGTGTATTTTTTCTGAGTTGCTGTGTGTGTGTGTGTGTGTGTGTGTGTGTGTGTGTGTGTGTACTGACTGTGTATATTCCTCTCCCCAGACTCATGTAACATGGACTGTGTATTTTTCTGAGTTGCTGTGTGTGTGTGTGTGTGTGTGTGTGTGTGTGTGTGTGTGTATACTGACTGTGTATATTCCTCTCTCCAGACTCGTGTAACGTGGCGTGTGTGAGGGAGCGTATGAAGCAGAGGTTACAGAGTGCCATGCGGACCCTGAGGAAGTCCATCAACAAGCAGCAGTTCTACATCCAGTTCTCTGGTACTGAGTACGAGGTGGCCCAAAAACCTGCCCTGCACGTTGAGCAATGCAGCACCGGACAGGTCTTACGGGACGGCAAGTGTGGTGAGCATCCTGTGCAAGACATCCTGGGATATGGCGTTGTTGTAGCTTACTGTTCCATATACAGGTAACTGCCAAAATAAAGAAAACACTTGAGTAAATTAGGGATACAAAGTATATTGAAAGCAGGTGCTTCCATACAGGTGGGGTTCCTGAGCAATTCCTAAACAATCAATATCCCATCATGCTTAGGGTCATGTACAAAAATGCTAGGCAGGCTGCCCATTATTTTGGCTGCCATGGCTATGCCCCCATAGGATGACAATGCCTCCATCCACAGGGCACGAGTGGTCACTGAATGGTTTGATGAGCATGACAACGATGTAAAGCCTATGCCATGCCAGTCTCAGTCACTAGATCCTAACCCTAACCCAATGGTGAAGGTGCATAAAGATGGCGGTCCCCATGTACTTGCCACAAATACCTTGTTTGCTCAGTTCGCCGTATTGTACATTGCTCTCCATTACTCTTTTTTCGTATCAGTATATGCCTACATGATCCCAATTCTAGCTCCAAGACGGCGGCAATTTGAAAAACCGAAAAAGTTGATTGTGCTGATTTACTGTCACATTGAACCATGTCGCGCGCCGTAGTTTAAGAACTCTGTGGGTAGTGCTAAAAACAATGACGTCATATCTGAATTCTTCCATCTTTATGCATCTTCTCCATTGAACACTTAAGGGAGACATCTGTCTCAGTTTGATGCAGTGTATGTGTGATATACCATACCATGATATGCTAAACATCTCTCTCTCATCTCTCTCTCTTTCTCTGTGTGTATGTATGTCTATCTCTCTCCCTGTCTCAGTGAGTTGTGGTGTGGGGACGTACTATAGTGGAGACCATGATCAGTGTGTTGTGTGTGTCCCTGGTACATACCAGGACACAATGGGTCAGCTGTCCTGTGAACCCTGCCCCAGCACCGAGGGACAGGGCATCGCTGGGGCCAAGAACGTCTCCCAGTGCGGAGGTGAGTGTGCGTGTGTGTTTGTACGTGTTTGTGTGTGTGTGCGTGCTTGTGCTCGTCTTATGTGTGCTGTAGTTTGGCACCACCTTGTGGTTATTAAACAACATTCCAGTTCTATTGGCGAGCACAGTCTTTCAAGGCATTTCCCACTTTGTCCTCTAGAAAGCAGCAAAGACCAGGATTACATAGATATATCAGCCCGGCTAGCTCAGTCGGTAGAGCATGAGACTCTTAATCTCAGGGTCGTGGGTTCGAGCCCCACGTTGGGTGCTGCTTTTTGATTTAGAATTGATAACTTCACTAGCAGTACTCTGGAAAACCTGAACCTATGGAACTGACTAGATCTCATTGTAGTTGAATTTCCAGCATAGAGCAGTTGAAGAGATTTATGTCATAGAACCGTGTTATACCTTATGAATTCTCTTCCTCTCTCCCTCTCTCCACCTCTCCCAGGCCAGTGTCCGGCTGGTCAGTATTCATCAGATGGGTTTCGTCCATGTAACCCCTGTCCCCTGGGCTCCTTCCAGCCGGAGCCTGGTCGTGTACTCTGCTTCTCCTGTGGAGGAGGCCTCATGACCAAGTACGAGGGCTCTGTCGCCTTCAGGGACTGTGAGGCCAAAGGTAACACGGAGAGAGAGAGAGAGAGAGAGAGAGAGAGAGTGAGTGTGTGTGTGTGTGTGTGTGTGTGTGTGTGTGTGTGTGTGTGTGTGTTTGCATACGTGCATGCTTGTGTGTGAGAATGTCTGTGCATGTGTTACTTAATGTTTGTGGCTGTGTGTGTTTCTCTCCATAGTCCACTGTGCTCCTGGACACCACTACAACTCCAGTAACCACCGCTGTATCCGCTGCCCAGCCGGCACCTACCAGTCAGAGTTTGGACAGAACTACTGCATCACCTGCCCTGGCAACACCACCACCGACTTTGACGGAGCCACCAACGTCTCTCACTGCAAGAGTAAGGCCAGTCTCACATTAGTTCATTACTGCAGTGAATTATTTTACTGTTGCACATGGTTAGAGGACTCATTTAAGCTTGACATCTCGTTAGACCATAGCCCACAAATGACAAGTTGTCATGGTGTGACACGTGCTAAAACATTTCAGTTTCCTCTGTGAACTCTAAGCCAGGGAATCCCAAACTTTTTCACTCGGGGTCTCCCTTCCAGCATTGGGGAACATCCCGCGCTCACGCCACGTCTATTTCTATGGGCACAAGCACTGCTCATGACACCAACTGTACACACCCCTCTTGTTGGTGGAGAGATAATAATTGTGCTTATTTCTTGCAATTCTACACATTTTGTCATGTCTAATGTGTATTCATGTGATATTTGAGTGACAAAAAAATGACAACAATATCTATGGACAAAAAAACAAAATATAATAACGGTAGCTGACATGGGGCTAGTTGATCTGGACATTTCTGACAAGTTATAAATAGCTCTCTAAGGTATGTAATGACTAACATGACAAGAGGAACTGATGAGGCGCTACCCAATTTCGAAATTGCACCTTGTGCATTCTACTATTACAACTTTCAAAAGTAAGTTTAAAGCCAGACTGAGTTCTACCGGTCAAAAGTTTTAGAACACCTACTCATTCAAGGGATTTTCTTTATTTTTACTATTTTCTACATTGTAGAATAATAGTAAAGACATCAAAACTATGAAATAACACATATGGAATCATGTAGTAACCAAAAACGTGTTAAACAAATCTAAATCTATTTTATATTTGAGATTCTTCAAATAGCCACCCTTTGCCTTGATGACAGCTTTGCACACTCTTGGCATTCTCTCAACCAGCTTCACCTGGAATGTTTTTCCAACAGTCTTGAAGGAGTTCCCACATATGCTGAGCACTTGTTTTATTTTTGGGAGGGGTGTGGGGGACCCCCACGCGCCCCCCTGCCGACCCCTCCCCCACAGTTTGAGAACCACTGCTCTAAGCTATAAACATGATCCTTGCTGATAAATTAGTTCAATTTAAATCCATAGTCTCCAGTGCACCCTTACTCATCCAAGTCTCTTCTCCCTGTCTTAGACCAGGTGTGTGGGGGTGAGCTGGGGGACTTTACAGGCTTTATTGAGTCTCCTAACTACCCCGGGGACTACCCGTCCAATGTAGACTGTATCTGGACCATCAACCCTCCTCACAAGAGACGCATCCTCATCGTGGTGCCTGAGATCTTCCTCCCCATCGAAGATGAGTGTGGAGATGTGCTCGTCATGAGAAAGAGTGGTACGCACAACCAGGAAGTCATCGTTACTCTGCCAGCCAATAAGACAGCGTGATTTTTAATTTCATCAGCTAGCCAGCCATTTAGATTGTTACATTATTGTAGTTAGTCTATCTTGTTGTCAGGATATCCTATTGCTATTTTAATATTCATCAAGTTTTATTATTTCAGCTGATTCCAAACTCTTGGTTGGTCCATCTGTCTGTCAATTACATTTAGACCCTCCCTCTTCTTCCATTAGCCCTGCCCACCTCCATCACCACCTATGAGACGTGTCAGACTTACGAGCGGCCAATCGCCTTCACCTCCCGCTCCCGCAAGCTCTGGATCCAGTTCAAGTCCAATGAGGGCAACAGCGGCAAGGGCTTCCAAGTCCCCTATGTCACCTACGATGGTCAGTGTGCTGCTCAGACTCCCTAACAGTCACATGTGCCTTATTAAGTGAACTATAATGTACAGGACGACAAGGTGTGTTTGATGGTGGAATCTTACGTCACTTTTTGTGTCAGCTGAATCATGTAACCCCGTGTTTCCTCCTGTCTGTTGTTTTGTAGAGGACTACCAGCAGCTGATAGAGGACATTGTCCGGGACGGCAGGCTATACGCATCAGAGAATCACCAAGAGATACTGAAAGTAAGCAACTCTCCATTATGTCCAATTACTGTATATTATATATTGTAATTAATAAATAATACTATACACTGTACGGTATATTATCTTCACTGATAACTCCCTCCATCTGTCTCTCTGTCTCTCCCTCCCTCCCCCTCTCCTCCCTGCAGGATAAAAAACTGATCAAAGCCCTGTTTGATGTGCTGGCTCACCCCCAGAACTACTTCAGGTACACGGCCCAGGAGTCCAAAGACATGTTCCCCCGCTCATTCATCAAACTGCTGCGCTCCAAAGTCACACGGTTCCTACGGCCGTACAAATAGGCTGCTACGCCCCCTGTCTGCTACCCAGACACCTACCCCTTATGTTTGTCCTACGCCCCCTTTCCACCATCTACTCCTCCCTACTCTTCACCTACGTCCTTACCCTGTCAACATCCCCATATGTCTTCTTATCCCCAAGTCTATACCCATACATCTCTCCTACACCCCCCCGCCACTCTATCCCTCTCTTTTACACCCCCTCTACTCTCAAACACTTCTTCTACACCCCTATACTTCTCTTACACCCTCCTCCCCCACACACACCCCCCCAACCCTACCCAGAGTTCCTCCTGCTCGCTATCCCAGCATTCCCTGCACAGGAACAGAGAATCGTCTCTCCCTCTTTTGTATTTTTTTTTTCTGCAGTCCTCGTTTTAACTTTCCACCTTTTCCCCTGTACTTTTGGTTTGTTTTGGTTTGTTTTTGTGTTGTTGTTGTTTTTTTGGTTATATTTATATGTGTAAGAACTTGCAGAAGCCCACAACATGGATGTTAGATATATATGTACGTACAGACATGTTGGTTACAAGTAAAATGTATGTGTATGTATGTACGTATGTTATTTGTGTTTGTGTGAACATACGTATGTGCACGTAGATGGTGTGCGAGAGTGACGTCACACGCAGGTACATGGATGTATCTTTATTTTGTTATTTTTAAAAGGCCCCTGGCGTGCACAAGATGGAAGTCAGAAAAAAACGATTGGTGCACTTAAATCATATTTTACATCAGCATTTTCACATGGGAAATTATTTCTAAAGACATTTCTAATTTCAGCATCCCAGACCATTCCACCTCAAACTGAGTACAGTGAACGAATACGTTTGATTTTCAAAAAAGTCACTTTTTTTCTTTTTGAAAGATATATATAACAAGATGAAAAAACTACCTGCAAGTAACAGACGTTACTATAGAGAGAGATGTATGTGATGTAACTAATATTTGGAACTTTAATTGCACTTGAATTTTATATTGTAAACTGTAGAAAAAAATCTAAGTTACATTTTTCCTTATGTTTTGTGTTGTATAGAAATGTATCACCTTGGTTGTAGCAAAGAGAGAGGCAAAAATATGTCCCATTTTGTTCTCACCACACCAGTAACCCAGACCCAAAACCCCCAGTGTTCAATATCTTTAGACAGACAACGTCAAATCCACCCATTTGCCCTGAAAAGCAGTATTGCCAGTAAGTAATCATTTAAAGGGAAATGTCCTTAACGACGCACTACTACTTTAGTTGTGGGTGTGCTCCCATCTCCTAACTCTGCCTCATCCCTTTAAGACCCTCCTGACTAGCTGCCAGAGAAAAGGGGTGTTTTGTGTAAAGCTTCTTATATGATGGCACTAAGTGCACACTCAAAACCACCTGCTTTTTACGAGTGTCCACTTTCTCAATCTGTCCTATTTGGACTTCTCCCAGTTTCTGTAAGTCATCAACCTAGACTGTTGATTTCATATCTATAACAAATCTGTAAGTTTGTTTATATTTCTGCACAATGCAAGTGGAGAAAATATGTATTGTGTGATGACGAGAGTGTTGGTTTGGAGGTGAATGTAGTAGCAGAGATACAGAGGCAGAGGTCTGTTTGAAAGTATTGTGATGTCTATGAGAGTATCTGTATGTACATAGCACTTGCAACTGTAACCATAACCCAGAAAGTGCCCAAACTAACCTCAAGTAGTCAAACGTTCTGACAAAATTACACTTTCATTGTTCTCCCCCTTGTAACTCCAGCAGAGTCCGTTTGGATTTATAAACTGGGTGGTTCAAGCCCTGAATGCTGATTGGCTGACAGCCGTGGTATATCAGACCGTATACCACGGGTATGACAAAACATTTATTTTTACTGCTCTAATTACGTTGGTATCCAGTTTATAATAGCAATAAGGCACCTCGGGGGTTTGTGGTATATGGCCAATATACCACGGCTAAGGGCTGTATCCAGGCACTCCGCATTGTGTTGTGCAGAAGAACAGCCATTAGCCATGGTATATTGGCCATATACCACACCACCTCGGGCATTATTGCTTAAATATAGCACACCTATTACACACCTATTAAACTGCTAATACACCGCTACTACACGGTTATAAACAACTTCAATTCTTTGTGCTGGGCACAAGGACAATAAGCATAATTATATGGCTTGTATCTTCTAACCTAGAGGCCAAATACTGAAGGCCACTGATATGGGATCAGATATAGTCACTCATTCATAAATTCTGTGTTGTGCCCCAGCACTGATCCAGGATCTGTTCATCCCAGTCTAACCGTAACTCCCACTGTTGTGTGTAGAGCAGTTTCCTCTGACGAGTTGTCTGTATTCTGTTTGACAGAATCTCTACACAAGGTCATTACAAAAAGCTCTCTCCAATCAGAATGATAACTTGGCCCATGTAGGGTTGTGTCAGAAAACGTTACTAGTCGTCAAATCAAAGCTCATTGGAGGAGGTTGTCCGGGGGCGGGACCTTGCAACCTCTCCTCCAATGAGCTTTGAGTGGAATTGAGTGAACAAGGGCGGGGCATGCATTGATTTGACAGCTAATAATGTTTTCAGATACAACCAAGGAGTTTGTCCACTCAGTCCACTCAAAATGGTTGCCGCCTGCAGAGGTATAGCTAATGTTGGTACGGTGCACCCACTTTCTGTTGAGGGATGTTTTGGGTGTTTAGTGTGTTTGATGATGATGATAATGAAAATCGGTATGAAATGCAAAAAAATGTACGATTGACTTTTCCTGAGAATGTATTCTATTGTGTGTGGGTTTGTTGTGTGTGTGTGTGTGTGTGTGTGTGTGTGTGGGGGGGGGGGGGGGGGGGTGTTAGACAGTGTGATACAGAAAGAGTACATGTTCTATGTATGTGTGTGAGAGTGAGAGTGAGCGTGTGTCGGTGTGTGAGTAGCTTGTGAGATCGAGGTAGAGAAAGAGAGATACTGTATGTAGGTACTTTAGTCCATTTTATAGAGGGATAATTTTAACACTTGTGTTAGTCGGTTGTACCCAAAGAGAGAAACTGTATCACAGTGTTTTACCATTGTTTGGTCCATGAAAATCCAGTAAAGAACAAATTCAAATAAAACAGTAGCAGAAAAACAACTCCACCATGCTCTGTGATCTTCCCTTGTTTAAATGTTACTTGTTACACTTTACTTTTCTCATCTAACATCTGTTGTCTCCATGGGTGACTGCAGGGCAGCTTACACATACTGAAATATGGTTCCAGAAAATGTAGCTGAAAGTGCCTATATTGCCCTTGAGGATAATGAGGATAACTGTTCTGAGGACACAAACCTAAGTGCAAATTGACACTGAGTCAAAGTTTATTTTCTTGTAAGATATTTATTTTATTTTTCCTTTGGTCTTGAGCACATAAATGCAGTATTCAATGATCCTACTCTCTGCAACTTTATTCCAAAAATCCTGCATCTATTGGAAGAACCTATTGGAGGCTGTGTAAGAAGCCTGGCTGAATTCACATCACAGCCAAGTTAGCATTTTGGTTTCTTATATTAGCTGCAGCATTAAATTAATCTGACAGCAAAATCTGGTCATTTCTTTTGAACTTTACAGGACTTTATCAACGCTGAGAATCTCCAGGCAAATGAGAGAGTGACAAATGTGTAGATTAGGCCTTATCTTCATGCCTTTCCTCTTTTCCGCCAATATTTCTCTTTCGGCACCGGCATCCATTTTAAAAGTTTATTGTGTATGAATTAATTAAAGTCAGAGTTTAGATTGAGGACATTGAGTTTGTTGTTCATTGACTTCAGCTTCTTATTTTAAATGATGGTTTCAAGAGTAGTTGAGTAAAGTAATAGGCCCTTGTCTCCAAAGGCAACAAATGTTTAACCAGGCGGTGGCGCATTTACACAAATTATAAAGACATCAGCTGTGCCTACTCAATAACTATTATATGTCCAAATTTGCTACATGATGATTCTTATAAATTGTAGGTGTACTTTTGGAGCCATTCCTATTTGTAAAATGGTAAATGTAGGTTAAGCAGAATACGTTTTCATTGTATTTTTTTTGCAGCTGTAATCTGTTGAAAAGAATTAAAAGTTCCCCTTAAACCAAGGTCAGTTGGGTTGCAGACATCCATCATGTCATCTTGCAATTTATTTGATGTATTCCAGAACTAGCACAGCCGATTCAAATAGCCTAATGATTAGTTCACCAATTTGACTCAGGTGTGCCTGTACTACAATACATAAAATTCAGTGGAACTGGTTTGGGGTAAACTAATCCAGAAGAGGTTTGAGAAACACAGGGCTATGGTAAGGATGAAACTATGCCAAATGTGAAAATATAAAGTCAAATGTATGTAATTTATCATCAAATCGATAATTCTACATTGATCTTAATGAAATGCAGTTTAATTCTGCATCTGTGATGGATTGAAATGATAGAAAAATAGAGACGAATCTGTTTGATATTGTATGCAGGCGCAAACTGCCTGTCAGACATTAATTGATTCCTGCTCATACCACCCCTTTGCACATTTTCATTGAGCTGTTCATCCAACAGAAGGCTACAGAACAGATCAGGGAGAGGAGGAAAGATAGATCTCGAGCACATTCAGCACAAGAGGCGGAAGAGATTAAGTGTTTCCACGAGAGCCAAAGCACAAAACAAGAGCACCACGCGCTGCACTTTCAAACAGACCAGCGCGACTCACTAGCTGCTCTCCCTCCGCCGTCCGCTCCGCTATCAGACACACGGGACTTCACTGGTTCATCCCTTACCGGACAGGCTCTGCTCATCGTACCGGGAGACCGGGCGAACCCAGGTAGGTTAGTGGCCGCGGTGTCTGCTTGCATGCAAATTGGTGTTGCCTATGTTTTGCATAGCAGGCTACGGGATTAGTATGATGACAATCGGAAACAGATTCTTGATTTATATTCTAATGTGTATTTATTCTATCGGAAATGTTTTTTTAAAACTTCACGTAGCCTAAAGTCTAGTAAATCTAGTCCATGATGGTGATTATGGACACTGCCACTCTCCTCTCTGTGTTAGCTTGTCCACCGGAATGCTTTCATGATGTACCGTGCCATCAGAATGTATTCACACCCCTTGACTTTTTCCACAATTTGTTGTGTTACAGCCTGAATTTAAAATTGATAAAATTGAGATTTTTTGGCACCGGCCTACACACAATACCCCATCATGTCAACATAGAATTATGTTTTTCAACATTTCTACAAATTAATAAAAAATGAAAAGCTGAAATGTCTTGAGTCAATAAGCATTAAACTCCTTTGTTATGGCAAGCCTAAATAACTTCAGGAGTAAATTATCTTAACAAGTCACACAATAAATTGCATGGACTCACTCTGTGTGCAATAATAGTGTTTAACATTATTGTTGAATGACTACCTCATCTCTGTACCCCACACATACAATTATCTGTATGGTCCCTCAGTCGAGTAGTGAATTTCAAACACAGATTCAACCACAAAGACCAGGGAGGTTTTTCCAATTCCTCCCAAAGATGGGCACCTATAGGTAAATGGGTAAAAAAGAAAGACATTGAATATACCTTTGAGCATGGTGAAGTTATTAATTACACTTTGGATAGTGTATCAATACACCCAGTCACTACAAAGATACAGGCATCCTTCCTACCAAACTCAGTTGCCGGAGAGGAAGGAAACTGCTCAGGGATTTCACCTTGAGGCCAATGGTGACATTAAAACAGTTACAGAGTTGAATGGCTGTGATAGGAGAAAACTGAGGATGGCTCAACAACGTTGTAGTTACTCCACAATACTAATCTAATTGACAGAGCGAAAAGACGGAAGCCTGTACAGAATAAACATATTCCAAAACATCCATCATGTTTACAACAAGGCACTAAAGTAATACTGAAAAAATTTGATAAAGCAATTAACTTTTTGTCCGGAATACAAAGTGTTATGTTTGGGGCAAATCCTATACAACACATTACTGAGTACCACTCTCCATATTTTCAAGCATAGTGGTGGCTGCATCATGTTAATTACATTTACATTTAAGTCATTTAGCAGACGCTCTTATCCAGAGCGACTTACAAATTGTTGCATTCAACTTAGGATAGCCAGTGGGACAACCACCACTGGGGGAGGGGGGGGTGTAGAAGGATTACTGTTAGACTATTCCAGGTATTCCTTAAAGAGGTAGGGTTTCAAATGTCTCCGGAAGGTGGTCAGTGACTCCGCTGTCCTGGCGTTGTGGGGGAGCTTGTTCCACCATTGGGGTGCCAGAGCAGCGAATAGCTTTGACTGGGTTGAGCGGGAACTGTGCTTCTGTAGAGGTAGGGGGGCTAGCAGGCCAGAGGTGGATGAACGTAGTGCCCTTGTTTGGGTCTAGGGTCTGATCAGAGTAAGGAGGTGCCGTTCCCCTCACAGCTCCGTAGGCAAGCACCATGGTTTTGTAGTAGATGCGAGCTTCAACTGGAAGCCAGTGGAGTGTGCGGAGGAGCGGGGTGACATGAGAGAACTTGGGAAGGTTGAACACCAGACGGGCTGCAGCGTTCTGGATAAGTTATGGGTATGATAGTAATCGTTAAGGACGGGATGGAGCTTACCAAGAATACAGTGAATGTTCCTGAGTGGCCGAGTTACAGTTTTGACTTAAATCTACTTGAAAATCTATGGCAAGACCTGAAAATGGTTGTCTAGCAATGATCAACAACCAATTTGACAGAGCTTGAAGAATTTTGAAAAGAATAATGGGCAAATGTTGTACAATCCAGGTGAGAAAAGCTCTTAGAGATTTACCCAGAAAGACTCATAGCTGTAATCGCTGCCAAAGGGGCTTCTACAAAGTATTGACTCAGGGGTGTGAATACCTAAGTACATTTGATATTTCTGTATTTCATTTTCAATAAATGTGCAAACATTTCTAAAAATGTGTTTTCACTTTGTGATTATAGGGTATTTGAATTAAGGCTGTAACATAACAAAATGTGGAATAAGTTAAGGGGTATGAATAATTTCTGAAGGCACTGTATCACATTTCTCTGTGTTTGATGCTAGATCCAAATAGCAGAACCACATGTTATATAGCCTATATCTGTCTGGTCAATGCCATAATCAAGTTTCAGAACAGCTCAGCCAACAACCCCTCAAGTGGTTGGTGAGAGTTTATTTGCGGTCCTAACTACAACTAAATTGAATTCTAACACCAAAAAAGCAATGTCTTACATATATATTTTTCAGTTCAACAATTGACAATATTATTCGCATTAAGAAAGACAAAGACATAACTATTTAATCTCCATGCCGTTGTGTTTTGGTGACTATGCTCTTCTAGACTACACAAAATAGCCTTCTGAAGTAGGCTAACACCCAAGAATAAAGGCTTGAAATTATGTCTGATTTCATTGATTTGTTTGTAATTTAGTTTAGTAAGATTTAGTGAGATAACTGGACATAATAAAAATAAATGACAATTATTGTGAAAACAAGAACCTAAACCTTCATATAAAACGGCTCAATTAAACAGACAAATCAACTGCTTGTTTATGTAGAGATGACTTTGAAGTGGCTCTTAAACATCTTATTAATCAGATGTGAATTACTTTGATAAATGTAGATTTTGTAATGTTTGTTGTATTCATTTGACAGAGTGGTTCTCCTTTGATGCAGGTGCCCCCTCTCTCACTATGTTAGCATGGGACAGGTGTGAATGCTGCCAATGCCCTGTCAAGTTCAGATTGAGCCAGACATGCACATTCAGTGCTGTATGCTATAGCCTTGTAGGCATCAGTCATAGCCTGTCAACAGGACTTGTAGCCTACACACACATACACACACACACACCTACACATACACCCACACAGTCCATTTTTACACAACATAAAGAATCTAACCAACATACAGTACATGACTAATGGTGTGTGTCCGTACCAGGGCATGGAATAGCCTACAAGCGAAACGAAGGAACATTGTCGCACGATTTTATGGGACGGTTTCTCGCAGTCGTTAAATCTGAGTGTCTGTCGTCTGTGCCGAAGAAGAGAGTGCATCAATCAATTCCACCTCACGCCTATTCATTTATCAAACCGTCCCTCTACACCCAATTCTCTGCTATGTCTTTCTTCATCTGTCTTCCTCTAAGTCCTGTTCCTGTTAATATGGCCCTATCCCTTTGTTCCTAGTGCCAGTGTAATCCTCTTCTATTCTCACTGTGTACCATGCTCTTAGCATCTGCCAATGCACCCTTCTGCTCTCATTCACTCAGTGTGAGGACTTCTGGCACTGCCACACTCTCTCTCTCTCTCTCTCACACACACACACACACGTAAACACGCATGGACACACACAAGAGTATGCCTGTGTGAGTCATGTTGTTAAGTGTGTATAATTATGGTATGGTGTGTGTGTGTGGCACACTGACATCATAGCAGCACAATCCAGGATAAATCCAGCTCCCCCACTCATCCCCAAATTATCACCCTCCTTCCTCTTTACATCCGTCCCTCACCATCTCACCATCTTTCAGGATCCGTGTGAAATCCTACTAGAATCCCAGAAGTGGAGCTGTAATTTGAAGGCAGTTGTAAATGTGGCATCTGCTTGACAGTGTAAAAGCCTTAGTTGCTCTTAGGGGTTGGGTTATGTTGCTTTGGTGGATTGTGTATTATTTACTGTCTTAACTGCGCATTCCAGATTGGTGTTGTATTCCTACTCAGTGGTTCTGTTCTCTATGTGTGCAGGAGTAGGGGGACACTGAGCCGGAGGTGGAAGGGGGACATGCTCGCTCAGCAACCCAGCAGAGTTTCTCCGAGGTGGGCCAAGCTGTGACAGAGGGCCTCTCTCTGGTGGGCCAACCCGCAACCCTGAACGCTCCAGCAGGCCTCACTCCCAGTCCTAACTACTGTGTGTGCCAGGGCCAGGCCACCTCCAGCCCAGGCCAGACCACGTCTACCCCAGGCCAGCCCAGAGTGGGTCAGCCCCAGCCCAACCCACCTCTTCCCCAGCCCAGTAGTGGTCCAGGCCCAGGCTCCAGAAGCATGGCCTTCACCCTGTCAGAGATCATGGCTGCTCGGCGGCAGCAGCAGTCCCAGGCCCAGCGGGCGGCAGGCAGGGCGGCCGTGGAGGTGGATGAATACAGCACCAACCCCACCCAGGCCTTCACCTTCTACAACATCAACCAGGGACGCTTCCAGCCCCCGCACGTGCACATGTAAGTAGAACACATACACGTATGCTGGCATACAGATACACACTACGTCTGTGCACACACCTGGTCTCTATGTCTCTATCTCTGTTCCCAAGCCCTCCTCTACTCCTCTATCCTCTCTCCCCTTTTCCCCCTCTTTCTTTTTCTCTGAGACTCATCCTCTATGCATGCATGCTGTTATTCGCTCTCTCATTCCATTTCTCTCAGTCTCTCTTTCCTTCTTTCGGTCTCTGATGGTGGTGTGTTGAGGGCTGGCTGTGTACATGGAGGAGAGCGCACTAAAGTGGGCCACTGTTATTCACCAGCTCCCTTCTCCCTCTGGAGACTCTCTGGAGTTGCTGCACACTCACGGACACTCCCACAGGACTCCTCTCTCTCTCTCTCTCTATCTGTGCTTTTCTTCCTTTCTTCTACCACTACTGAGCCTTTGTCGTGGCCGCCCTTTCACAGCTTTTCCCCCTTTTAATTTCTCTATTTTTTCTCTCTTTCTTTTGGACTTTCTATAAGGGATGGTGATGTATACTGATCCAGACTACATTAACACTGCAACTCTGCTTCTTCACTTTGAGACTTCCCATTGTTTATCTGTCTTTCTCACTCTTTTCTTCATTCTCTCGTTTCTCTCTCTCTCCTTCGTTCTCTCTCTACTCTAGGGTGGATCCCCTGCCCCACGACACTCCCAAGCCGCCAGGTTACACCCGTTTTGTGTGTATCTCAGACACCCACTCCCGTACGGACGCCATCCAAATGCCCTATGGAGACGTGTTCATCCACGCTGGAGACTTCACAGAGCTGGGCCTGCCCTCTGAGGTCAAGAAGTTCAACGATTGGCTAGGTAAGACTGACCAATCACATTAAGCAACATCACACCGCAACAAAGTTTAATACTCTATTTCTTATTTCTTTAATTCTATAGATTTTTGTTTTTTGAAATGGTGCACAATTTCTTTTAAAATGTGATAGATCTTATTTGAATGATTTTTCTTCCTTGTTTAGAAGGTAATTTATTTTGTCTGAAAAGTCCTAATAATAATAGTCCCTAATAACCCTATAAAAAATAGATATAAAATTGACTATTAAAGCTGTTCTATTTGACTTACTGTTGTAGTGAAAGGAGAAAGGGACATTGAGAATAGCCTGTTCTGTCTGGCACAGGGCAAGAGTTCAACAAGTTTCTTAGCTTACTCAAAATCCAGTGCAACCAGTGAAAATATTTATACGTTTTACCACAAATTAAATTAGAAAAATTTGTTTTTCACTCATCTTCAAAGACAATAAGTCATGGATGAAGGGATACCTAATGAAAAGAGATGAAAGACGAAACAAAGAAGAGTAAAAGAAACTGCCCACTCAGTTAATGTGCAGTACTTAGAACAGTAACATTATAGTTGGCACACATCACTGTTAATGTCTTCATAAAACATTAACCCAACGTTAGCTCTAAGAAATATTCTAAAGACGATAACATTAGAACTCTTTGCCGTGTGCGGCCCCAGCCGGCGTGCTGCAGTGATTCGTATTTCCAGCGCCTCTCTCTTTGCGAAGGGAGGAGAGGGGGTGGAGAGCAGAGGGATAAGGATGAAGCTCCAGGGGGGAGGAGGGGGGAGACGGGATGGCAGCTCAGCCCCCCCAAGGCTAGTCGACGGGGAGCACGAGCTGGAAACCTGCTCACCCGCGCCTCGACTGGCGGGAGAGACTGCGAGGAAGATAAAATCCGCCAAACGTGCCCGGTGTGCCTTCTGAAGTCTCTCTCTTTCCATCTATACCCCTTTCTCTCTTTTTCTCCTTTTCCTGTAGTTCTGCTGTCTTTCTCTCCCGCTCGCTCGTATAATTATTTATAATCTGTATTCTTCTCCTGTTCCTCTCTCTCTCTCTCTCTCTGGATGAATGTATAGCTCATGCTGCTCTGCAGTCTGGCTCCAGTAAGAGCTCAGCATTAGGCTTTCATTCTATCTGATGAACCTCAGTACAAAAACACACTGTAGGAAACACTGTCAAATTGCCAGGTGAACACACTCATTCCAACCATCCTTTCTTTCCTCTCTTCCTTTGTCTGAAAGTCTGTCTTCTGTTGCTTACTTTCCTTCTGTCTTTGCTTTAGTTTCTTTTGTCTGATTCCCTCCCTTCTTCCTCTTCCTCTATCTCTCTCTCCCTCCCTTTATGAAGATATGGGTCTCTCTTTTCTCTCTCTACTTGGCATCGTGGCAGCTCCCTCCGTTTCTTCTCTCAGTATTTTTAGCAGGAAGGCTCCTCCCGGTTCTTCTGGCAGGGGCTCAAGGCTTTGTCAGAGTTGGTGCACACTGCAGGAGAGGAGGAGGGAGAGAGGGAGATAAAGGGAGAGGACCGTAGAAGAGAGCGGGGAAGATGGGGAGGTAGAGTTGAACTTCATCCCATGGAAGGTCTATCTTTGGCTGGTTATCCTCATCTTGTTGTTTCAGTGAAAATTAATGATATGGATTCTAAGAAAGACCTGGTTTGGTGTTAGGGCATGGAATCATGATATCTGAGGCATGGTGTCAGATTGACTGGAGAAGGAGATAGGATGAAGAGATGTCGAGAGGAGAGAAAAGGGAGAGAGAATAGAATAGGTAGAGGTAGACACAGAGAGGGTAAACAGCACCACTTCAGTCCAATTCTTTCCAATAACCGTCTCTTTGATCAGCTTTCAATGCCTCTCATACAGTGTACTCACACACACTGCTGCTGCTAACACGTCACAACCCAGTATGAATCAACGCAGGTCCGAAAAATAACACACTCAATATTGCATTATGCAGAAGATGCAAATCATATGTTGAACCTGTACTATGCATTAAGTCAGGGGAGGCGTTGCAGTGCGTGCATAACGTTCCTGTGTTTGCATATGAGAAAGAGAAGGTTCTGCTTTAGATTTCAGTGGCATCTTCATTCATTACATGATAGTGGGTGGTCGCGGAGCGGGGCCTGTATCCAGTACTAGATGTTCTTTGTGCTGCCTCCTGCTCTCTATTTCTGGTTAAATATGGATCTCATTGTGCTTCTGGGTCCAACAGGGGTCAAGAGTGGAGCAGCTTTAATTCTAAACTTTCTGCTCTTTTCTCTCTCACTTCTCTTTATTCCCCTTTCCATTCATTTCTTTCCCTCTCTTTTGCTCTTTCACCATTATTTCCCTTGTCTCAATATCTCCCTTGGTCTTTCACTCTCTGTATTTTCACATCTCCCCATATCTCTAGCTCTGACCCCCCCCCCCCCCCCCCCCCCCTCCCCTCTCAGCTCCCCTTTTCTCCTGAATAATAGATGGCTGACTCCTATGATGCGATTGCCATGTAGGCACTTTGGGAGCATGGTGTGTGTACATACTGTGTCCACTCCATGACCCCCCCCCCCCCCCCCCCCCCCACCCAACCTTCTCCTAAGCTCAGTAATAGAAAAGACAATCATAAACATTTCATGAGTGCTGTCTTTCTCTTCCCAGGCTGCTCGCTCTCTCTCTCTCTGTCTGTGTCTCTCTCTCTCGTCGCACCTTGATCCATCAGTGGGGAGGAGGAGACAGTGCAGCACTTGTTCTTTCTTTGTCAATCAAATCAAATTTTATTTGCCACATGGGCCGAATACAACAGGTGTAGACATTTCAGTGAAATGCTTACTTACAAGCCCTTAACCAACAATGCAAAGTAAAACAAATAAAAAGTGTTAAGCAAAAAAAAATTTAAGCAAATAAATAAAGAGCAGCAGTAAAATAAAATAACAGTAGGGAGGCTATATACAGGGGTGTACCGGTGCAGAGTCAATGTGCGGGGGCACCGGCTAGTTGAGGTAATTGAGGTAATATGTACATGTGGGTAGAGTTAAAGTGACTATGCATAAATAATAAACAGAGTAGCAGCAGAGTAAAAAAGGGGGACGGGGTGGGGGTGGGGGGGCAGTGCAAATTGTCTGGGTAGCCAAGATTAGCTGTTCAGGAGTCTTATGGCTTGGGGGTAGAAGCTGTTGAGAAACCTTTGGACCTAGACTTGGCGCTCCGGTACCGCTTGCCATGCAGTAGCAGAGAGAACAGTCTATGACTAGGGTGGCTGGAGTCTTTGACAATTTTGAGGGCCTTCCTCTGACACCGCCTGGTATAGAGGTCCTGGATGGCAGGAAGCTTGGCCCCAGTGATGTACTGGGCCGTACGCACTACCCTCTGTAGTGCCTTGCGGTCGGAGGCCGAGCAGTTGCCATACCAGGCGGTGATGCAACCAGTCAGGATGCTCTCGATGGTGCAGCTGTAGGACTTTTTGAGGATCTGAGGACCCATGCCAAATATTTTCAGTCTCCTGAGGGGGAATATGCTTTGTCGTGCCCGCTGATTGATGTGGCGTACTCCTCAATGCTATCTGAAGAATCCCGGAACATGTTCCAGTCTGTGCTAGCAAAACAGTCCTGTAGCTTATCATCTGACCACTTTTTTATTAACCGAGTCACTGGTGCTTCCTGCTTTAGTTTTTGCTTATAAGCAGGAATCAGGAGGATAGAGTTATGGTCAGATTTGCCAAATGGAGGGCGAGGGAGAGCTTTGTATGCGTCTCTGTGTGTGGAGTAAAGGTTGCCTAGAGTTTTTTTTCCTCTGGTTGCACATTTAACATGCTGGTAGAAATGAGGTAGAACGGATTTAAGTTTCCCTGCATTAAAGTCCCCGGCCACTAGGAGCGCTGCCTCTGGATGAGCGTTTTCCTGTTTACTTATGGCCTTATACAGCTCATTGAGTGCAGTTTTAGTGCCAGCATTGGTTTGTGGTGGTATATAGACAGCTACGAAAAATATAGAAAACTCTCTTGGTAAATAGTGTGGTCTACAGCTTATCATGAGATACTCTACCTCAGGCGAGCAAAACCTTGAGACTTCCTTGGGGCGGCAGGTAGCTTAGTGGGTAAGAGCGTTGTGCCAGTGGTCGCTGGTTCTAATCCCCGAGCCGACTAGGTGAAAAATCTGTCGATGTGCCCTTAAGCAAGGCACTTAACCCTAATTGCTCCTGTAAGTCGCTCTGGATAAGAGCGTCTGCTAAATGACTAAAATGTATTAGATTTTTTGCACCAGCTGTTGTTTACAAATATACACAGACCGCCACCCCTTGTCTTACCGGAGTCAGCCGTTCTATCCTGACGATGTAGCGTATATCCCGCCAGCTGTATGTAATCAATGTCATCGTTCAGCCACGACTCGGTGAAATATAAGAAATTAGTTTTTAATGTCCCGTTGGTAGGATAACCGTAATCTTAGGTCGTTCAATTTATTCTCAATTGATTGAACATTGGCTAATAGGATTGATGGAAGAGGCAGTTTACCCGCTCGCCGTCGGATGCTTACAAGGCACCCCGACCTACATCCACGATATCTCCGTCTCTTTCTCATGCGAATGGCGGGGATTTGGGCCTTTTACATTTTTATTCTTTTATTTTATTTATTTATTTCACCTTTATTTAACCAGGTAAGCCAGTTGAGAACAAGTTCTCATTTACAACTGGCCAAGATAAAGCAAAGCAGTGCGATGAAAACTACAACAGAGTTACATATGGGGTAAACAAAACTGAAAATATATATACAGTGTGTGCGAATGTAGTAAGTTATGGAGGTAAGGCAATAAATAGGCCATAGTGCAAAATAGTTACAATTTCGTATTAACACTGGACTGATAGATGTGCAAAAGATGATGTGCAAATAGATACTGGGGTGCAAATGAGCAAAATACATAACAATATGGGGATGAGGTAGTTGGGTGGGCTAATTTCAGATGGGCTGTGTACAGGTGCAGTGATCGGTAAGCTGCTCTGACAACTTACGCTTAAAGTTAGTGAGGGAGATAAGAGTCTCCAGCTTCAGAGATTTTTGCAGTTCGTTCCAGTCATTGGCAGCAGAGAACTGGAAGGAATGGCGGCCAAAGGAGGTGTTGGCTTTGGGGATGACCAGTGAGATATACCTGCTGGGGCGCAGACTACGGGTGGGTGTTGCTATGGTGACCAGTGAGCTAAGATATGACGGGGATTTGCCTAGCAGTGATTTATAGATGACCTGGAGCCAGTGGGTTTGGCGACGAATATGTAGTGAGGGCCAGCCAACAAGAGCGTACAGGTCACAATGGTGGGTAGTATATGGGGCTTTGGTGATAAAACGGATGGCACTGTGATAGACTACATCCAATTTGCAGAGTAGAGTGTTGGAGGCTATTTTGTAAATGACATCGCCGAAGTCAAGGATCGGTAGGATAGTCAGTTTTACGAGGGCATGTTTGGCAGCATGAGTGAAGGAGGCTTTGTTGCGAAATAGGAAGCCGATTCTAGATTTAACTTTGGATTGGAGATGCTTAATGTGAGTCTGGAAGGAGAGTTTACAGTCTAACCAGACACCTAGGTATTTGTAGTTGTCCACATACTCTAGGTCAGACCCGCCGAGAGTAGTAATTCTAGTCGGGTGGGCGGGTGCAAGCAGCGTTCGGTTGAAGAGCATGCATTTAGTTTTACTAGTGTTGAAGAGCAGTTGGAGGCTACGGAAGGAGTGTTGTATGGCGTTGAAGCTCGTTTGGAGGTTTGTTAACACAGTGTCCAATGAAGGGCCAGATGTATACAAAATGGTGTCGTCCGCAAAGAGGTGGATCCGAGCGTCACCAGCAGCAAGAGCGACATCATTGATATACACAGAGAATAGAGTCGGCCCGAGAATTGAACCCTGTGGCACCCCCATAGAGACGGCCAGAGGTCCAGACAACAGGCCCTCCAATTTGACACATTGAAATCTATCTGAGAAGTAGTTGGTGAACCAGGCGAGGCAGTCATTAGAGAAACCAAGACTTGTCGTCTGTAGGATATCCTTCGAGTCCGACTCATTGAAGAAAAAATCTTTGTCCAATACGAGGTGAGTAATCGCTGTCCTGATATCCAGAAGCTCTCGGTGTCTGTTTCAGGGCATTTGTCATCTCTCTCTCTCTCTCTCTCATACATTTTACATTTTAGTTATTTAGCAGACTTACAGTTAGTGCATTCATCTTAAGATACTTTTGTATATATATATATATATATATATATATAGTGTATGAGGACACCCCTTCAAATTAGTAGATTCGGCTATTTTCAGCCACACCCGTTGCTGACAGGTGTATAAAATCGAGCACACCGCCATGCAATCTCCATAGACAAACATTGGCAGTAGAATGGCCTAAAGAGCTCAGTGACTTACAACATGGCACCGTCATAGGATGCCACCTTTCCAACAAGTCAGTTCGTCAGATTTCTGTCCTGCTAGATCTGCCCCGGTCAACTGTAAGTGCTGTTATTGTGAAGTGGAAATGTTTAGGAGAAACAACGGCTCAATGGTGGCGAAGTGGTAGGCCACACAAGCTCACAGAATATTACCGCCGAGTGCTGAAGCGCGAAGCACGTTAAAATTATCTGTCCTCAATTGCAACACTCACTACCGAGTTCCAAGCTGCCTCTGGAAGCAACGTCAGCACAAGAACTGTTCGTCGGGAGCTTGATGAAATGGGTTTCCATGGCTGAGCAGCCGCACACAAGCCTAAGTTCACCATGCGCAATGCCAAGCGTCAGCTGGAGTGGTGTAAAGCTCGCCGCCATTGGACTCGGGAGCAGTGGAAACACGTTTGCTGGTGTGATGAATCACTCTTCACCATCTGGCAGTCCGACGGACGAATCGTGGTTTGGCGGATGCCAGGAGTACGCTACCTGCCCCGATGCATAGTCCCAACTGTACATTTTGGTGGGGGAGGAATAATGGTCTGGGGCTGTTTTTCATGGTTCAGGCCCCTTATTTCCAGTGAAGGGAAATCTTAACACTACAGCATACAATTACATTCTAGACAATTTTGTGCTTCCAACTTTGTGGCAACAATTTGGGGAAGGCCCTTTCCTGTTTCAGTATGACAATGCCCCCGTGCACAAAGCGAGGTCCATACAGAAATGGTTTGTCGAGATCGGAGTGGCAGAACATGACTGGCCTGCACAGAGTCCTGACCTCAACCCCATCAAACACCTTTGGGATTAATTGGAACACCAACTGCGAGCCAGTCCTAATCGCCCAACGTCAGTGCCCGACCTCACTAATGCTCTTGTGGCTGAATGGAAGCAAGCCCCCGGAGCAATGTTCCAACATCTAGTGGAAAGCCTTCCCAGAAGAGTGGAGGCTGTTACAGCAGCAAAGGGTGGACCAACTCCATATTACTGCCCATGTTTTTGGAATGAGATGTTCGATGAGCAGGTGTCCACATACTTTTGGTCATGTAGTGTAGCTCGGTGGGACAATCACATATAGCAGTCATAGTAAGCATATTTTTCTCCAATAAAGTAGCTATCAG
Source organism: Coregonus lavaretus (assembly GCF_964263955.1). Lineage (NCBI taxonomy): Eukaryota > Metazoa > Chordata > Actinopteri > Salmoniformes > Salmonidae > Coregonus > Coregonus lavaretus. The sequence continues at coordinate 41,140,241 of NC_140000.1, forward strand.
CAAGGTCAGAGCTAGTAAGAAAAAAATCAAGTTTGATTGTTAGTTCACGAAAGTATTTTTTTAAATTATTTTTTCTCTTCTCTTTCTGGGTCAAGCTCAGAACCTGTGGTTCGCTCTACACATATACATCATGTCCCACTGGTCACAGACGTCAATACAACGTCTATTCCACGTTGAAATTACTTGGAAACAATGTTGACTCAACCAGTGCGTGCCCAGTGTGGAACCTCCTGTCTCTGACTCAACCTTTTCAGTGGATGAATATTGATGTGACATTGTGGCGAAGAACAGAAGACAGGCTGCTATTTTGATGCTGTGTCTTCTGTATGTGCTAGGCTTGGTGTGGAAGTGGAACAGCAAGAGAGAAAGAGACTGAAACAAGAGATAGATAAAGAGAGTGAGTGAGAGAAAAGACAGACCACCTACTAGGCCGGAGATGGTGTGGTATTACCGTCTTTGTGTTAGGTTGTGGGTGCGCATGAAGTGTGTGTGTGTGTGTGATTACTGGAATGTACTGTGTGATGGCAGAGTGTGTGTTTTGGATGTGTTGCTTGCTTAGTCGCTTGTGTTTTTGTGTGTTTGTGTGCATGTTTTTTTCGATTGTGTATGTGCCACTGGGGTGTGTGGGTGGTGTTTAAACAGGAAATTAGGAGAGTGTATCTGCCTCATGGCTTCATGTTCAGGTGGGAGGGATTAGATACACACACACACACACACACACACACTGAATGGGCGTTGTAATGCTAATCCAGGTTGAGTCTCAACATGTATTTTTTCTTATAAACAGCAGTTATTGCTTCTGTAGACAGACCAATGCAAATAGGCTGTTAGGGCATAGAATGACTTGATTGAATGTGCAGGAGACATTATAGTAAGTACTGGTAGATACACAATCTGTTATGTCCATGGGCAGCTTGAACAAGCTGGGCTTGCAGACAAACACGTGTACACACACACACAAAGGGCAGTAATCCCCCTCGACATGCCATGGATTTGGGCAAAACAGGGATTTTCCTCTTCAAAGGGCAAGGACCACCCATTGGAACAATGGTGGCAGGAGCGCCGGAAGCTTCACACACACACACACACACACACACAGACACACAAACTGACCGCCCTCCTCGGCTTCTAGGATATTGAGGATTTGGGGGTTATTGTAAAGGCCAGTATAGAGCACATTCCACTGTATCTAGAAAAGCACATATCCCTTCAGACAGCAGATCACTCCCCTTAACTAACCCTGTTAGCACTGGGTCTGTAATAAACCACACACACACACACACACACTGGACAGTGAGGGAGGAAATTAGAGGGATAAAGGGAGGCTGAGGGATGGAGAGAGAGAGAGAATGGGATGGAGAGGGTGGAAGAGGGGGAGGGAGGGATGGGGAGAGAGAGAGAGAATGGGATGGAGAGGGTGGAAGAGAGGGAGGGATGGGGAGAGAGAGAGAACGGGATGGAGAGGGTGGAAGAGAGGGAGGGAGGGATGGGGGAGAGAGAGAATGGGGTGGAGAGGGTGGAAGAGAGGGAGGGAGGGATGGGGAGAGAGCGAGAACGGGATGGAGAGGGTGGAAGAGAGGGAGGGAGGGATGGGGGAGAGCGAGAATGGGGTGGAGAGGGTGGAAGAGAGGGAGGGAGGGATGGGGAGAGAGAGAATGGGATGGAGAGGGGGGAAGAGAGGGAGGGAGGGATGGGGAGAGAGAACGGGATGGAGGGGGGGGAAGAGAGGGAGGGATGGGTGGGGAGAGAGAGAATGGGATGGAGAGGGGGGAAGAGAGGGAGGGAGGGAGGGAGGGATGGGGAGAGAGAGAGAACGGGATGGAGAGGGGGGAAGAGAGGGAGGGATGGATGGGGAGAGAGCTCCTCTGCAGTGTGTCTTTTGAGGGCAGAATGTAGTGCAGGGCTGCTTAGACAAGCTTTAGACTCAGACAGAAGTGTTGTGCGTGTTTTCGAGTGTGTCTTACTGGACGTGTTTAACCAGAAGTCCCCACAAGAATAGTAAACAAACAAACATTTGACCAAATGGAGACATTGTGTTAGTCCCCACGAGATCAGATGCTATTTCTAGGGGGTTTAGGGTTAAGGTTAGAATTAGTGTTAGGATTAGAATTATGTTAAGGGTTAGGAGCTAGGGTTAGTGTTGAGGGTTAGGAATTAGGGTTAGGGTTAAGGTTAGGGAAAATAGGATTTTGAATGGGACTGAATTGTTTGTTCCCACAAGGTTAGCTGTACAAGACAGTGTGTGTGTTTATGTGTGTGTACATGTGTTTTTATTTGATTACTTCTTTTGAACTGAAACACAGAGAAGGATGGCTGCTTTGTGTGGGTGATTCACAGGGAAATTTAAACTATTTGTTGCTTGAAAGCCGCTTTTGAAATCAAAGACAAAAGCTGGGAAAAGATGGTTGCTAACAACAGCCGACAGTGCTCCGCCGCCTGCATATTTGGATTAGTCTCTCTCTGCCTCTCTTTCTCTCTCTCACTCTCTCTCTCTCTCACTCTCTCTCTCATCTCTCTCTCAACTTCCTTTCTCTTTTCCAAAAGCGGTGCGTTCGTCTTTCTCCATCTAGTTTTGTGTTTGAGTGAGTTATTGTGTCCAATGTGTGTGCCTTGTGGATATGGGAGAATGACTGTATTGTGGAATGGTGATTTGAGCATTGATACATTGATCCACCGTGCCTGTATGGAGATTCTGTTTGATAAAGAGAGACAAGCACGGCCTGCTTTGACTCACTGGAAGAACATAATGGTTTGATCACTGGTGGCGTTCATAAAGTACATAGGACCAAGAGTTTTTCCTGTTAAAGTCATTTAATCAGGAAACACTCCTGGCCATAATCCTAGTCATACAATATGCAGATCCAGTCTTTCACAGAACATGATTTAAAATGTCACCGATGAATTGAATTGAATTAATGGAGGTGGATGCGGGGATGTGTTTATTGAACCAGATATGCTTCACTCCAGTCAACCTAACTCCACTCCTAACTGAGGGCCAGTGAACGTATTTGATGGATTTTATCCAGTTACATCCTACCTAGGGTAACCAACATAATTGAATTGATATACTGACAAACTATGAGTCAGTGGTTTTTGTTAAGAGGTCCTTAATTTCAAAAGTTTCATGAAAAGGTGGGAGAGGAAATGTGAATGGAAGTAGGACAAATAGGAAATTATGACACTCAATGTGTTGTCTCAGAGTCGTTAACTAGTCCTTGGCCACAGGGGTGCAATTAAACGCTTTGGCCACTGCTGTGAAGAACCGCCGAATCCCCCACCTCTTTAACCTGGGCTTTTTGACAGCCTCTGTCTGATCATCTGCAAATGGGACATCAGGCTTGTAGTGTTCTGGGAGTTCCAACTTCTGCTCTTGTCCTTGCTCCAAGTATATCTGCAGCCTTATCTTCTTTAAAGGTAATTTTCAATATTCATCATCTCCAGCACCACCCCAACATCAACATATGTGAAAATGGCACGTTTTCTTGTAAAAAAAAAAGATGAAGGAAGATAAGTGTTTCCAATGACATCATCAACCAATTAGTAGGCAATTAGTAGGCAATGCCTACTCATAATTGGTTAAAATCACACGATGCACACCGAAGATGTAATTGGAAACACTTATCTTCCTCTCTTTTTTTCCACAAAACATAGAAACATGCCATTTTCACATACAGTGAGGGGAAAAAAGTATTTGATCCCCTGCTGATTTTGTATGTTTGCCCACTGACAAAGACATGATCAGTCTATAATTTTAGTGGTAGGTTTATTTGAACAGTGAGAGACAGAATAACAACAAAAAAATCCAGAAAAACGCATGTCGAAAATGTTATGAATTGATTTGCATTTTAATGAGGGAAATAAGTATTTGACCCCCTCTCAATCAGAAAGATTTCTGGCTCCCAGGTGTCTTTTATACAGGTAACGAGCTGAGATTAGGAGCACACTCTTAAAGGGAGTGCCCCTAATCTCAGCTTGTTACCTGTATAAAAGACACCTGTCCACAGAAGCAATCAATCAATCAGATTCCAAACTCTCCACCATGGCCAAGACCAAAGAGCTCTCCAAGGATGTCAGGGACAAGATTGTAGACCTACACAAGGCTGGAATGGGCTACAAGACCATCGCCAAGCAGCTTGATGAGAAGGTGACAACAGTTGGTGCGATTATTCGAAAATGGAAGAAACACAAAAGACCTGTCAATCTCCTTCGGCCTGGGGCTCCATGCAAGATCTCACCTCGTGGAGTTGAAATGATCATGAGAACAGTGAGGAATCAGCCCAGAACTACACGGGAGGATCTTGTCAATGATCTCAAGGCAGCTGGGACCATAGTCACCAAGAAAACAATTGGTAACACACTACGCCGTGAAGGACTGAAATCCTGCAGCGCCTGCAAGGTCCCCCTGCTCAAAAAAGCACATGTACAGGCCCGTCTGAAGTTTGCCAATGAACATCTGAATGATTCAGAGGAGAACTGGGTGAAAGTGTTGTGGTCAGATGAGACCAAAATCGAGCTCTTTGCCATCAACTCAACTCGCCGTGTTTGGAGGAGGAGGAATGCTGCCTATGACCCCAAGAACACCATCCCCACCGTCAAACATGGAGGTGGAAACATTATACTTTGGGGGTGTTTTTCTGCTAAGGGGACAGGATAACTTCACCGCATTAAAGGGACGATGGACGGGGCCATGTACCGTCAAATCTTGGGTGAGAACCTCCTTCCCTCAGCCAGGGCATTGAAAATGGGTCATGGATGGGTATTCCAGCATGACAATGACCCAAAACACACGGCCAAGGCAACAAAGGAGTGGCTCAAGAAGAAGCACATTAAGGTCCTGGAGTGGCCTAGCCAGTCTCCAGACCTTAATCCCATAGAAAATCTGTGGAGGGAGCTGAAGGTTCGAGTTGCCAAACGTCAGCCTCGAAACCTTAATGACTTGGAGAAGATCTGCAAAGAGGAGTGGAACAAAATCCCTCCTGAGATGTGTGCAAACCTGGTGGCCAATTGCAAGAAATGTCTGACCTCTGTGATTGCCAACAAGGGTTTTGCCACCAAGGACTAAGTCATGTTTTGCAGAGGGGTGAAATACTTATTTCCCTCATTAAAATGCAAATCAATTTATAACATTTTTGACATGCATTTTTCTGGATTTTTTTGTTGTTATTCTGTCTCTCACTGTTCAAATAAACCTACCATTAAAATTATAGACTGATCATGTCTTTGTCAGTGGGCAAACGTACAAAATCAGCAGGGGATCAAATACTTTTTTCCCTCACTGTATGTTGATGTTGGGGTGGTGCTTGTGATGATGAATATTAAATATCCCTTTCTTTAACTAATCAGATGGACTGAAGCTCCTAACATAGTCCTCTGACTACAGGTCTTGGTGTCTCAAAGCCTCAAGAAGGTGTCTGGACCCAAGTTCTTCTTTAAAGGAAAGTCCATGAGTACTCTCCCTTCTGATCTCTTCCGTCACTTCTTTTACAAAACTGAGCCGGTGTTCCATGCCAAACCTGCCAAACTACCATGTTGGAATATGAACAAGAAGACCCTGCTCCTCTGATAGGCATCTACATCATTCCTCATGGAGCTGACAATTTGTCTACATCTGTGAGATGGAGCCAACCATGCCGTTATGTAGATCTGTGAGATGGTTCTTCCCCGCTGCAAAATGCCATGTGTCCCTGAACACCTTTTTCAGGGTCAGCTGGATGATGCAGAGGGTTGGGTTCTCATGCTGAACTTCGATCTTTTTGAAGGATGCCACTTCTCTCTTGAGTGGAAGTGTGAATACCGGCCAGTCCATGTTGGTGTTTGGGAACCCCTCTAGAGTCCACTCTGGGGCCTTAGGGGGCTTCTGTTACTCCTTGAGGTTCTCTTGCTCCTTGGGCTTCTCTTGCTCCTTGGGCTTATCTCCATGGAGGCCTTGACGTTTGACCTCTGATGTTACTCCAGAATGGTAACAATCTTTCCTGGATTTCAGATCCTCATACCTCTTTAAGAGACCTGGTCCTCCACAGCTAATCAGCCACTGTCTTAGTTGAGGCAGAGTGATCTTCTCAGGGGTGGACATATGTTTTAGGATCATATTCCGCTCCTCAAGATAGGCTTCCCAGTCCCAGGCGAGGTACGGTCGACAGTCGCCACTATCCATCTTCTGAAAATGTCTCTGTTATGAAGAGTGAACTTTTTTCAGGATTTCTTTTTTCTTGGCTGGAAATGGCACTTGGGTTGTCTGTCCAGTAAAGGATGACGATAGATACTAAAGGCATTGTGCTATTTCTCTGAAAAGTGGAACACTTGGAATGGTACACATTCCACTATTTCTATGGTTACACATTGTGACCATTTATTGTAACCATAGAAAAATAATCATTCTAATTCTATGATTATTACAAGCGAGTTATGACCCTTTGTGATGTGTACAGTAGGCCACATCTTTTTTGCTGTTAAATCATGCCAGTATGTAAACTGGCCTTTGTTTTCAGGTGAAGAGATCATATTGTAAGATCATTCTTATGGTTTAGGTTATTTAGTTATTTCTATAAGAAAGGAAACAAAAAAATCAAGGTCCGGCAGGGATGTAGCTCAGTTGGTAGAGCATGGCGTTTGCAACGCCAGGGTTGTGGGTTCGATTCCCACGGGGGGCCAGTATGAAAAAAAATAATGTATGCACTCACTAACTGTAAGTTGCTCTGGATAAGAGCGTCTGCTAAATGAGTAAAATGTAAATGTTCTCTTACCCTCTTTCCCCCCCCCCCCCCTTCTGTCTCTCTGGATACTGTCACTGTTCTCTGACTGGCTGTTGTGACAGAGCCGTCTCTTGAGTTGTCAGCCTCTGCTAAAGCTGAGTTTAATTACTCCTTTTCAGCGGCACGAAACACACACAGCATGCCACATTGTTCTCGCAGTAATTGTCAAAAATGCACAGTGATTGAAGTCTCCATCAACCGTGCTATCTGACAAACGGCGATGCATCTCACATCTCGTAGACAAAGAAGACCCCCAGATTTGTCAGGGTTTTCACAAGGTTTTTTCATAAATCCTTTGAAAACATTAGGAGATATGTAGATGTGTGTGTTGGCCTGTCACAGTGTTTGACAGGCAGCACGGATCGATGGACTGTCCCCACTGTGCCCATCTCTGAATAGCCAATTAAAGAGGAGGAGGAGGAGTTACAGTACACCATTATTGACTGAGTTTGGATGAAGGGTCCATTCTATGATAAACATGCGCTAGCAATGGCTCATGTGGAAAATAGTTATTCAGATAGAATATGTTTGTTATTTACTATAGTCCTAAAATCCTTTTATGTATTATATTCCTAAAATCAAAAAAAGTACTATATTCTAAATAATGAAATAACTGTATTGAAGGTTGCGTAAAATATTTACTTTCCTATTCCTTTTGTTACCTGTGATTAATAGAACTGTGACTGTCAGATGAGAGATGTCTTTGTGAGAACGAACAAAACAAATACGATTGTTGACACTATTGCAACTAAGAATGATGTATCGGAGCTACTAAGACCCATGACAGATGAAACAAAAATAAAGACATTTCAATTAAATTATATTTTTCCATTGGATTGCTGTACTCTGTTGCACCTGTGGAAGTTTGTTGAATGGGTGTGGACTACTTTTGAACTGATGGTCCCATTTCTCCTTTCTCCCCTCTCCCTCCCAGGAACCTTGCCCTACGACATAAAGATAGTGATTGCGGGAAACCATGAGTTGACCTTTGACCAGGAGTTCATGGCTGACCTGATCAAGCAGGACTTCTACTACTTCCCATCGGCCTCCAAGCTGAAGCCAGAGAACTACGAGAATGTCCAGTCCCTGCTCACCAACTGTATCTACCTGCAGGACTCAGAGGTCACCGTACGCGGCTTCCGCATCTACGGCTCCCCCTGGTGGGTGACTCTGTAACTGCAGTATACCTAATAGTGCAAACCACTGCTACTTTATCTACTCTATTTCTATCTATCAATCTTCTCTCACAACCACTTTGTCCTTCCTCTCCACTTACTTTCCTGTCAGTCATTCACTCACACTCCCCTCCATACACTTCCTCCCATGCTCCTTTTTTTTCATGGCTACCTCTCTAGCTATGGTTTCTTTCTCCCTGCCTCCCTCCCTCTCTCCTCTCCTGTTGTCTCTCCCTGGTCAGTGCCATGCTGTTCCTGTGTTTCTCCAGTGGTGTGTGTGTGTGTGTGTGTGTGGTGCTGGTTTACCAATGCTCCATGATGCAGTATGTGTTTTTGGTGAGGGGCCCCAGAGGTAGTGTGTAGGCACTGGAGGGGTGTGCGTGTGGGGCCCCCTGTGCTAGGTAATTGGTTTGCTGAGATATTGGGGTCCCTTGAGTTAGAGGAATAGCCGCTATGGAGTGATGCCTCAGGTGTGTTGAAAGAGCGAGAAGGGAGAGAGAGAGATGAAGACGGAGGGATGGGGAGAGCGAGAGAGTGAGTGAATGAGAAACGCAGTGGGAGAGAACTGAAGACAGAGGGTGTAAGAGGAAGAATGGTGTACACGTCTTCAATTCAGTAACACCGGCTGGGCTTGGCTAGTGCAGTAGGCCTGCTACAGAAAGCAGATGAAATTATGTGTGTGTGTGTGTGTGTGTGTGTGTTAGCGTGCCTGTGTGTGTGTGTGTGGTGCCTGTGTGTGTGTGTGTGTGTTGCAGCAGCCCGAGGCTCTGTTCCTCCAGCACAGAGGGACTCCAGCTGGAGACTCCGTGTGTTCCCCTCTCCACACTGTCTGCTCCCTCTATCTCTTTACCTCTCCTCACCCACCCCCCCTCTCCCTCAATCCACCTGTCTGTCCGTGCGCTCCACATGTCGCTGGCTCGGCAGTGGGAGCGCGGGGGAACGAGGATGTCTCTTTCTCTCTCTAATCTCTGTAAGGAGCAGTGGGACAGCGCCTGCTTTACCCTCTCCAGTCCCGTCTCCATGGTGATGCCAGGCTGGCACTGCTTTATGGCCCGTGGCCGGCCTGTACTGTAGCCTCGGGGTGGTGGGAGGAGAGAAGCCTCTCTGTCTGTCTGTCTGTTTGTCTGTCTGTAGGTCTGTGTCTCCTGCCCTGACGAGTCGTCTCGCCTGAATTAACTGTAACCGCACAGTCATTCTCCCCTCTGTTCCGCTCTCACCCTCCCTCTATCGCCCTTCTTCCCCTTATCTCTCCCACTTCCTGTCTCATTTCCTAAATTTTTCTCCCTCAATCCCCTCAGCCATTACTATTCCACAAAGCCATGCCCCAAGCCCATACCTCTCCTTCTCCCATCCCTCCATCCATCTTTACTTCTGTTCTGTCATCCTTCAATCACTCCTTCTCTCTTCTATCCCTCCATCCATCCCTCTCTCCTCACGGGGGTCTGATGGCGTGTTGCTCGCAGCATGATGCTATCTTGTCCGTCCCAAGTCTCCGACACACACACACACACACACACACACACACACACACACACACACAGCTCCACAATCACTATCCCTACCCCCCAGTCTCCAGCCAAAATTAGATCCGAGCATGCTGCATCCTACCCAAATCCTAACAATTTGTCATTCTCTGAAATGTGAAATCAAAAGGACAGCATGGGGGAGCAGTTGTGTGTGTGTGTAATGCAAGTTTACAAGTCATTTTTCATGGGCGTATCGCAAAGCCACCCCGCGTCTCGGAGCTAAAGGGACGGGGAGGCACAACGGAAGATATGTGTGTGTGTGTGTGTGTAAGAGTGTGATGGAGGCAGAACGGAAGAGCTCCAAACCATAGTCTAACAGTAGCGTGGGAGGCATGGGAATTAGCCACAGTAGTCATCTTTTCAAAGCTCAAAGCCCAAACGAGGCAGAGAAAGACACAGCGGAACGAGGGAAAAGGGGAGAAGGAGGAGTAAAGTTGAGAAAGTGGAACGAGTGAGGGGTGGAGGAGAGTTTTAATGTAGACCTGCTCAACTCTGTTCACGGTGTGTGTTTGGGATTTTAGGCCTTTGAGTGTGTCTGAGAGGGCAGAGGTGGCAGCATTAGTCATAGTGTAGTCTACAGCTTTGTGTGTGTGTCGGAGTATATGAGGTCTCGGCACACATGTTTTGTTTTACACGGGGGAGCGAGAGCTCCTCGCTTCACTGCAGACTTCCAATGTAGCTAATCACATGGCTAATTAAGGAGATCATAACACTGTTGTGTGTGTGTGTGTGTGTGTTTGTGTGTGCATGCCCTGCTGGTATCCAAGAAGTGAACTATAATTGATGTAGCCTGTTTAAATGATTAGCAGAGACTGTGTGGGCCAGATTCAAATCATTGTAAACCAATCCCTTAAACAATTAATTTCATTGTGATTAAGTGGTGGTCTCCACACCAATGATTCAATTCAACACGACTGTGTTGTCCTCACCTTGCTCATGGACTGAACAATGAATGATCACCTTGTAGTTAAACATGTTCTTTCTACAGCTTTAGTGTAAGTTCCACAGATATCCTCACATTATTTCGCTCTCACTTCACTGTTTTTCTCTTGAGCCATTTAATTTAGCTTTGCGCTTCTTTTGGACTCAGCAGGGAGATTGGAACACCAATGAGAGAGAGATAGTAGGGAGATTGGAACATCACTGAGAGAGATGTATAGTAGGGAGATTGGAACACCACTGAGAGAAAGATATAGTAGGGAGAATGGAACACTAATGAGAGAGAGATATAGTAGGGAGATTGGAACACCACTGAGAGAGAGATATATAGTAGGGAGATTGGAACTCCACTGAGAGAGATATATAGCAGGGAGATTGGAACACCACTGAGAGAAAGATATAGTAGGGAGATTGGAACACCAATGAGAGAAAGATATAGTAGGGAGATTGGAACACCACTTAGAGAAAGATATAGTAGGGAGATTGGAACACCACTTAGAGAAAGATATAGTAGGGAGATTGGAACACCACTTAGAGAAATATATAGTAGGGAGATTGGAACACCAATGAGAGAAAGATATAGTAGGGAGATTGGAACACCACTTAGAGAAAGATATAGTAGGGAGATTGGAACACCACTTAGAGAAAGATATAGTAGGGAGATTGGAACACCAATGAGAGAAAGATATAGTAGGGAGATTGGAACACCAATGAGACAGAGATATAGTAGGGAGATTGGAACACCACTGAGAGAGAGAGATATAGTAGGGAGATTGGAACTCCACTGAGAGAGAGATATAGTAGGGAGATTGGAACTCCACTGAGAGAGAGATATAGTAGGGAGATTGGAACACCACTGAGAGAGAGATATACAGTGGGGAGAACAAGTATTTGATACACTGCCGATTTTGCAGGTTTTCCTACTTACAAAGCATGTAGAGGTCTGTAATTATTATCATAGGTACACTTCAACTGATGTATCAAATACTTATGTCATGCAATAAAATGCAAATTAATTATTAAAAAATCATACAATGTGATTTTCTTGATTTTTGTTTTAGATTCCATCTCTCACAGTTGAAGTGTACCTATGATAAAAATTACAGACCACTACATGCTTTGTAAGTAGGAAAACCTGCAAAATCGGCAGTGTATCAAATACTTGTTCTCCCCACTGTAGTAGGGAGATTGGAACACCACTGAGAGAGATATATAGTAGGGAGATTGGAACACCACTGAGAGAGAGATATAGAAGGGAGATTGGAACACCACTGAGAGAGAGATATAGTAGGGAGATTGGAACACCACTGAGAGAGAGATATAGAAGGGAGATTGGAACACCACTGAGAGAGAGATATAGTAGGGAGATTGGAACACCACTGAGAGAGAGATATAGAAGGGAGATTGGAACACCACTGGGAGAGAGATATAGTAGGGAGATTGGAACACCACTGAGAGAGAGATATAGTAGGGAGATTGGAACACCACTGAGAGAGAGATATAGAAGGGAGATTGGAACACCAATGAGAGAGAGATATAGTAGGGAGATTGGAACACCACTGAGAGAGAGATATAGAAGGGAGATTGGAACACCACTGAGAGAGAGATATAGTAGGGAGATTGGAACACCACTGAGAGAGAGATATAGAAGGGAGATTGGAACACCACTGAGAGAGATATAGTAGGGAGATTGGAACACCACTGAGAGAGAGATATAGAAGGGAGATTGGAACACCACTGAGAGAGAGATATAGAAGGGAGATTGGAACACCACTGAGAGAGAGATATAGTAGGGAGATTGGAACACCACTGAGAGAGAGATATAGTAGGGAGATTGGAACACCACTGAGAGAGAGATATAGTAGGGAGATTGGAACACCACTGAGAGAGAGATATAGTAGGGAGATTGGAACACCACTGAGAGAGAGATATAGTAGGGAGATTGGAACACCACTGAGAGAGAGATATAGTAGGGAGATTGGAACACCACTGAGAGAGAGATATATAGTAGGGAGATTGGAACACCACTGAGAGAGAGATATAGAAGGGAGATTGGAAAGACAAGAAAATAAAAAGGAGAGGGAACGAGAGAAAGTAAGAGAACGCTGTAAAGAAAGAGAGATGCAGAGATTGAGAGGCAGGAATGGAGAATGGAGCGAGAGAAAGGGGAAGAGAAAGTAAAGCGAGATGGAGAAGAGGGGGATGGAGAGAGTAACAGAGGCCCTATAGCGGCCCTCTCTGTGGCGTGAACTAACTCTCTCTAAGTGTTCATAATGACAGTCTCGGAGGACGGCACACAAACACATACCACATACACACACACACACACCACACACACACATCTGAAGAGCGATGGGAGAGAGAGAGGGGGAGGACAGAGGAGAGAAATCAGGAGCTGTTTATTGATGGGGGATGAGGAGAGGAGAGGAAAGACCCTTTTTTCTTTCTTAAATGAAAACGGGAGAAAAGTATCGCTCCCCACTGCTCTCCGCACGGAATAATTAAGCACGGAGATGCAAAAGACTCCTTAATTAGATTTTTTAATTATTTAGGATTTGACTTCTTTCTATAGTGGCCCAATTAAGAAAGCTCATCAGAAAAACTAAAGAGATGAAGAGAGTCTTCTCCTCTTCCTCCTCCTCTTCCTCCCCCTCTCCTCTCTCTGATTCATGGTGAGGGACAGAATACCTGCTCCCCCTGTTTGAAAACTTCTCTCTTCCTCTTTCTCTCCCCTCTTTCTCTCTGTTTTTAATTAACAGGTGTTTTGATGTAAAGACTGAGAGGAGGGGTGGAGAGTGGGGGTGCAAGAAAGAGGGAGAGCGTGACAGAATATGAAATGAGTTTTTATATCATGGCTCTAATGATCATGTAGAAACTCTTTGGAGTTTGTCTGAAAGTTCTAGCTGTTACTGCTGAACATCTCTTACTTTTATAGGATATAACATAGAGAGAGAGAGAGAGAGAGAGAGAATTCTGCAAAGATATCCCCTGTGTACAACGAAAAACTCAAAATAATGGATGCATTGCAGAATTAGGCCGATACCCGCTAATTATCCAAATCCAGAAAGAGCCTATAAATTCTATAACCACGTAAAAGGAAGCGATTCCCAAACCTTCCATAACAAAGCCATCACCTACAGAGTGATGAACCTGGAGAAGAGTTCCCTAAGCAAGCTGGTCCTAGGGCTCTGTTCACAAACACAAACAGACCCCACAGAGAACCAGGACAGCAACACAATTAGACCCAACCAAATCATGAGAAAACAAAAAGAGAATTACTTGACACATTGGAAAGAATTAACAAAAAAACAGAGCAAACTAGAATGCTAAAACAGAGAGTACACAGTGGCAGAATACCTGACCGCTGTGACTGACCCACAAAATGAGGTGGAAACTGAGCTGCACTTCCTAACCTCCTGCCAAATGTATGACCATATTAGAGACACATATTTCCCTCAGATTACACAGATCCACAAAGAATTCGAAAACAAACCCAATTTTGATAAACTCCCTTATCTACTGTGTGAAATACCACAGTGTGCCATCACAGCAGCAAGATGTGTGACCTGTTGCCACAAGAAAAGAGAGAGAGAGAGAGACTTGTCTCGTTGTGGGTGTTGCTTTTCTAGGGCTGCTCACCAGAGGCCTCACTAAATTAACATCTGATGTGCTCAGAGACTGTCCCAAAACCCTGGAGCCCTGTGCTCTACCCCTCCTTCTCTCTCCCTCCTCTTTTCTTATCTCTCTCTCGTTCCTCCACATCCCCTGTTTCCAGGGGTTGAGGTGTATTCCCCAAGTGGGACAGTGAGGTAGCCTATGATGAACACTGAGTAGTAATAAACGTCCACTTAAGATCTGGAGGGAAAAAGGGAGAAAACTGCCTACTTCAACACTTGTCATTTTCCCTCCTCCGTGGATTCTCTTTGTTCTTTAATCTCTTTCCTCCATTCTCTTGTTCTCTTTCTCTAAGTGCTGTCAGTCTCTGTCCCTGTAGGTGAGTAAACACAATGTTATGGTGAGGCGTTATGAAGGGAGGGAGAGAGAGAATGAATGAGGGAGGAGAGGACGTTTAGTGTGTCGTTTCCCTGTAGGGATTTCTCTTTAAATTACCTGTTAAATGGCCTCAAGAGGAAGGTGTGTGTGTGTGTGTGTGTCTGGTGCTGAAGGCCATTCTCCTTGGTTACACACACATGCTTCCCCTCTCCAAGGCATGTGGGCTTCATATAAAATCTGAATTAAAGTGATTCTGTCCCTATGTTCTCCCTCTTCTCCTCTCTTTCTTGCTCACACACACACACACACACACACACACACACACACACACACACACACACACAGATATAGTGTTGTTCTCAGCGTATAGTTTCTCCCTTGCGGTCTCAGTCGGGTCAGGCAGTGAGCAGTCACTGGTCACTGTCCTTGTTGACCACAATTAGACCACATAGTCAGAACCAGTCTAGAGGACCAGGAATGCTCATCCAAAAGGGATCAGGGGTGTGAGTGGGGTTGTATGATGCTGTGAGTGTGTGTCTGTGGTGGGTGGGGGGGGGGGGGATTTTATCCCCCTTAGGGTGTCTCTGTCCTCCATATCAGACCCTCCCCTTCTGCTGTGCTGGCACGAGTGATGCCATGATGCCCAGCACTGGTTCAGAACAGGGGTCCCTCTTCACCCCCACCCGCCATATTTTCACCCCACCCTCCACCTTCCCACCATCCTCCATCTTCGACGAATCAGTGTGTTTCCTTATGCACAGGAGACTGGTGGATGGGAGGGAGGGAGGGAGGGAGGGAGGGAGGGAGGGAGGGAGGGAGGTAACAGTAGAGTGGCTCTCTTTTTTTATTTTCCTTTCTTTCCTTTTCTTCTCGCTCCCTCTGTCCACCGGAAAACTTTGAAATAATTTGTGTCTCGTGGGTTTTTACACATTCTAATTTCCAACTAAATGGGACATCTGTTTGAGAAAGGGAAGATATGCCACGGTTGCCAAGGCAACTATCAGTCTGAAGGAGGGGGGAACAAAAGTCCAACAGCTTTTATGGACAGAATTAGACTTTAGTGGATGTAGCTAACGCACATTATCCCTCCAAGACAAACAGAGCTTAGACACATGCTAGTCCCTCTCTGTCACTCTCTCTCTTTCCCTCTCTTTCCCTCTTCCTCTCACTTTTTGCCTCATCCCCCTTTTTCTCTTCCCCTCTCTCCCTATCTCTTCTCTCCGCTCCTTCCCTATTTCAACCCTCCCCCCTCTGCAGAATCAGAAGAAAAAAAAAAGATACGCATCACATTGAGATCTGCCACCAATTCAAAAGGAAAGCCCCTCCCCCATATCCCCCATCTCTCCACTCTTTCCCCGTCTCCCCCACTGTCGTCTCAACTGTCTCTCCTCCTCTGTGAAGCCACCTCTTCCTCCATGGTAATTGGCCATTATTTAGAACAGGAAGGGACAAATGTGCTTCCCTAGCGCTTCTAAATGCTATTTAAATGGGAATTCATTATGTTCTCTGCTAACAGGGTTAGCGCTGTTATTAGGGCTGTTATTAGGGAACTGTGGAAATGAGACAAGCAGGCAAGCAGCAGTCAAAATACGGCAAAGACCTGTTGTCTGCCTGTGACACTCTATAGAGGTGTGTTTTGAATGGATTCAGCCTAGACCCTGGATGATAGGTGTATGGGCAGGTATGGACACAGGAGAAAGATGTCAGATCATCTACTCAACCTGCAGATTACTTCAAAGTGGAGGGGGAAATTCAGATTACTGTGCATTGGACCTTATGTTGACCCAGATCAGTGTTAACAAAATGGTAGGTCAACTCGTGGCTTTTACATCATAAGTGCTGGCTTGAAACAAGATCACTACTTTAAGCATTAGGTAGGTCATCGCACAGACAAATCTTTAAGGAGAACCTTGCTGGCATATTTGGGTATATTCTGTTCCTCACTCTGCCCACTCCCCTCTTTCTTTCTTGGCCCTCCTCCTCCCTCCAACCCTCTTTGTCTGCCAATCTTCCTGTCTGTCTGTTTGTCCATCAATCTCTATTTTTTTCATGTTTCTCTTCTTCTCTCATTCTCTCCTTCCTTTCTCTGTTTCTCTCTTTCTGTCAAGTGTATCCACATTGGGAGAAGACATAGGTGGTGGCATGTGGACTTCCACATGAAATGTGGAAGTGTCCTGAGTGGCGCAGTGGTCTAAGGCACTGCATCGCAGTGCTAACTGTGCCACTAGAGATCCTGGTTCGAATCCAGGCTCTGTCGCAGCCGGCCGCGACCGGGAGACTCATGGGCGGCGCACAATTGACCCAGCGTCGTCCAGGGTAGGGGAGGGAATGGCCGGCAGGGATGTAGCTCAGTTGATAGAGCATGGTGTTTGCAACGCCAGGGTTGTGGGTTCGATTCCCACGGGGGGCCAGTATAAAAAATAATAATATATATGTATTCAATAACTGTAAGTCGCTCTGGATAAGAGCGTCTGCTAAATGACTAAAATGTAAATGTAAATCCCCCACCCTAGCAGCAACGTTAGTGCAACATTAGTGTAACGTGTCTCTGTGCATCCTGTGAGAGCAGCATCCGACGGGAGCTCATTATCGCTGGGCATGAAGTCGTCTGGCAGGACCCAGCAGATTTGTCATCTCTCAGTATCTCGCACTACCCAGCCAGGGATAGGGGAAGAGAGGGAGGGGAGAGAGGGGGAGAGAGGAGTGGGGTCTTTGTTCGGGGTAGTTAGCTACAGAATCTGGAGAAACTCACAGAGCATTTCATGACTATGCACAGTAACTCTGTTCCTGACATTGTATTTTCATAGGGATCCATGACAGACATGTCATAGTGTGACTACATGTCTTAATATTCTAACCTTGTGAGGAGTCTATTGATTAGGTAGAGAGGGTGATATAATTATGTTTACTGCATTTTGCTTGAGATTGTATCGGCAACTGTGTTGTAACTTATAAATTCTTATTTTGAAAAAGGGCCGTAAATTGCTGAAACATTGTCAATAAAAGTGTTCCTTCCTCCTCATTCTCTCAGGTTAATACAGTAAGAAATGCTTTTAGCCTGATTTAGTTTCAGAGCTCCACTTGCTGATATATGGTGTGATGTAAAACACCAGACATATTAGTGATAATACGATAGTGAACGACCCAGAAATATTAGTGATAATACGATAGTGAATGACCCAGAAATATTAGTGATAATACGATAGTGAATGACCCAGAAATATTAGTGATAACACGATAATGAATGACCCAGAAATATTAGTGATAATACGATAGTGAATGACCCAGAAATATTAGTGATAATACGATAGTGAACGACCCAGAAATATTAGTTATAATACAATAGTGAACGACCCAGAAATATTAGTGATAATACGATAGTGAATGACCCAGAAATATTAGTGATAATACGATAGTGAATGACCCAGAAATATTAGTGATAATACGATAGTGAATGACCCACAAATATTAGTGATAACACGATAGTGAATGACCCAGAAATATTAGTGATAATACGATAGTGAATGACCCAGAAATATAAGTGATAATACGATAGTGAACGACCCAGAAATATTAGTTATAATACGATAGTGAACGACCCAGAAATATTAGTGATAATACGATAGTGAATGACCCAGATGCCATATTCTGTTGTGTAGCCCTAAATTCCTGCAAAGTGGTGTGTATGTTTAACTACTAGAAGTCTTTCCTGTTACAGCAGGGGGTCGCAGTTCCAGAGAGACCCACTAGGTGTCATCCTCCGACAACCTTAGGCCCCTCCTCACTCACAGTCAGGACTAATCATCATCCTACTGGTTCACCTGTGTATTTATTCCCTCACTTCCCTGTGTTCCCTTGCTCAGTTTTCTCTGCTAGTTTCTCTATGTCCAGCAGTACTACTCAGTGTCTGATCGGTGATCTATGTACAGGTACTTGAAGTGTTCTCCCTGTTTCGTTATTTGTTTCAGTCTTAAGTAGTGTTTCGTATTTTGGCTGTCAGCCGGTTTTTGGAGACTTATTTTTATCGTGATAAGTCCGTTATTTTGTATTTTGGCTTCGGGACCACCAGTAAAGATCCTTGTTTCATCATCTCTGCCTACTGTCTATCCTGCACCGCACCTGGGTCACACCTCACCCCAACCCTTACACTTTCCTAAGTCCCACTTTTATGCATTTCACTGATGTAGTTTTGATGTGTGTGCAGATTTACAATTGACAGATCATAAGTGAAGCATAAGCTGTGTAAGCTATATCACAGGTATAGGAGAGACGTGTGTGAGAGGCTCAGTCCCTGATCAAACACTGTTTCCTCTGAGATTCTGACTGGGCTAGTTTCTGCTGATCCTTACTTTTCTAACTGTTCCTAAAAAAAGAGAGAGAGAGGGAGGGGGAGAGGCACGAAGGAGAGGAAAGCGAGGGAGGGCAGAGATGCATTTGTCTTTTCTGACATTCAACTTGATTACAGAGCAACAGCAGCAGGCAGGAGAGACAGGGGAAGAGAGTGACAGAGGAAGAGAGTGACAGAGGAAGAGAGTGACAGAGGAAGAGAGTGACAGAGGAAGAGAGGAGAGCAGGAACAAGAGACACATCTATTCATCTGTCACTAACCCTACGCATGAGTCCCTCTCTGTCACTCTCTCGCTTTACCTCTCACAATTTCCCCATTTCCCCATTTCTCTGTCTGTCTGTCTGTCTGTCTGTCATTTCTCTTTCTTTATCTGTCTGGTGGTACGTCTGTATCACTCTTTTTCCCCATTTCTAATTCATCGTTCTCTTTTTTGTCTTTGTCTATCCGTCTCTCCTTCTCCCTACAGTATATAATATATTTCTGTTCCCCCTCTTTTTTCCTCTCCTCTCCTCACTCCCTCTATCCCTCATCGTTCCCCTTTAGAGGAAGTCTGCCTGCATTTGATTAAATGTGGGAATCAGTCTATAGGGAGACTGAGTTCTGCCAGGTGTGTTTGTGAGTGTGTGAGAGAGTGTTTGTGCATGTGAGTGTATGTGTGATCGACACGGGGCGGTGAGAACGATGTTTCAGCATTTCACCAAACAAGCAGAATGAATGGCACAGTGGAGGAGTAGACATGGAAGAGAGAGAGGACAGGAGGGAGAAATAGAGGGAGAGAGAGATGGAGGGAGAGAGGAAGAGCGGGAGGGACGGGTGAGGGGTATGTGACAAACACAGGTGGGAGCTCTGGGATTTATGGGGGGGAGGTGGGGGTTAGTGGTTGGTTTAGACAGCAGCTGCACTTCATTGACGGGGCTCCCTGTTGGAATGGATGAAACCAGCTTGATTTGACAAAGAAATGTAGATTTTCAAGAGGAAATGTACAGGCAGCTTCACAGCTGTATAATATTGTTGTGTGCTGCTGCTAGTTTATTAAATAATAAAGATTAGATTTTTACTGACAGAATAGATGCTCTCCTTTTAGAAAACCCTGTAAGAACACATTTATGGCTTTAAACCTAACATTGAAGGTGTGGGGGGTTCTTGGGTTGTGTGCTGCTGCTGCTGATGATGAGTGTGAAAGCTGTGAATGAGCACAGCTGTGAGGCTGACTGCTGCTGGGCCAGAGAACCAGGCCTTTCAGACTTCACACAAGACAAGTGTCTCTGTACCCATCACTGTTTTGTTGATGAGGCTTGGTGTGTGTGTGTGTGTGTGTGGGCAGATGTCCCTGCACTCTGTCACAGATGGGCTTTGCGATGCCACCTTGGTCTGCTCCAGCTTCGCTAGGATGGTTGGACACTGAGACTACTGCTGTATAGGGGTGTGTCTGTGTATAACAAAATGTGTATATCAGCTCAGAGGGAGTTGTGCAGGTTTGTGTGTCAGTGCGTTTGTGTAAGCCCTGGGGCCAGACATTGACTGGTGTAACTCAGTGAGTGTACTGTACGGTGTTTAGTGGATGAGAGCTCGGTGGTAGTCCGTCACCTAATCCTCCACCCACCCAGTGCTTAGACCCCTACTGCGCTCACCGCTCGCCTGCAATTAAACCACTACAGAGACACACACACAGGCGCTGAGAGAGGGAAAGATGGGAGGAGAGACAGCAAAACAGCATTGCTTGATTTCCCATGGGTCAACATTACGGATAAAGTTTCCCTGTTTCGGTGTCTTGTGTGTATTCATATTTCTTTCAGAATTTGGAGCGTGTATGCACTTTGTGTATGTATGCATAGCGTGCGTGCGTGCATTTGTGTGTGTCAGCCCGGTGCTCCTCGGTTCCTCCTGACCCTGCTGGGTGTTACATAAGTCACGCTGAGGGCCAATATGTCCCCAATCTGCCTCTCCACAGAGAGAGGGGAAGGGGGGATGGGGGCAGTTAGAGGTAAAGAGGTGGAGAGGTGAGATTAGACAGGAAGAGAGGGAGGGAGAGAGTGGGTGTTCACTAGATGACCGACATATAGAAGGAGTGTGATGCGTGCAAAGAGTTTATTCCGTCGATAAACAGTTGCGCAAGCATGCGACAACAAAACTCAGGCACAGGGGAAATATCTACCCTGGCAACAACAAGGTAAGGGTAGCTCAACCGAGCTACACACAGCTCACTACAAACAATCACCCACACAGACAAGGAAGCAGAGGGAACACTTGACTAATGACTAATTGGGGATAAGGACCAGGTGTGTGTGATTAATTAGACAAGACAAGTGGAGTAATGATAAATGGATCGGCAGCAGCTAGTAAGCCGGTGACGACGAACGCCGAAACCTGCCCGAACAAGGAGGGGAGGCAGCCTCGGCGGAAGTCGTGACAAGGAGGAATAAATAGATTGATTTATGGTACACTGATAGATCCAATAAAATGAAGATGGAGCATGAAAGATTAAAGAAGGACAGGGGGAAATGAAGAAAGATGGTGACAGGAAGAGCGGGAGGGTAAGGTGGTGTTGAAGTAAGGACTGTTCTGTAGCTCACACAGGGAAAGGGGATATCCAGTCAGTTGCACAACTGAATGCATTTAACCGAAATGTGTCTTCCACATTTATCCCAACCCCTCTGAATCAGAGAGGTGTGGGGCCCTGCCTTAATCGACATCATCGGCGCCCTGGGAGCAGTCGTTGTTGGGGATTAACTGCCTTGCTCAAGGGCAGAATGGCTGATTCGAACCAGCGACCTTTCAGTTACTGAAGGCTGGGCCGGGCCCTGTCACATTTCCTTATTGTCCGAGTCAGATATACAGTACTCTGCCTTTCAG
The DNA here is from genome assembly GCF_964263955.1 of Coregonus lavaretus. Lineage (NCBI taxonomy): Eukaryota > Metazoa > Chordata > Actinopteri > Salmoniformes > Salmonidae > Coregonus > Coregonus lavaretus. The sequence goes on from NC_140000.1 coordinate 41,161,827, forward strand.
CATTCTCTCTCTCTCTCTCCTTCCCAATCTCTTATTTTCCCTCTATCCCACTCCCTTTATTTCCCTCTCTTTCAATCTCCCTCTCTTTCTCTGCATCAGTGTCTGTCTTTCTCCCTCTCCCTCTCCCTCTCCTTCCCCCTTTCTCTCTCCCTCCATCTCTCCTCCTCCCTGTGTCTCAGTAGTCCTGCTGTGAGGATCAATCTTGCCGGGTGGACTGGCTTGTGTGTGTGGTAGTCGTGATTAAACATCAAAGTCTGTACATTAACCATTGTGTGCAGGAGGGAGAATAGTGTGCGCCGGGAAAGGTTTAGAGTTGGGATTAATAATGGAAAAGAGAAAGAAACATATTTCTCTGTAACATATGAAATAGTGTCTGCTTGGAGTCAAACTCTCTTATGCTTCTCCGATGTACTGGCGTGGGCTGTGTGTGTGTGTGTGTGTCTGTAAATTAACTTATAACTGTCCTATTCAAATATTTTAATCCTATTTTGTGTGATCGAGAGAATGGGACAGAAGCAGTGTTGATGCTACTTCTTAAACGGACTCATTTTAAAATGGCTCCTGATTGGCTCATGGAGTAGACTAAAGAAGACAATAGGAGATATCAGACAATCAGAAGACATAAGAGTATCTAGTAGTATTTAATAGTATCTAATAATGTATTGTTTGTGTGTAATTAACCTGTAATAGTAAGTAGTGTTAACAGTCAGTAGCCTGTGTTTGAACTAGCCCACCTAGCCTCAAGGCTAGTGAATGAGTGAATGAGAACAGGAAGACACTAATAGCATCTCTAAGCAGTTCTGTTGACCTCTATCTGAGCAGCGGAGTCCCAATGGACGTCTCCCACCCCGGAACACTTTTAATTGAAACAGGCTCTTAACGAGGTTAGCTGCGGGGGGTAGTGAGGGGGGGGGGCATCATGTACGAAGACACACGTCAAGTGGTGCGGGGAGGCGGGTGGGTTTAATAAGAAGAACTCCGCTCTTAGGAGTGACGAGTGACAGCAACCCACTTTAGTATTACCCAGATACGTACACACATTCGTACACACATACAGTACACACACACACGCAGTCTAATAAGAGCACACAAGCAGAGTGTACGTCGTGACTCTGTGTGTGTGTGTGTGGGTGTGTGTGTTCCTCCCCTTCCTCACAGGCTGTTATTAGGGTCGTTAAGTCGACAGTAGCTCTTAATTAACTCAAGCTGAGGTGATGATGGTGGGGTGTGACTGCATCCACACTGCTTCACTGAGAAATGGCAAACTTGAAATGAACACCCACACACACACACACACACACACTCCTGTAGCATACACACATTCATTAGCTGTCTCTCATCATCTATTCCATCTTCCTGTTCTGCTTCTCTTCATACTGTTTGTCAAAATATGTATAGAGAGAACCCAGACTGGTTCTATACTGTATAGATACCACTCTCTTCTGTGTTCTCTCTCCGTTTTTCTTTACCTCCCTTTCTCTACCTCTTCTCTTTTCCTCTGTCTCACAACATCACTAAAGCCATCTCCCTCTCTTTCTCTCTATTCTCTCTTTCTCTCTTTCTCAGCAAGCCTGTTCCTCTCTAGACCTCAGGATAAGTCTGGAATTGATTTAGATTTAAAATTCCTCTCTTCTTCTGGCGTGGTGTTTTTCTTCCTAACGACTGTGAAGTTAACCAAAGTGTGTGTGGTTAACGCCTCACGCCCCTCAGCACTGCCTGATTCGTTAATCATTCATGGGCTTTCTCCAATGATATCATTAGGCTTCTGAATGGAGAAATATACACACACACTCACTGAAATAGTTACACACACGCATTACCGAGAGCGAGACTGATCTCTTATTTGTTTTCAAACCTTCTATAATATTACCCTGTTAAGTAAGGTGGGGTTTTGGGTAAACCTGACTCTCTCTCTCTCTCTCTCTCTCTCTCTCTCTCTCTCTCTCTCTCTCTGTCAGTCTCTCTCTCTCTCTCTCTCTCTCTCTCTCTCTCTCTCTCTCTCTCTCTGTCAGTCTCTCTCTGTCAGTCTCTCTCTCTCTCTCTCTCTCTCTCTCTCTGTCAGTCTCTCTCTCTCTCTCTCTCTCTCTCTCTGTCAGTCTCTCTCTCTCTCTCTCTCTGTCAGTCTCTCTCTCTCTCTCTCTGTCAGTCTCTCTCTCTCTGTCAGTCTCTCTCCGTCAGTCTCTCTCTCTCTCGCTTCAGAAAAGAAAGGGGGAAAAGAATCACATTAAATGAAAGTACGGTATGCCGTTGTTTTTTCCCCAGTGTGCTTTGCTTTGCCCCTAGACGACGCCTAGGGATCCAGCGCTCTAACTCAAACATCTGTTTCCTTCTTTTTCATATCCATAACAAATAACAAACCTTGGGTATTAACAATCTTTAATACGCTGAGCACGTCCCCAATTATCCTCCCTAACTGCACCAAAAAACGCTAGTTATATTCTAATCCCTTTCCTGGTCAAATCATATTTATATAGTAGAGATGTTATCCACGGTATTATATTATTTTAGTTTTCGTGTTTAGACGGCAAACAGAAGAATCAGGGTTTTTCCTGGAATGAAGATACACTCTCACAGTAAAATCAGTGTAACTTCCTTTAGCTACTGTGTTAAGGATGTAACATGCTACACTGCTGACATATGACGTTTTATATGGTCCATGTCTTAAAGGAATACAGTCAAATAACTTTCAGTCAGGTGAACTTTCAGAGCCAGATGAACTTGTGGATACCATTTGTATGTCTCTGTGTCCAGTATGAAGGAAGTTGGTGGTAGTATCGTGATCCAATGCTAACTAGCGTTAGCACAATGACTGGAAGTCAATGGGTATCTGCTAGCATGTTAGATACTGTATAGCATGTGATTTTGGCCCTAGTGGTAGAAAATCCCAGACTTTTAACTTGAGACGAGCTGTAAGTGGGAACAGAAAGAAGAAATGCAAGTATTTACATAATGTACAAACTCACTTTTTTCTCTCTCATTCCCTTAATCTCTATCTCATTCCATCTCCATGTCTCTCTCAATAGCCCCTTGATTCTTTCTCATCTCCCCTTTTTCGCTTTCCACCCCCCTTTCTCTCTCTCTCTTTCTCTCTCTCTCGGTCTCTTTATCTAACCCTCTGTTAAGAAAATTACAGTCCAATAGCGATTACCAGAGAAAAGTGCTTTTCCTCTGTCTCTCATCACTCGTTTGTACTTCATCTCTCCATTCAGATATGAAGAGGGGATGGATGGGGGGCGCATCAATAGAGGTTGCGTCTCAAATGAACACTCTATTCCCAATATAGTGCACTACTTTTGACCAGGGCCCATAGGGGTTCTGGTCAAAAGTAGTGCACTAGGGAATAGGGTGCCATTTGGGACGCAGAAGAGACTGGCAGCTCATCTCATTTTAATTGAGACATCCATGTTAAGACGAACATGAATATTTAACGGGCCCAATTAATATGCTAAGGCAAATTTAAATGTTTAAAAATTCACTGTGTAAATTAGTCAAATTGCGTTCACTGGGAACTTCAGACGTTTCATCAAGTGTTTAGGCTCTGATGTCCCAAAGTGATGGAATTTAAATGGAGTAGATTCAAGCTGAAATGGGACACCGTTTCCCATAATGCATCTCTCACTCTGTCTCCTTGACCTCTCTCAGGCGGTGACCCCAGGGTTGGGACCATCACCAAATGTATCCGTCTGTATTATACCACTAGGTCTCTTTTAATCAAGTGTGTGTATGTGCGCGTACATACAGTGGGGGAAAAAAGTATTTAGTCAGCCACCAATTGTGCAAGTTCTCCCACTTAAAAAGATGAGAGAGGCCTGTAATTTTCATCATAGGTACACGTCAACTATGACAGACAAATTGAGAAACAAAATTCCAGAAAATCACATTGTAGGATTTTTAATGAATTTATTTGCAAATTATGGTGGAAAATAAGTATTTGGTCTCCTACAAACAAGCAAGATTTCTGTCTCTCACAGACCTGTAACTTCTTCTTTAAGAGGCTCCTCTGTCCTCCACTCGTTACCTGTATTAATGGCACCTGTTTGAACTTGTTATCAGTATAAAAGACACCTGTCCACAACCTCAAACAGTCACACTCCAAACTCCACTATGGCCAAGACCAAAGAGCTGTCAAAGGACACCAGAAACAAAATTGTAGACCTGCACCAGGCTGGGAAGACTGAATCTGCAATAGGTAAGCAGCTTGGTTTGAAGAAATCAACTGTGGGAGCAATTATTAGGAAATGGAAGACATACAAGACCACTGATAATCTCCCTCGATCTGGGGCTCCACGCAAGATCTCACCCCGTGGGGTCAAAATGATCACAAGAACGGTGAGCAAAAATCCCAGAACCACACGGGGGGACCTAGTGAATGACCTGCAGAGAGAGCTGGGACCAAAGTAACAAAGCCTACCATCAGTAACACACTACGCCGCCAGGGACTCAAATCCTGCAGTGCCAGACGTGTCCCCCTGCTTAAGCCAGTACATGTCCAGGCCCGTCTGAAGTTTGCTAGAGTGCATTTGGATGATCCAGAAGAGGATTGGGAGAATGTCATATGGTCAGATGAAACCAAAATAGAACTTTTTGGTAAAAACTCAACTCGTCGTGTTTGGAGGACAAAGAATGCTGAGTTGCATCCAAAGAACACCATACCTACTGTGAAGCATGGGGGTAGAAACATCATGCTTTGGGGCTGTTTTTCTGCAAAGGGACCAGGACGACTGATCCGTGTAAAGGAAAGAATGAATGGGGCCATGTATCGTGAGATTTTGAGTGAAAACCTCCTTCCATCAGCAAGGGCATTGAAGATGAAACGTGGCTGGGTCTTTCAGCATGACAATGATCCCAAACACACCACCCGGGCAACGAAGGAGTGGCTTCGTAAGAAGCATTTCAAGGTCCTGGAGTGGCCTAGCCAGTCTCCAGATCTCAACCCCATAGAAAATCTTTGGAGGGAGTTGAAAGACCGTGTTGCCCAGCGACAGCCCCAAAACATCACTGCTCTAGAGGAGATCTGCATGGAGGAATGGGCCAAAATACCAGCAACAGTGTGTGAAAACCTTGTGAAGACTTACAGAAAACGTTTGACCTGTGTCATTGCCAACAAAGGGTATATAACAAAGTATTGAGAAACTTTTGTTATTGACCAAATACTTATTTTCCACCATAATTTGCAAATAAATTCATTAAAAATCCTACAATGTGATTTTCTGGATTTTTTTTCTCATTTTGTCTGTCATAGTTGACGTGTACCTATGATGGAAATTACAGGCCTCTCTCATCTTTTTAAGTGGGAGAACTTGCACAATTGGTGGCTGACTAAATACTTTTTTTCCCCACTGTATGTGTGTGTGTGTGTGCCCCCACACACACACACACTCGCTTGCATACATACACAGACGGGCAGGAAATGATAAAACACCCACCATCTGACGTTCCACTAAACACTGAAGCGCCAAGCGACGGACGGCGTGCCGCCGATAAAAGTTGGCGTTTCGAGTGACTGCTCTCTGCAAATTATAAAAAGCCGGCGGTACGAGAGCTAACGGCGGCGTCATCGTGGTTACACACGCGTGGCTCGCCTTACGGTACAGAGGAAGATGGATCTGAGGACTCATTGTTAGTGACATGTTAATTTCTCCACCGTCACTCACACACTGGAGGCATCCACTATCAAAGTGATGGGACACGGACCCAGCCATCAAGTCCCTCTCTTCCTCCTTCTTTTCTCCTCTTTTCTCTCTTCTCCCTCCCTTCCTGGGAGGCTTCAATGCCGACTGTTGAATCAAGCGGTCGTTAATGTTTAATGTTGAGGTTTTATAGCCTAGCGCTTTCTGCCTGCGTCTCTAAGGTTCTGTCTCATTCATGCTATTGCACTTTGTACGTGGCAGCAGTAGTGTTTAATTTAAGTTTAGAGGGAGGGAGTTGATTTGATTTGTCAGAGCAGATGATTGAGGTTCAGAGGTTAAGTGCCATTTTGGCTCTTAATCTGTCCCCCAGCAGGGCTCAGCCTTATTAGAGATGATGATGATGATCTGATGGATGATTGTTTTGACAGTGATATGATATACTGTATTAATCTCTCTCTCTCCTCTCTCTCCTCTCTCTTTCTCTGAGCCAGGCAGCCATGGTATTATGGCTGGGGGTTCAACCTACCAAGAGGTCAGGCTCTGTTGGACAAGTGGAACCAGATCCCCGACTCCACCGACATACTGGTCACACACTGCCCCCCACTGGGTGAGGGACACATTACACCTGGGGGACACAATCATGAGACAGCATCGCACGCACACACACGTTACATACACACGCACAAATGTACACATTCGCACACGCACATGTGCGCAGACCCAATGCTTTGATAGACTGTCAAATAAGTCATACTTTTTGAATAATCTGTAATTTATTCCTGTTATCATCCTCGTGTAAATATCTACCCACACTTACATACACATTTGCATAACACACACACACACTTTCACACCTCATCTCCCGCTGCAGCTGGGAGATGCTCAGACGAGTGTGTGTGATTGATTTATGTGGCTCCAGCGTGGCGTCTCGCCTCTAAACACAGGGAGTTATTTTCCGTTCAGTTTAGCCAAGTGTCTCCAGCTCCCCTCTCCTCATAAGCCACCAGCATATGGAGCAGCTACAGCCGGCCACTAATGCGTGTTAGAGGGAGAGACAAAGAGAGGGGGATAGAGAGAGGCTGGGGAGGAGGAGGAGCGAGAGGGAGGGAGAGAAGGAGAGAGAGACAGAGGGAAAGAATGAAGAGGACAGAGAGGAGTGAGCGAGTAAAGAGAGAGACGGACAGAGAGCTACAGAGAGACGGACGGTCTAAAGAGAGAGGAAGAGAGAGAAAGAGAACAGATAGCGAGGGATAGGTGAAAAGGGACAGAGTGAAAGAGTGAGAGACGCTGTTCGTTCGCACTGCGGCAAAACCTGTCGTCTTTTATGGGGCGCGATAAAGCGATGGAACGGAGATGGAGGCGAAATATGGCCTCTTTTTATCTAGCGCTGAGGAGGAAGTTACACAGGAGGGAAAAAGCTGTATACACACCAGCTGCCTTAAAACAAGCAGAGAATTAGAGTTGAGTGTCCAGAAATGGAGACAGAGCCATAACTCTCTACATCATCACAAAAGTCTCCACAGACTTGTAAAGTAACCCAAAGTGATTTGTAGGGGTTTTAGCTGAATTGCATTTTCTTATTTTGAGCTTTTCACTAGATTTCAAAGCACTTCCAGTGTGTGTCACCCCATCCACCACCAATGTGTGCATGGCAGAAGAAAGACAAGTCTTGTTAGTGTTTCTATTGACTCAGCAGTATGCTTCCTATAGTGACACTAAATCAGTCTCTCTCACACACGTCACACTGCGTGTAGCAGAGTGCAGCGGTGTGTGTAGCAGAATGTGTGTGATTCATCTCTATTCTCTACAGGGCTTCTGGAATAGTGTATTATAATATTGGTGGGGTTTAGTGTGTATATGGGGTGTAGTCATGTGTCTGTATGTTATATCACCAATGTTTACTATGCAGTTATTGATGTGTGTTGTGTTGCTGTCTCTTTGTAGGGTTCCTGGACTGGGTTCCTAAGAAGATGCAGCGCGTGGGCTGTATGGAGCTACTCAACACTGTCCAGAGGAGAGTACAGCCCAAACTACATGTGTTCGGACACATCCACGAAGGTACACACCCACACACACACACACACAAACGCACACACACACACCAACGCACACACACACTTTAATTCTGTATGAATGAGGTTTCTCATACTGCTACACAAACCTGCATATTTAAATCAGATTATTGATCTTGTAGCACAAGGTCTTTGGAATACATCATTATGACGTGTTTATGGATTCTTGCAACGAGGCTGTATTTGATTCTATTAGTCATATATTATGCCTATAAGTGGTACCGTAGCGTCTCATCCAGACTTGTAAGGGGGGGCTGAGAGGCCTTCTCTCCAGGCTGAGAGATGCTTTTTTGGGGTTAGCAGCTCAGCGTGGGTCCCCTGGAGCACCATGGCCCCGTCGGAGAGGACCAGATTAGTAACTAGATCAGATTCACACAGGGAGGAACAGGCTGGATTTAGCCCTGTGTGTGGATCTGAGTGGGACTGCGATAGATTGGGAGCAAGGAAGAAGGGAGAAAAAAGGAATTGTAGCTTTTGTCATTTGTCACACATTCGTAAGACCAGTTCATTATGAGTGATCTAAAAAGGCAAAAAGTATCTCACCTGTAAAACATTTGCTACATGTCAAACGAGATGCAGTTGCCGCTGTAAGTGTTAGATGTGGATAGTTGTGTCAATAAAGGGAAAGGTAGAGAGAGTGGAAAGAAGTCAATGAATAAATGAGTGTTACTGTAACAGTCTTTATCTCCCGCTCTGATAGTTGTATCCCCTCCTCTCTCCTCTACCTCCTCCAGGTTATGGTATGATGACTGACGGCACCACCACGTTCGTCAACGCCTCGGCCTGCACCGTCAATTTCCAGCCCATGAACCCGCCCATCGTCTTCGACCTGCCCAATCCCACCAGGACCACATGACTAGAGAAGCCCCGCCCTGCTGAGCCCCCCTCCAATCAGGAGCCTAGTGGTGCGAAGGCAGGTAGGTGAGGGTGGTGGGCAGGTGTGGTGGAGTACTGTAGATATTCAAGGCTCTAACTGATGCTGTGTGTGTGTGTGTGTGTGTAGCACAACATTCACACACGCCTAAGTCTCTTACGGACGATGTGTATGTCTAGAGAGACAGGCGCTGTTGCCAATCCTCACTTGGCAAATCCATTGATGTTCTTTTATGTACTGTCTTTATTTCAACAAAAGCTCTTACAAACTGGAAAGTAAGGCAAAAGACAGACCCCAGATGTCAGCATTAGTCTGTAAATCTTCTGTTGTACTTCTACTGCACTGACGATCTGATCTGGCTCTCAGATAGAGAAGAGGACAGGGGGAACTTTGTCTGCTGTGTCATTGTTTGGACTCACAGTCTTTCTCTCAGAAGAAGACACTGGATAACTCTCATTCTCTCTTGCTTCCTCATAGAGGACTCTGTTAAGCCACCAGTGGAAGTTGCTCAGTGGCGGCGTTTTGACATTGTGACAGTGTGGTCCACACTTCATTTGAGACTTTCCCCTGAGGAGTGATGGAACATTTACCAGTAGGGTTTTAGAACATGAACCGAATCTGTAATTTTGGACTTTGTGGAGCTGTTTGCCAGCACAGAGAGGACACGCCCTGCCAGTACTCTAATATCACAGTTCCTGCACTGCAGATTAAAACACTGGTTTCCTCTCATCCCTTTTTCTCTTGATCCCGCTTTTTCTCTCTCTCTCTCTCTCTCTCTCTCTCTCTCTCTCTCTCTCTCTCTCTCTCTCTCTCTCTCTCTCTCTCTCTCTCTCTCTCTCTCTCTCTCTCTCTCTCTCTCTCTCTCTCTCTCTCTCTCTCTCTCTCTCAGGCATGGTGGTTTGTGTGTGAGATCAAAGTGTGTGTGTGTGTGAGGGCAGCAGGAGGTCTCAGCCACGGGCTGTGTGTGAGTATAAGTGTCAAACGTGTTGACACCACTCCCCTGGGTCTCATTACAACTCTCAGTAAGCATCTCTTCCCTTCTTCTCTTTTTTCCCCCCTCTCTCTTTCTTCCCTCCTCCATCCCTCGTTGCATGTGTAATCAGCTCACCCTCTTATTCCTGGCTCGTGTGCTGTGATCCTGACAAGTTTATTCCGAGGTCACTGGCCGGGAAGTCTGCAAGATTTTGATTCCGAGTACGGAATACTGGGAATTCATAATACCCAACAAAGCGGATTGGGAAATGTGTTCGCTCCTGACCCTGTACAGGAGCAGGGGTGTCTGGAATGTTCTCGCTGCTCTATGGTGCCCTTTCTGGGAGAGATGTATCATGGGAATGAACTTTGAACTCTTAGTGGACCAATGGATGAAGATGAGGTGTAGGCCTAAATGTACCATAACTGGTCAAGAAGTTGGACCTGTAAATCTACGTCACCTGTCATTGTAAAAAAAAAAAAAGTTAGCAATCAAGGTTTACTTAAAATGTTGCCATGCATTTAAAAGTTGTTAAATATTTGTGTGTTGTTAAAAAAGAGGCAGTGCAGAAACAATGTTTTAATTTTAAGTTCAGTTCTTATATAGGCTAGTAAATGCTTATTACTGTATAATATTATCTGTACTATGTTACACTCTAAAAAATGCTGGGTTGTTTTGGTTGACCCAACTGCTGAGTTGCAGGCGTTGGGTCACTTAGTTGGGTTGATATCTTTAAAAACTGCAGGGTTATTGATGCTGGGTTATTGGTGCTGGGTTATTGAGATATGACCCAGCAGGTCAGATCAGAAGACTGGAGGTGTAGTTTAGTAGGGCCGTGGCTTTCAGATAGTTCTTTTTAACCACCCATGAGAGTAAATGTCATTCCTGTTCATCTGTTCTGTTGCATAGTTATCACATATTAAGGTAGAATATTTACATTTTGTAGCTTCAATGACACATACAGATGTGTATGAGTTCCCTAAAAGCCTATGTAAATCCCATTGTTGGGATACAATAAAGTGGTATACCTTATTATGATAAGTAATAGATAATCTTAATATTACAGAAGAATGTGTAAAAAAATCATTGAAATGTTAATTTGCGGTATGTACATTTAAGATGATGAACAGGAATGACATTTACTCTCACGGGTGGCCAATAAGATCTAGCTGAAAGCCACACCCCTAATAAACAATGCCTCCTGAAAATAACCTAAGGATTACGTTAAAAACTCTAAAGTTTTGCTGTTGTATTTCTAGTTCGTTCCTTGGGGCATGCTGTTCTGAATCTAATAACTTTTGATGACAATCTGCTTGTATTGTATATCATTGTTATCATTGTTTGGCATATACTAACTATTGGGATTCTTTTTTTTGCTTTAATGATGTCCAATATTTTTTTTATGTGAAAGAAAAATACATCCACCGATTTTAGAATGGTATTGTATAATGTGTTGCCCCTGGAGACAACTCTGTAAATGTAAAATACCTTTCTTAAAACTACCTGCTTCTGGTTTTCTGAGAGATTATCTACATAAATTTTATTAAACCTTATCTGTGACCAATGGATCATCCCTCCTTTCTTCCCCACACTCTTTCTTTGTGTAAGTTTTCCTTCTTTCTTTTCTTTTGTTCTGTGTCTTAAAAAAAAAAGATGTGGTGATACAAAAAAAGATCTCAGCTTGGCTCTTTTGCACCAATCAAACGTATCTGTGTCTCATATCAATTATGTGAGCCGGGACCAGAGTTAATTTCCAGTGTCTAAACCTGGGTTCCTCATCTCTCATTTGATAGCTTGGTTCTTCCACACCTCTGCACATTCTAATGAGAACCCTCGTTCAAATAATTACATTAGTAATCCCGGAGGAAATGGGGTAATGTATTTGCAGATGGCTTTTTGCTTTACACTATTAATACAGTACCTTTCATATAGACTCCCATCTCCTCTCTCTCTCTCTTTATTTTCCCTCCTTCTATCCCTCCCTCCCTCTCTCTCTATCTTTCCATGGTCTCGCACTCCATCTCAATCGCCCCCTTCCATTTCTCGCTCTCTCTCGCTCCATCATTCTGTAGATTATTTAGATAATGATTTCTCTCTCTCTCTCTGGGTTCTGTCTTGCAACGGTGATGCCGTCTATCTCATGAATGACAAACACATTCTCCTTCTCCTTGTCATCCATTTAGTTTCCCGTCAGATGGGAACAAAGACAGTCCCCTGCGTGTAGCAGAATCTGTACATCATCCAAAAGCACTTTGTTTGGTTGGGTTTGGTTTGGAAAGCAATCAGTATCATAAAGTCATACAGCAGAGAGATACATCGGTATGTTAGAGGGCGAAAACACTGTAGGTATGCCAGAGGAAGATATATATTTTTTATAATACTTCACTTTTATATATTTTTTATATATATGATATGATTTTGTAATAATTCTGTGTATCCCTCCTTCACTCAGTGGTGCAGTAAAATTATAGCGATCAATATGGACTGATTTTATCAGTGATAACTAGCTAAACCTTCACAGGAGCCTACAGTAGGGCCATAGTTAGAGGTCAGAGGTTAGAGGCCGGGTAGGAAGCCCCGTAGGAAGTCATTGTAGGAGATCTTCCCCATAGTGTTCTTGTCAAAGAAAGAGGTGAGGTGGAAGAATTCCTCCTCGGAAAGGTTCCCTCTGAACTGCCTTAGCTCCTGTAGAAATAAACTATCAGGATTAGCTGCTGTGTGTGTGTGTGTGTGTGTGTGTGTGTGTGTGTGTGTGTGTGTGTGTGTGTGTGTGTGTGTGTGTGTGTGTGTGTGTGTGTGTGTGTGTGTGTGTGTGTGTGACTATGTCACGTGTGTGACGTGTTGTTATTAGTCAACAGCTTTTTAAATAATGGTCAAACAGTAGATTGTTGGACTGTACCTTTCTGAATTCCTTGATGGAGATTTTGCCACTGCGGTTGTGGTCGAAGGTAACAAAGTTTTGCCTCATGGAGCGCCAGAACTGCTCGACCGGGTCATAGAGCCTCAGCATGGCTTCTACACACTGTCTACTGAGAACACCCCCACTCATCTGGACCGCAAGGGAACCACAACCAGACCGCATCAGGACCGGAGAAGACAGAGCAGAGTTAACAAACACCTAAAGACCATTGCATGGATGCAATCATTTCAATCATGTCGCTATTTTGTACACATTAAATTATGAGTTTAACTCAGTAAAGTAGCGGTCATATGTTCTATGAACTTGTTTTGAAAGACCGTTCCAGCATTAAGCACACAGGGGGTCTCTGGTTGCCTGGTTACCCAGACTCCTTGCTCCGGCCAAACGCTACGCCCACAGACGTTAGTTTCCTCTGCGCAATGAATCTAGATCTGAGTACCTCCCCGACCCTTCACCGAATGCGAACACATTCGGGGCTGTCTGATTGGTCCAGAAACCGATGGGTTGGGTCAGAGCCGGAACACACATGGGTACAGCGGCGGTTTGAAAATCCGTCATTGGCTTTGATACTCTGATTGGTTAGAGACGATCCAATCGCTGATGACTTTGTTTTGTACAACGGCGCTCGTCACCACAAACGACTTCAATGATGGCAGTCTCAGACTAAAGTATGTGGTGGACGACAGAGCAGCAGCAGAATCATTTAGTGTGAGTCACACAGATGGTTGGTTTGGTTAGTAGATAATGAGGGTTATAATTGTGAACCAAAGCCAATACGAGTAGGGGTTTGGATGGTTTGCAGCTCGCAGGTTGCCAGACAAGCTCTCACTCACTCTGGTGAGGCTTGGGGCCCTGCTTAATGCTAATGTTTAGAAGCCCAGTGTGGGGATATTCTCCAACCTGGCCACCGGTGTGTCATTTTTCTAAGCTTTTATTAACATACCTCACTGTGCCAAAAGCACACAAATCACCAAACTTGACGAATATGGTTGTCAAGGAGGAGACAGCAGAGAGCCCGAGGGTGGGAGAGGTCCCCGCTGAGTATACACAATCTGGCAACCCACCAGCACCGCCCCATCGTTTTACTTTACATACCCACTCCCCAGACCCCCTTCCCATTAAAAGTGACTGTTAATGAGCCAACAATGGACCAGAGAGAGAGCGAGGGAGAGGAAAAAAGAGTAGTATGAGAAAAGAGGAAGATAAAATATCTGTTTTCTCTCTCTCCCCAAATACTAATTTACCACAGTTTCTGCAGTAAAAACATTTATGTTCTTAATGCACTCTGTCCCATATTGACAGTAAGTTAAACAGGGGTGTACAATACCGGAGTAGTGGGGAGAGGTAGTTAAACAGGGGTGTACAGTACCGGAGCAGTGGGGAGAGGTAGTTAAACAGGGGTGTACAGGACCGGAGTAGTGGGGAGAGGTAGTTAAACAGGGGTGTACAGTACTTGTGTAGTAGGGAGAGGTAGTTTGGGCCGCTCAAAGGGCTGTCTGACCGCTGGCGGTTCGAAGTTGAGGAGGAAGTGACGTAGGAAGTCAGGATATGGCACGCGCCCACTGTCCCTCATGTCGAACTTTACGGCCAGCCAATCAAGCTCCTTCTGGGTCACACTGACGTTGAGGCCTTGGAGGATGTCTGTGACACACACACACAGCCAGGTATGTAAGTGATTTTTATCAATCAAATCATTTTGAGGTGGATTGTGAATTTAAGTTACATAAAATAATGATTGACTGGGAATAGCGAATCAGGCACTGTGCTGTACATATGTCACTCTGTGATTGGTTGTTTACCCAGGAAGCAGTGTGTGCTGATCTCTCCGTCGCTGTCTCTGTCCTCCTTCCTGTACCTCCTCACCTCCTCTGGATGTCCCTCCAGCAGCGCTGCACCTCCCCCTTCAGCCTGCTCTCCACCTTCTCACAGTCCACCAGGGGGCTCTCCCTCTCTCTCCCCGCCGTGGATGGACGCCTGGCCCTGCTGGACACACCCACCTCCGACTGGGGGAGGGGACAAGGTCAGGGGGATAGATAATGTGTGTTACTTTCAGTCTTAGATTAGAAGAGAGAAGGTATGTGTATTATGATTTGGATGCCATCCTAGTTAGGTTTGGATATCACTTCTGGTCTCTCCCAGGAGCTTACAGAACTAACCCTAACTGGGATGGCTTCTATAAAGCTACAAAGATGGAGTTGACTGATAAGCATCATGTATAGAGAGATCCTGTACTTCTGAGCGTTGGAGGTTGCTGCCTGTAGTCTTTGGCCTCTGTAGAGCTGGTGGGGATGATGACATCATATCTATGGGCCCAGGGGATGGTGGTGATGCGGATTTCATGGGACTGATGTCCTCTGGGTCTGTGGTCTTGTCCCTTATCCCTCCAGCTCCACTTACATGCTTCAGGAAGTCCCTGTACTCCAGATCCCCCAACACATTGACTGGCAGCTTCTCCCACACCCTCTCAAACTGAGGAGAGAGAGGCATTACACGTTTAGTACACACACAAAGAGACACACACATCATATCCCACATTTTCAAACTGATATTCACACATACACACTCATATTTACACACAAGCTTAATGAACTTCACGGATTACTAACATTCTCAATAAGTAGTCAATCATTATCAACACATACAGATTTGTTTTTGATTGCAATAATTAAAAACTAAGGAGAACTTGGCTGGCAAATGCACCAAAAAATGACATTTAATTTCTGTGAAGCTCATTTACACACATGCACGTATGCCTATTCCGGTTGTTTCTGCATGACAATCCATTGATAGAGTAGAATTGAATTGTGCCTAGTTTTTCTCCTTGGTGATGGTGTACAGGCAGGCGGAGACAACTTCCTCACTGATTGGCAGAGGCTGGGGCTGGGCAGGGAAACCTGCCTTACCCACTCTGTCCGACCAATCCTCAGGGGTCTGCACACACACATTCACACAGATGCACACACACGCACAAATAAAAACAGATGCATAATGCATTTGTATAGCCCCCCACCCCCCACATACACACACACACAGACCCAAACACACACACACACACACCTCCAGGTTGCATAGGTTGAACTGGTTGAGGAAGTCTCTCCAGTACACTGTGTGGTTCTCCCAGTTTAGCTTCAGTCTGTCGAGCAGGAATCTGAACTGGGTATCCGAGAGGCGGGCACAGAAATGGTCCAGCACCCGCCGGAACTCCAGAGGGGTGACCGTCCCGTTCCCACTCCTGTCGAAGGCAGAGAAGGCCTGAGAGACCAGACGGAGAGACAGGTGAGTAAGAGTAGGTGTGGCTGACCAGATGAGAGCATGTCTGAGCTTATGCAACTAGAAAGGACCTCCCTCAGTCTTAATGCATATTAAAAAGCACAGTTCATTTGTTACAATTTAAATCGTTTATTACTGTAAGTAGCTAAAACAAATTGACGTTAACTGTATATGATGTTGGTGTTTTACAGTGTAAGAGGCCTTCACAATGAGAGCCAGGGAAGAAGAGGGATAGAGTGTCGGGAGAGGCCTAACCTTGTGGAGCATATCCATCGATGCAGTGACCAGTTCCCGTATCCTACCAGCAGCTCTCTCAGGACTGAGCCACTCCAGACTCTCTGCTGGGTCAGGAGATCCACAGGGCCTAGGGGGGTGCTCACAACCCTTCCCTGTCTCGTGGTCAAACGCCTTCAGGAAGTCCACGTATGACAACTTTCTGTTCTCACTGTCCATTGGAACCTTGAGTCTAAAATATAGAGGAGACAGAAGTGTCTAAGTATTCAGCAGTTACTAACATCAGTTCAACATCAGTTCAACAGTACTCAACATCAGTTCAACAGTACTCAACATCCGTTCAACATCAGTTCAACATCAGTTCAACAGTACTCAACATCAGTAAATGCGCCTGCTTCCTGGAAAAAAACTAAACTTTTCAGGAAATGAAAAAGGGTTTCTTTTCAGATCTAGATCACAAGGCATTCCTTTTATTAGTCCTAGAGTCATGAAACGTTCACAGAACATGATGAGTATTGACTACTTTCAATTTGTGTATTTCATTTTTTTTAAATAACATTGGCAAAAAATGAGATACAAGGTTTTTCCAGGACGACGACGAAGATAGATTTATTATAACCCAATAGTTTGATCATTATTAAGGTGTGTTAGCTATATGAAGGAATGGAGAGGTCTTTATAATGAGTAAGTTATTTACGTGTGTAGGAGGTGGGTGAGCTGGTGTCTGTGTAGGGGACAGTTGTATCTCTGGAGGAGACTCTGTAGGTCCTCCACCGTGACTAGACCCTCTCTCTTCTTATCCAAGCGGGTCAGAGCACTGCTCAACCCCTCACAGTTACCCTGCACCACGTGCCTGGATGGTCAAATATACAACACACGCAAAGAGTTATTATTGATCAGATGGATGCTTAACTCTAGAAGCGTATTCTATCGAATTTAATTAGTAATTGCACTAATTAATTTAGTTAATCACTCTCCACTCACTCAACGTCCTGTAGTGTAGCCGCTGCAGGGAGACCATCTGTGGGGGTGGTGTCTGCATCCTTTCTTGCATGTCCCACCTCCTGTGGATCCACGCCCAGCTTCTCTAGGAATACAGCACAGGTGAGGTAGCCACGCCCCTCTCCATCATACCTGCCAGTGGAACAGTGTTAGGACAAATCATAACTCCGCATTGATATTGTTGAATGATTTACACAAAACAGATCTCAAGTTAGGATTGGGTTGTGGTGTTCTACTGCCATCTAATATCTCTTACCTGGCCCACAGTTCCTCAAACTCATCAGGACTGATGGGGAGGTCATAGGTATAGAATCTTGCCTCTGGATTGGACGAGGGTGAAGAACTCTGGGTAGTTGAGGTTGGCTCCAGGCTGCAGCCCCAGAAGCTGCAGCAGGCGCTGGTACTCCCTCTCCTTGGTGACCAGGCCCAGACTGTCATACAGCTCTCTGAAGTCATGTCTGTCCACCACGCTGTCACAGTTCTTATCCATCACACGGAACACTGACAGGATGTCCTGATTGGACAGAGAGGATGATGATGACATGGTGATTGGTTGTGTATAGCGATTAGTTGTGTATATTGATTGGTTGATTGGTTGTGAAAATGTATGGAACATGTATTATTTTGCTATGCGTTTTCTTGTCGTTTTAGCGCTTGGCTTGGATTTGGGCTTTGGCATTGTATTATGCATTATTTTTCAACTGACTTTACAGAGCGTTGCAGATATAACATAGAAAGGAAAATAATCTGAGAGGGTTAGTAGTCCAACCCCTCGTCGTCTTATCCTGTCAGCACTAGGTGTTTGTGTATACAGTATAGAATGTGTATATTGATCAAAACAATTGATCCCAGAGGTAATGGAGTGTGGAGTGGGCGTGGACGGTTCCTCTCTCTCACCCCGTGGATGTTCTCGATCCTGTCTTTGATCACACTGAGGCAGTCCTCCGCTTTCAGGAGGCGTGGCTTAGCCCGCAGGTTACCATGGTTACCCCCGGAGGCCTGGTCCCGCTCTATTAAATAGCACAAGAGATTAAACTGTGATTTGATTGGATGAAAGGGTTGGATTTTAAAGGCCCAGTGCAGTCAAAAATGTGATTTGCCTGTGATGTATATATATTTACACGCTATGAAGTTGGAATAATACTGTAAAATTGTGAAAATTATAATATTGACCTTTAGTGTAAAAGCTGTTTAGTGTAAGGGCCTGTTTTGGTGGGATGGAGTTTTGGCCTGCCTGGTGACATCACCAGGCGGTAAACTAGTTAAGGCCAATAAGAGAGTTCCAAACCTCTCTGCCAATAACAGCTAGTTTTCAGTTTTCCCCTCACCATAGCAGACCACTCCCAGACAGTCATCATTTTTGCTTGAGAAATTGCTCTTTGCTGAGAAAC
The DNA here is from genome assembly GCF_964263955.1 of Coregonus lavaretus. NCBI lineage: Eukaryota > Metazoa > Chordata > Actinopteri > Salmoniformes > Salmonidae > Coregonus > Coregonus lavaretus. The sequence continues at coordinate 41,180,193 of NC_140000.1, forward strand.
TACACTGAACAAAAATATAAGCGCAACATGCAACAATTTCAAAGATTTTACTGAGTTACAGTTCAATATAAGGAAATCAGTCAATTGAAATAAATTCATTAGGCCCTAATCTATGGATTTCACAGACACCTTTAAAAAAAAGGTAGGGGCGTCAGTATCTGGTGTGACCACCATTTGCTTCATGCAGCGCGACACATCTCCTTCGCATAGAGTTGATCAGGCTGTTGATTGTGGCATGTGGAATGCTGTCCCACTCCTCTTCAATGGCTGTGCAAAGTTGCTGAATATTGGTGGGAACTGGAACATGCTGTCGTACACGTCAATCCAGAGCATCCCAAACATGCTCAATGGGTGAAATGTCTGGTGAGTATGCAGGCCATGGAAGAACTGGGACATTTTCAGCTTCCAGGAATTGTTGTACAGATCCTTTCGACATGGGGCCATGCATTATCATGCTGAAACATCAGGTGATGGCAACGGATGAATGGCACGACAATGGGCCTCATGTTCTCGTCACGGTATCTCTGTGCATTCAAATTGCCATCGATAAAATGCAATTGTGTTCGTTGTCCGTGGCTTATGCTTACCCATACACCTAACCCCGCCGCCACCATGGGGCACTCTGTTCACAATGTTGACATCAGCAAACCACTCGCCCACACGACGCCATCTGCCCGGTACAGTTGAAACAGGGATTCATCCATGAAGAGTACACTTCTCCAGCGGGCCAGTGGCCATCGAAGGTGAGCATTTTCCCACTGAATCAGGTTACGACGCCGAACTGCAGTCAGGTCAAGACCCTGGTGAGGATGACGAGCATGCAGATGAGCTTCCCTGAGATAATTTCTGCACAAGCTGTCAGAAACCATTTGGTTGTGAAAACCCACAGTTTCATCAGCTGTCTGAGTGGCTGGTCTCAGACGATCCCACAGGTGAAGAAGCCGGATGTGGAGGTTCTGGGCTGGCGTGGTTACAAGTGGTCTGCGGTTGTGAGGCCATTTGGACGTACTGCCAAATTCTCTAAAATGACATTGGCTTATGGTAGAGAAATTAACATTCAAATCTCTGGCAACAGTTCTGGTGGACATTCCTGCAGTCAACATGCCAAATGCACCCTCCCTCAAAACTTGAGATTTCTGTGTGACAAAACTGCACATTGAAAGTGGCCTTTTATTGTCCCCAGCACAAGGTTTACCTGTGTAATGACCATGCTGTTTAATCAGCTTCTTGATATGCCACACCTGTCAGGTGGATGGATTATCTTGGCAAAGGAGAAAGCTAACATATGGAATTGTTTTAAGATGGTCATACCATGGATCATTTAGCTATTTGATTTGGAATTTTAGGACCCCTTTAGGTATAAAAAATATATTACAAAATTATTTGATAAAATATGGAATTTGGCCTTTACTACTATAGCCCATAGAAACGCATTGAATAACACATAAATGGCAAAAAAAGACAGTAAAAGAATAAATCATAAGGAACAAGGTTTTGAAGTGTCTGTCCTATATCTAGGAGATATAAGAAATGTCAGGACATTCTTGGACACATATTTAACCCCTTATTTTTGTTGGCACCAAACTACCTCCATACTTCCATTCGTTTGTATGGGTTACCTTCAGACGAGTCAAAACGGAGAACACCGTCGTGTTCGTGAGAGTCGCCCCTTTCCATAAAGTTGTTATAATAGTTTGTAGGCCAAACCGTTTGTATGCTACAGACGTTTTCGTGAGAAGACCGATTTTCGTGATGTCTCATGGTCTGCTGTAGCTTGGCCACCTTGAACCGCAGATGCGGAAGGCTGACATAGGCTGAGGTGGTGGATTGAGACACAGCCCATGCAAAAAAACTGATATCTTTAGCTTCAATTTACGGATTCTGATTGCGTTTTTTTTTATTATGTTACTTAAACTGACGCATGGGTGTAAATTATGCACTTTGCAAACATGGCTAAGATTAAGTCCTGATTCTGTTTAATGTAAAAAATAAATAAATAATCGAAGATACAAATTAGAGTGGTGCCCTGCTGCTTCCATTCTCCTTCCAAAGCTCATAATTACCCCAAACAGTCAGCAATAAGAGGGATTCTGCTTCTCCCTCCTCTCCTCTGTACTAATGAGAGATGGAGAGCTTCTCTAAAACTATATTTATAATCCCAATGAGCTCTCCAATGACTCATGTGGTAACAGAGACATCATTTTACAGGATAGCCTTTGATCCCCGTGGGTGGGGTGCTGGTTGGGGAGGGTTGGGTTGGGGATGAGAATTTTTGAGGGGTTTTCAAGTAGCAATCACCCTCTCTTTAACTCTCCTTCATAGGACACTAATTTAGAGATCAGTCTGAGTCTCTTGACCATGGCAAGTTAAGAGTCAAACTCGACTCGTACCATCATACGTAGCCAGGAAAGCCGAACAAGACGTTTTTCCATCTTTGAAACTAAGCGATACGTTGAGCTTGCGGAGTTGCTTCTCATCCAAGGTAATCCTGCTGTCATCCAGTATCTGGGAATGTTGGGATGACAAGGACATAGGTTGGGACTACATTAGGATAAGGTGCATGTCCTATACAAAGGTGTCAGATAAGATACTTATTATCGTCATAAAAATAAACTGTGGCTCACATAAAGGACCACTCATGTCAAGGCCCTGAGAGCTTGAAAGTTTTCTACTTATTATTTAGTTCCAAGCAGAGCTCAAGTACAGCAGGGGTCAAGTAGAGGTCAAGTATACACGACTGTCTCGACCTTCTGACCTTCTTTAGATCTCTCAACGACAGCATTCCGCCTGAGCTTCTGACCGTTGCCCGGATATGGTCATCAAGGGTAACGTGTCTGTGGTCCAGCCTCTCTTTGAGCTTCCTGAACATGATGTTCTCCACTGTGCGAACCCTTGGACCCCCCACAGTGGCGCTGAGGGAACGCACTGGCCTGTTGTTCACCAAGGCATTCTGGGATTGGGAGTTCAGTCTGTTGGTGACAGAAATGTAGTACATGTTGCATTAGAACAAAATACACTTGCTTCCTCTCTAACGCCTCTATTACTTAACTTGACCCTTTGTTATTATGGACCCCCTGTCTCTGTCTGAACACCTTTCTCTCCCTCTTTCTCTCCCTCTTTCTCTCTCACTTTCTCCCTTCTATCTCTCTCTGCCTCTGTTCTCCGTGCCTGTCAGAGCCCTTGTGGTGGTAGTGAATAGTGCCTGTCTTTGTCTCTCCTGTAGGCAGGCCCAGGGCCCTGGGGACCTGTCTATACCTGACCCTGCATGACCCTGGGTCTGGGTCTAAACCGGCCTCACACAGCCTACAGTACACAGGACACAAACACAACATATTACCTCTAAGCCGGCTATGCTCTGGAAGAATAAGAAGGTAATGAATTGTGTTAACATTTTTAAGAATGATGTATAGATTTTTGTAACACATTTTAATTTGTATCCTTCAAAATGTATGGAATTTCAATTTTTTTTTTTTACTATAGCGTCTATACACCAGTTCAAATTGTATTCAGTAGTTTTTATGTTTTCATCATTTTTGGAGGACATTAAGTCTTGTTGAAGTGTGTGTCCACAAGAGGGATTGGTTTCTCACTTGTTGAAGTGTGTGTGAGAGAGGGGCAGGCCGTAACATTGTATGATCCTTCTCAGGTCTTCATGGCGAACAGATCCTGTCTGTCGAGGGTCACAGTCTCCTAAAACCCCCAACATGGGAGCTATCTGATCACTCAGCTTATCACACAGCAAGCCCTTCACCTGCAGACACACACACACACACACCACAATACACACCACAATATGCACATCAATACACACCACACAATACACACCTCAATACACACAACACAACAGAGAGGACCTGTATATGTCTATGTTTCATTACTCAATATATTTAAAAAAAAATCTGTGCTATGTTGTGTTTTGTAGTTTATTTACGGTAGTCCATGTGTCTGCTTTCGTGGGTGCCTTTTCAATCCACTGTGGAGACTGAGTCTCATTCAACTCCCTCTTCTCCTCCTTAGTCAACAGACACACACATGAACATATGCCAACACATCAACACACACACACACGCTGAACTTCCTGTACCTGAGCCGCCTCCTCCATGACCCCCTCCTTACATCCTCCAGTAGGGGTGTGTAGTGTCTCCCTTCCCGGGGCAGAGTGCACCCTCCTGGGGTTGAGGAGCTCCAGGCTGGGCTGGGTGATGAGCCCAGTGTGCTCTGAATCAGCAGGATCAAGAGCTCTCTGACCTGGTCTGGGCTCAGACGGGGCCTGGGGGTGTGGGGTTCCCTGCAGCTGGACCAGGAGCCCTGGGGAACCCTCAGGTTATACTGGGGGACCTCCAAAGCCTGACGAAGGTCTGCCCTGGTGATCCTCCCTATCTTACCCTGTAGAGAGACATGATACACCCTCTTTGAGCTCTCTTCCTATTCTAGGATAATGGTGTAGTAGTTGCCTTTACATTTGAGCTTGAAGCCCCAGTTTTGAATAGTGAAGTGTTTTTGTGTAAAATAGTTAGATAACATTAGTTGCTTGTCTGGAAAATATAATTATTGGCAGGCGGTGTGTGGACGCCGTGTTTGATCTAGTACCCACAGAATTGATTATTAAAACAGTTGATGGAGGGATTTTTTTATTTATTTTGTGCCATAAAAGGAGGAGTTTCTAGCATATATGTTTTGATTTCATATCTGGGATAGGCTTCAGACACGCTCAAACTTGGAAACCATGATAGTTACATCAAACATCGCTGTGAATTAATCTAAGATATATACCTTCCACTAAAGTATTGTGTAACTACCAAGTTTCATATGGCTGATGTGGACTGGTTTGAAAATCTTGAGATAGAACTTAAGGCATACCGATGTTGATGTTGGACATGGTTGTCAAGTGAACATATGGTTACTGACTGAGTGTGTAACTAGTGTCCATATGTAACTGAGTTTTTGGACATCAATAGCTGCATCTAATGGTCTGCCTATCTGTAATCTGCTGATGTTTATCAAAATCTTTTACACTGTGCTAGTTCTTATAGTTTTATCTCCTGTCCTTGATCCACTCCTTAGTGAGGACTTGTCTCTTACCCTGTCCAACTGTTTGAAGGCTCTCTTCAGTATAGGGTAGAACGCCGTAAGACTCCGATGGCCCTCCTCTGCATCAGGTAGCTCAGGAACCCTAGGAGAGAAGAGGAGGAGAGAGAGATTGGTGAAAGATGGAGAGAGAGGACGGTCGATAGTGAGTGAAAGGTGTATTGGAAGTCCAGAATGAGAGTTTATGAAGTAGAGAGGATAGTAATAGCATATAGTAATGTAGTATGGAATATGTTCCTTGTATATCATTCAGATCAGGGAGCGGTAGTTAGAGTTAACTGACCTGTCTGTTTGAGGAGAGGTGTGGTCCTCCTCTGTGACTGGACCCTGAAACTGACCCAGGAACTGTTTCTATAGCACAGGCCCTGTTGCTCTCACCCCAAAACTACAGCATACACACACACACACACACACACACACACACACACACACACACACACACACACACACACACACACACACACACACCACACAAACAAACACACAACAAATGCAAAACACACATTCATCTTGTTAACATTGAGACTCTGGATACAGAAATGTCAGAAAGCAGTGAAGGATTGGTCAAACGGAAGGGGAAGCTCTAGACTCTCAGGCACCGCTCCTGGGGGATGGGGAGTGGAGTGTGAATTTGAAATAATCTCTCGTGGACAGACTACGTAAACACAATCGAGCATCTGACCAAATAATGCACGATTTTAGTTCTGGGTTAACCAAGATAACATTTGAAAGTGTTGTGATGTGCTGATAAGAGTCACCAGCAGGGAATTGGTAACAGAAAGAGAGCATAGTAATTAGGTTAACCATGTCACTATGTTCACTTTCATACCGGCAGGTCAGGCTCTGGAAGGTGCTGAGGCTCATGGGAAACAGGAAGCTGCTGAGGATGGCCCTCAGGTCTTCCTGTGACACCAGTCCAGAGTGGGTGACATCAAACGCCTGCAGTGCTCGCCATACTAGGGTACAGCTCACACACAACTAACAGAGACACACACACACACACACACACTTTACGTTGGGGAGTAGACACACAACACTAATGACAGGAAGTGACTCAACGCTGTGGTTGCCATGGGGATCACCCCCAAATGATGTGCAGTACTACACTGCTGCTGCCTTCCCACAAATTAGTCATGATTAACACACTAACTCAGGAGCAGATTTTTCTGGGCAAACATTTTAATGAGAAGTGTTCCCTCTGTCGCGACGCATACTAGCGCGCCACTTAGAGCCAATTTCCCCTCTCTGTCTCATCTAAGAGGATAACACACAGAACAGGGCCAGATGGTGACATACAAACAGAATGAATAAGACACACACACACAACTACGCACACATACACAAGCAGGAGTACACAAACACATGCATGCACGCACATGCACACAAACGCACACACTGTCTTAGCTTAAAACAATCTGGATAGATGGTATCCTCCCAATTATACTGTGTGATGCTTTCACTTTTCAACAGTGACCTTGATAAAGTATTTTTTGCAGTTGGCCAAATGTTTAGCTAGTGGATAATCTCTGTTTGTTGGGCAATTCCACTGAGTTGGCCACAATACATTATCATGGTGCCATCAAAATGGACTATTCTACCTTTTTCAGGAAGAGCGTCTGCAGCTCATCTTGAGTCAGGCCTTGGATCTCCTGTGTATCTCCTGTTGCATTTTGGGACACTGCTCTGTTCCTCTGTTTTGTCTTGTCTGTAGGACTAATTCCTTGCCAGCCCAACGCTATAAAACACACAATGTCATCAGTCATGTCCAAGACAGATTGACGTGTTCAGCTGTAGCTTAATGGTTGAAACTCTTTGTGTAAATTTGTCTGTGTGTCTCTAAACAGCTATTTGAGTGCCTTATGAACTGATTGTAGTCATTTTAGTTATTATGCCCTCCTATCATACAATAAGACTCCTACGTTACCTAGCTTTGGAGGTTCCGGGACAAACTTCCTGTACTTGTTAGAGTCCAGGCCCAGCTTCTCCAGGAACACTTTGTAGGACATGGTTGCCATGTTGTTAGGGCAGTAGTGGGTCCACAGTCTGCAGTGGAGAGGAGACTGGGTTAAGGGATCAAATCATAGTCCGTTTTATTGGGTAAGTAAACCGAAGATCAGAATAGGAAATGAGAGATAGAGGGGCAACGCTCCGTGAGATATGTGCTGAAAATAAACAGAGCGAGAGAGAGAGAGAGGGTGAGGAAAAGACGGAGAGAGAGATAGTGTGTGTGTGTGTGTGTGTGTGTGAGAGAGAGAGAGAGAGAGTGGGACAGAGAGAAAGAGAGAGGAAGATGGTCCCCCTGTGGTGAGACAAAGTGAGTGAGAGCGTCCTGAGGACTGAAACCAATTAAAGCCATGTTAAATGAACCTGTCACACAGAATCCTCTAGAGCCACATCACTAAAAGTTGGGTGATGTTTCTGGAGTGGATTTGACTGCAGGGCCCAAAGTTTTAAAAGTCAATTAGCTCTCTCTCAATGAAAAGACAAAGGACTGACCACAAAGTTAGCATTAGTTATCATGTCCTATCCAAAAGATTACTTCTGACCGTAGGGAGTACTGGAAATAGTTGGATCCGTCATCCATGATGGGTGTGTGTGTGTATGCTTGTATGTATTGGACCCTCTCTCCCACCTCTGGTAGTCTCTCTGTGTTAAGGGGAAGCAGTAGTTCTCCAGTATCCTGCGCAGCTCGTGTTGCTGGATCTGTCCGTTTCGCTTGTAGTCGAACAGACGAAAGGCCCGGATTACATTATTCAGGTTGCTCCCAATCTGCAGAGTTTCAAAACCATAAAAACAACTCATAAGTGTGTGTGTGAACTCCTAAACTCTGTCTGCAGCTCTCTGACTTTCATCTGCACAAGCAGTGGTATTGACGCCTCTGATTCTGAAGCCTTGATCTGTTGATGCAGAGCGGTGAGAGGGGAGGGTGTAAACACAAGTACTGCAGACTTCTGAGAGACAGAGAAAGAGGGTAGTTGGAGTGCGATTTCTGGGTAAATGGTTTCATGAGGGGTTAGGGCAGATAGGTGGGTTTGAGATTGGGGTACTTCTAGATGGGTTGAGGGGGTACATTTCTGTTTGTAGGTGGTTGTAGGTTACAGGCGGTAAGTGGTAACATTTGTGGGTAATTATGCAGGTGATAAGTACAGTATGCTGTAGATCTATAGGTTGACAAGCCATAAAGTAAATGGTGTTGGGTTAGTTATAGGGAGTGTCCTTTAGAGGCACTGTGTGATCACTCCTTCCTCCAGCTTTCCTCGTTCTCCTCCACACTTCAGCTCGTAGCTCCGGGGTGCCACGGCAACCATGGAGGAACAGGAACAGATAGATACTAAATATACCCCGTTGACTCTTGGGTAATCAGAGTTTTCTGTCGCCCAAAGAGTTCTCTGTCTAATTGCACTCTGATTAGCAGCACTGCCAAACATTCCCTGAAAGACAAGCAGGGGAACCTCCCTCTCCCCACTTGGCTATCACACTGACATTGTCTATACGGCAGTGTGTCGCACATAATACTGTACCTCCAAATGGAGAAGGTTAGACTGACAGAAAACAAGCTGATAGAACACCCTCAGGGTGGTATTCATTAGGCACCAAACGGAAGAAAATGGACTGAAATAGGGAGGTACTACCTGAACTTGTCCAATAGAAAACACTTATTCAGTTTTCGTTGTGAAACGTTTTAAAACGTTTTCTGTTGGATTCCCTAACGAACACCACCCAAGTCACCTTAACTGACCTAAAATGATAGCGTCATATAGTACCCTTTAGTGTCTCCTCATTTTGTGCATCATAATGAACAATACTGATTCAAGAATCGATTCCAAAGTCGTTTGAGTTGTTTTGATTCTCTGTTGTTAACTTCTGAAAATCTCCCACTGTTTGTAGAATCTAACAACTTCGACAACTATGAAAGCTTTCCGACAAGCATACCAATTACCCCTTGCATTAGGACCAGCTTTCATTCTCTTCTGCTGGAGTCAGGGGAAAGGAAACGCTAGCTATACCGTTGTGTCGTGTTTAAAAAAAGATCAAACGAAAGGGAATTTATTAAAGACCGATATAAATATGATTCCTCCATCTCTCCATCCCTCCCCCCAAACGAAGAGGATTCTGTGCTAATTAGAAATGTGTTAAAATCACAAAGGAGAAAGAGAGAGGAGAGCTTACACTATTAATGAGCAGAGACACAGGGATATCATCATCCAATCTCCAGCACTATCTCTCTATCTCCTCCTCTATCTGCACACATGGGCTATGGCTACTCCCCCTCTCCTCTCTCCTTTTATCTATCTTTGTTTCTTCCTTCTCTATTCTCTCGCTTGCTTGCTCGCTCTCGCTAACTTTTTTCTTTCTCTCTCTCTGCTTTTCTCTGTCTCTCTGTGTCTCCCTTCCTCTCTCTCTCTTTCTCCCCTCCCTTGCTTCCATCCATTTCTTGCCCTCTCTCTCCCTTCCCTCTATCTCCATATCGCTCCTCTGTCTAACTCTCCCTCCATCCCTTCCCCCTCTTCCATCCCATCCTCTTCCTCTCTCCCATCCCTTCCTCCCTCTCTCCCTTGTCTCCCATCCCTGTCTCCCATCCCTGTCCCCCATCCCTGTCCCAGCCAGTGCCAGTTCTCCATTAGGCAGCTGTGTTCAGGTTGGCATGGCTGGTGGCCTGGCATGGTGCCACAGTGAGAGTGTCTTAGCGCCCCTCGCCACCCGCCCGCCCGGCCGGCCCTGCGCTCGTTAATTAATGAAAGCTCTGTTGTTTTTGTTTACCGGCCTGTTATATGTTAATCCACCAGGATATCTTTGTGTGTGCGTGTGTGTGTGTGTGTGTGTGTGTGTGTGTGTGTGTGTCCTTGTGAGCTGGTTAGAATGAGATGGATAACACAGTTGCAGATCTAGTCACTCAAAGGGGAGGGTTACTGACTGTGACTCCTGGCTACATATCATCTCTCTCTGTCTGTTTGTCTCTCGATCTCTCACTCTTGATCTTTCTCTCTCTGTCGCTCTCTCTCTCTCCTTGTCTCTGTTTCTCGCTCTCCTTCTCCTTTTCTCACTCTTTTTCTCAATTCCCTGTTTCATACTTTGTCTCTCCTCTGGTTATAGTCTATATTTTATACATAAAAAGTATGAACATGTATTCACTCACTACTGGAAGTCGCTCTGGATAAGAGCGTCTGACAAATGACTTATGTAAATTTATATTTCTCTATCTCAAACAACTGACAAGCCAGTGAAGCCACAGTAACTTGTCATTATTTACAGTGTCGTTGTGTAGGGTCAATTGTGTGGTGATGTGTGAGTGCGAGTATAGGTCTGACTCTGAACACGTCTTGTAAACAGTGTGTAATGACAGGCCTAAATAGTGTTCTCTCTCCTCTTTCTGTCAACCAGAACTCCTCCACGCGCAATCTAACCTTTCCTGTCACTATGAATTATGGGTAGGAGACAAGCAGAGGGACGCGGGTGGCTCTCTGAAGAGGGATGAAAGAGGAGAGCGAGGGAGAGAGAGGAAAATTAAGGGAGATGGATCACAAATAGAAGTTAAGAGGAGAAATCACAGTGACACAGAGAGAGGGAGAGAGGGAGGAAAAGAGGAGAGAAGAACAGAGAGAGAGTAGATCAGAGAGAAGAGTGCTGCTGCCTTTACTTGTGTCTGTCAGTTAGGGGGGTAATTCTTCTGGTTAGAGCATGTCAGTAGAGGTGGGGGTACGGAGGGGGATAGAGGGGGATTTGGGAAAGTAGAGAAACTGAGACAAAGCATATGCCTCTATTCAAGGTGACATAGCTAAAACTATTTTAGATGCATTTGAAGTTAAGCATGAGGAAAGTTGGACTTACAGAAGCATTATTGATTGAATGAGAGGTAGGGAATGAATGAGAAGTTCTGGAACAGCGAAAGACATAGAGAGCCCACTCAGATAGACAGTGAGATAAACACAGCGAGAGAAACAGAGAGTGAGACGAGAGCAGAAAGACAGAGAGTGTTCCTCATTCAAAGGTCCTTGGATGGTTACTCCAGAGGTGAGCTAATGTTCTCACTCTGCACTGCTCCAGGGAGGTGGAGATGGGAGGTATCAGAGGAGGGAGGTAAGAGGGGGACTGCGGTCTTAATTGAATATTGATAAGTGAGGCGCGTGTGCAGGGTAAACAGCTGTGACTGGTACTTCATCATATGTGTGTGTGCATCACTCATTATCAGCCACAGCTGTTCCTCTGAGACTCACCAAGCTCTGCATAGACGACTCATCAGAGAGTGACCAGAGACACACACACACACACCCACAGTCATATACACACTCATACATGCACGCACATGCATGCACACACACACACTCATACACACACACACTCATACACACACGTGTGACTGACCTGAGCTTTGATGTACACTCTTAGAAAAAAAGGTGCTCTCTAGAACCTAAAAGGGTTCTTCGGCTGTCCCTTGAAGAACACTTTTTGGTTCCAGGTAGAACCCTTTTGATTCCAAGTAGAACTGTTTTGGGTTCAATGTAGAACCTTTTCCACAGAGGGTTCTACTTGGAACCCAAAATGGTTCTACCTGGAACCAAAAAGGGTTCTCCTATGGAGACAGCCGAATAACCTTTTTGGAGTGTACTGTGTTGTATAGGTGGGAGATGGAGGGGTGATAGAGAGATGCAGGTGTAGGATCTTAATTTGAGCCAGTTTACTACAGCAGGAAAATAATCATGCAGCAACAGGAAATGTGAATTATTATGTGGATTATAATTAATCGATTTTTTTTGTAGGGGTTAAAACATTTTTCATTAGGGCAAATCAAGTATGACATTTTAAAGTGGAAATTATAAAACTTTAGAAGCCTTTTTAAACCTTGAATACACTACAAGTTTGCATTTCCTGCAGTGCAGGACAATTCTCAGCAACAAAAGAGTGATCAAATTCGGATCCTACACCTGTAGAGAGATGGAGTGATGACAGGATATAAAGATGATCAGGAAGACTTAATGAAAGTGTGACAGATGGAGAGGGAGTGAGAGTCATAAAGCCAGAAGATCAATGTTATAGAAAGACAACAGAATGGCATGAGAGAGACAGAAAGAGTGTGCGGGATAAATGGGTAAATGAATGTGTAGGTCAGTGCCTTTGGGCCGTGTGGCTGTGCTGCATGTGTGTGAATAGAATACATTACTACATTACCCACTGCACAGCAGCCTGTTGTACAACCCAACAGAACAGAACTGTGACAGCCCCAACCACAGAGGGCTTCATTTAACCACTGATCCCATTTAGTACCATCCTCTATTTCACATCACAATAAACAACCTAGTTAATATCTGGAACATATGCACTGCAAAATGCAAATACAGATGGTTTCATTATACACTGAAAAAAATTATTTTACTGAGTTACAGTTCATATAAGAAAATCAGTCAATTGAAATAAATTAATTAGGCCCTAATCTATGGATTTCACATGCCTGGGAATGCGTCTGGTCATATACCTTTAAAAAAAGGTAGGGGTGTGGATCAGAAAACCAGTCAGTATCTGGTGTGACCACCATTTGCCTCATGCAGTGCGTCACATCTCCTTCACATATAGTTGATCAGGCTGTTGATTGTGGCCTGTGGAATGTTGTCCCACTCCTCTTCAATGGTTATGTGAAGTTGCTGGATATTAGCGGGAACTGGAACACGTTGTCGTACACGTCGATCTAGAGCATCCCAAACATGCTCAATGGGTGACATGTTTGGTGAGTATGCAGGCCATGAAAGAACTGGGACATTTTCAGCTTCCAGGAATTGTGTACAGATCCTTGCGACATGGGGCTGTGCAATATCATGCTGCAACATGAAGTGATGGCGGCGGATGAATGGCACGACAATTGGCCTCAGGATCTCGTCACGGTATCTCTGTGCATTCAAATTGCCATCGATAAAATGTGTTTGTTGTTCGTAGCTTATGCCTGCCCATACCATAACCCCACCGTCATCATGGGGCACTTTGTTCACAACGTTGACATCAGCAAACCGCTCGCCCACACGATGCCATACACATGGTCTGCGGTTGTGAGGCCGGTTGGACGTACTGCCAAAATTTCTAAAACGACGTTGGAGGCGGCTTATGGTAGAGAAATTAACATTACATTTTCTGGCAACAGCTCTGGTGGACATTCCTGCAGTCAGCATGCCAATTGCATGCTCCCTCAAAACTTGAGACATCTGTGGCATTGTGTTGTGTGACAAAACTGCACATTTTAGAGTGGCCTTTTATTGGCCCCAGCACAAGGTGCACCTGCTGTTTAATCAGCTTCTTGATATGCCACACCTGTCAAGTGGATGGATTATCTTGGCAAAGGATAAATGCTCACTACCATGAAACATGGGACCGACACTTTACATGTTGCGTTTATATTTTTGTTCAGTGTAGTATGCCTCCTACATGTGCTGTAAATTCTTCTGGATACATAGCAACATTATTAAATTGACATGACTGCCCCACAAAAACATCTAGATCTCAATTTCACAGATGAATCACTTCACCGCCCACATACATGTCATTTGGTCATGTTTGTCACCTCCCTTTTATATAGAACGGTGTCTATCTTCTCCAGCCTTGTGTTGAAACAACAAGGTGTGCATTAGTGTGTGTGTGTGTGTGTGTGTGTGTGTGTGTGTGTGTGTGTGTGTGTGTGTCACCCAAACCTTCTGTTTGAGGCGTTGCTGTATCTCAGTCAGGGTCATACCTCTCTGGTCTGATCCAGAGGCACACCTGAGAGACAGACGGACGGGCGGGCAGGCGGGTCAACCTGCTGAACCAAACCAACCATAGGATCATGTAACACAGATAGTCTTTTCACCTATGCAGGTTACAGTGTAATGGTGATGTACCCACCTGGTGTTGCTGTCTGGTCTCTGTGCTGTAGAGGAGGGTGTAGAGCTGTAGGGTGTCTGTGCTGCAGTCACCCTGCTGTACCTCCTCAGGAAGTCCATGTAGTCCACCGTTACACTGTCTCTCTTAGACACCTACAAGAGACCAACAAAGTCAGACTGTTTACTCAGTGTATATGGATCACTGGTAGAGAATGGACAAGGATGGTGATGGTGATAAGGAGGATGATCATTATCACGTTCATCATAATCATGATAGTAATGCTGAATTTAAATATGAACAGAAAGAAAAAAGTATATATTTTTTTCTAAAACGTAGGAGCAACTCCAGACTTCTGCCCACAACAACCAAAGTGAAGAGTAATCAAGTCTCCATGGTGTCAGACAGTAAGAGCAGTGTTCTGCCTGTGTAGCGTCAGGTGGGTTGAGCTGTAATTCTGGGTCTGGGAGGTCTGGGAATAGGAGATGTTTAAAACAGGTCACACCTGGGGAATCAACCCACTACTTTTATCCTGACTCCAACAGTGGAACAGTATCTTTCTTAAGTAAGCCACACAGCAACACACACACACATACAGTTGAAGTCAGAAGTTTACATACACCTTAGCCAAATACATTTAAACTCAGATTTTCACAATTCCTGACATTTAATCCTAGTACAAATTCCCTGTCTTAGGTCAGTTAGGATCACCACTTTATTTTAAGAAAGGTAAATGTCAGAATGATAGTAGAGAGAATGATTTATTTCAGCTTTTAATTATTTCATCACATTCCCAGTGGGTCAGAAGTTTACATACACTCAATTAGTATTTGGTAGCATTGCCTTTAAATTGTTTAACTTGGGTCAAACGTTTCGGGTAGCCTTCCACAAGCTTCCCACAATAAGTTGGGTGAATTTTGGCCCATTCCTCCTGACAGAGCTGGTGTAACGGAGTCAGGTTTGTAGGCCTCCTTGCTCGCACACGCTTTTTAAGTTCTGCCCACACATTTTCTATAGGATTGAGGTCAGGGCTTTGTGATGGCCACTCCAATACCTTGACTTTGTTGTCCTTAAGCCATTTTGCCACAACTTTGGAAATATGCTTGGGGTCATTGTCCATTTGGAAGACCCATTTGCGACCAAGCTTTAACTTCCTGACTGATGTCTTGAGATGTTGCTTCAATATATCCACATAATTTTCCTTCCTCATGATGCCATCTATTTTGTGAAGTGCACCAGTCTCTCCTGCAGCAAAGCACCCCCACAGCATGATGCTGCCACTCCCGTGCTTCACGGTTGGGATGGTGTTCTTCGGCTTGCAAGCCTTCCCCTTTTTCCTCCAAACATAACGATGGTCATTATGGCCAAACAGTTCTATTTTTGTTTCATCAGACCAGAGGACATTTCTCCAAAAAGTACGATCTTTGTCCCCATGTGCAGTTGCAAACCGTAGTCTGGCTTTTTTATGGCGGTTTTGGAGCAGTGGCTTCTTCCTTGCTGAGCGGCCTTTCAGGTTATGTCGATATAGGACTCGTTTTACTGTGGATATAGATACTTTTATACCCGTTTCCTCCAGCATCTTCACAAGGTCCTTTGCTGTTGTTCTGGGATTGATTTGCACTTTTCCACAAAGTACATTCATCTCTAGGAGACAGAATGCGTCTCCTTCCTGAGCGGTATGATGGCTGCGTGGTCCCATGGTGTTTATACTTGCGTACTATTGTTTGTACAGATGAACGTGGTACCTTCAGGTTTTTGGACATTTCTCCCAAGGATGAACCAGACTTGTGGAGGTCTACAATTTTTTCTGAGGTCTTGACTGATTTCTTTTGATTTTCCGATGATGTCAAGCAAAGAGGCACTGAGTTTGAAGGTAGCCCTTGAAATACACTGCTCAAAAAAATAAAGGGAACACTAAAATAACACATCCTAGATATAATTTTTTCTTTACATAGTTGAATGTGCTGACAACAAAATCACACAAACATTATCAATGGAAATCAAATGTATCAACCCATGGAGGTCTGGATTTGGAGTCACCCTCAAAATTAAAGTGGAAAACCACACTACAGGCTGATCCAACTTTTATGTAATGTCCTTAAAACAAGTCAAAATGAGGCTCAGTAGTGTGTGTGTGGCCTCCACGTGCCTGTATGACCTCCCTACAACGCCTGGGCATGCTCCTGATGAGGTGGCGGATGGTCTCCTGAGGGATCTCCTCCCAGACCTGGACTAAAGCATCCGCCAACTCCTGGACAGTCTGTGGTGCAACGTGGCGTTGGTGAATGGAGCGAGACATGATGTCCCAGATGTGCTCAATTGGATTCAGATCTGGGGAACGGGCGGGCCAGTCCATAGCATCAATGCCTTCCTCTTGCAGGAACTGCTGACACACTCCAGCCACATGAGGTCTAGCATTGTCTTGCATTAGGAGGAACCCAGGGCCAACCGCACCAACATATGGTCTCACAAGGGGTCTGAGGATCTCATCTCGGTACCTAATGGCAGTCAGGCTACCTCTGGCGAGCACATGGAGGGCTGTGCGGCCCCCCAAAGAAATGCCACCCCACACCATGACTGACCCACCGCCAAACCGGTCATGCTGGAGGATGTTGCAGGCAGCAGAACGTTCTCCACGGCGTCTCCAGACTCTGTCACATCTGTCACGTGCTCAGTGTGAACCTGCTTTCATCTGTGAACAGCACAGGGCGCCAGTGGCGAATTTGCCAATCTTCGTGTTCTCTGGCAAATGCCAAACGTCCTGCACGGTGTTGGGCTGTAAGCACAACCCCCACCTGTGGACGTCGGGCCCTCATACCACCCTCATGGAGTCTGTTTCTGACCGTTTGAGCAGACACATGCACATTTGTGGCCTGCTGGAGGTCATTTTGCAGGGCTCTGGCAGTGCTCCTCCTGCTCCTCCTTGCACAAAGGCGGAGGAAGCAGTCCTGCTGCTGGGTTGTTGCCCTCCTACGGCCTCCTCCACGTCTCCTGATGTACTGGCCTGTCTCCTGGTAGCGCCTCCATGCTCTGGACACTACGCTGACAGACACAGCAAACCTTCTTCCCACAGCTCGCATTGATGTGCCATCCTGCATGAGCTGCACTACCTGAGCCACTTGTGTGGGTTGTAGACTCCGTCTCATGCTATCACTAGAGTGAAAGCACCGCCAGCATTCAAAAGTGACCAAAACATCAGTCAGGAAGCATAGGAACTGAGAAGTGGTCTGTGGTCACCAACTGCAAAACCAGTCCTTTATTGGGGGTGTCTTGCTAATTGCCTATAATTTCCACCTGTTGTCTATTCCATTTGCACAACAGCATGTGAAATGTATTGTCAATCAGTGTTGCTTCCTAAGTGGACAGTTTGATTTCACAGAAGTGTGATTGACTTGGAGTTACATTGTGTTGTTTAAGTGTTCCCTTAATTTTTTTGGAGCAGTGTACATCCACAGGTACACCTCCAATTGACTCAAATTATGTCAATTAGCCTATCAGAAGCTTCTAAAGCCATGACATCATTTTCTGGAATTTTCCAAGCTGTTTAAAGGCACAGTCAACTTAGTGTATGTAAACTTCTGACCCACTGGAATTGTGATACAGTGAATTATAAGTGAAATTATCTGTCTGTAAACAATTGTTGGAAAAATGACTTGCACAAAGTAGATGTCCTAACCGACTTGCCAGAACTATAGTTTGTTAACAAGAAATTTGAGAAGGCCAAGAGTGTGCAAAGCTGTCATCAAGGCAAAGGGTGGCTATTTGAAGAATCTCAAATATAAAATATATTTTGATTTGTTTAACACTTTTTTGGTTACTACATGATTCCATGTGTTATTTCATAGTTTTGATGTCTTCACTATTATTTTACAGTGTAGAAAATAGTAAAAATAAAGAAAAACCCTTGAATGAGTAGGTGTGTCCAAACTTTTGACTGGTACTGTACATGCATACAGATGGAAAGGTAGATACGCACGCAAGCACACGCACACACGGATAGGTAGATATATACACACACATCTATTTTGGTGGCTCATAATCAAAGTATAGTCTCTGACGCCCTGCCCTACATCCTACCACGGTGTAATCCAGTGCTTCTGCTCCCTACAGAGCTCTATGGCATTGAGTCTTATTATAGATCCCACACTGTCTAATTATCACTGCTATCAGCATGCACCGAGCGGAACGCATAGCTAGAACCACAGGAGTACTGCACCGCTCTGCATGCTCTATATATCTAGGAATGGGGCTGGGAAGACTGCTTTGTAGGTATAGTGTTCTAGTGTGAAGGTGAGACCCAGGTCATTATGTTATAGTGAATGTGCAGTGGAGTAGAGGTTGGGATTATTGAGTAGTGGGTGGCACCTTCACCTTTCAGACATGACAGGCTCACTCCGTTTCCTACTTTTTTCTCTCTCTCTTTCCGTCTGTCTCTGTCCATCATCCGCCTCTCTATCTTCCCCTCCACTCCCTCTCTGTCCATCTCTTGTCTGTCTGTCTGTCTGTCTGTCTGTCTGTCTGTCTGTCTGTCTGTCTGTCTGTCTGTCTGTCTGTCTGTCTGTCTGTCTGTCTGTCTGTCTTATTTCTCTTTCTCTCACTATGCTCCCTCTCTAACTCCGCTCAGGACTTCCCTGTAATTATTGGAGTAAGTGTTCTTTAACATGTAAGGCAACAACCGCCTGCTAAATAATTGATCACGATAAAAAAAACAAAAAAAACGCACCAAGCTCTCAATCTCTTCTCTGAAAGTGTTTGAGAAACAGATGAGTGAGAGAAAAAAGAAAAGGAAAGAGAAAGAGAAAAAAGACGCTTGTGGCATCTCGCTCCCTCAAGCACAAAGCGACTTCCACATCAAAATGTTACCAGCACAACAGCTGCTGCTACTGCAATATAGTCCTTTAAAGTAAACTTCCAACAACTCCCCTCGAAAAACACCATATTTTTTATGAATAAGGAACAGAAAGACTGAAAGAAGGGGAGGAGGAGGAAGAGGAAGGGAGGGAAAGAGGGAGAAACACAAAGTGCTGATATTATGGGTGGAAATCTGTGTGGGAAAGACGGGCAGTCAAACTGTCAGGCGTGAGCGCTGAGACGGAACAAAGAGGAACAGTGGAGACAATTACATTGGCGCTGTGGAGTGACGAGAGGCATCGCACAGCAACACACCACGGATGGAGGGAGAAGGGATACACCTTATACATGATAAACAACTGTAGGTGTATATCACTCCCCATAACACCACTCTGGTACTGATCAATGATAAACAGGTGTGGATAAAGAACAAATGGGGGAGATATATGAAGACTAAAAACGTAGATGCGTGAACAGCTACACTACGTCACTAAACATTGATCAATGTCCCCACTGCTTTCATAAACGATGCAAGGGAATTATCAATTTGATCAATGAGCAATGTGGCCAAAGCTACTATTACTATCAGTGATGCATTAAGACAAGTCAAATGTCCCTAAGTGGTCCTTCTATACTGACCAAAAATGTAAACGCAACATGCAACAATTTCATTGATTTTACTGAGTTACAGTTCATATGAGGAAATCAGTCAATTGAAATAAATTCATTAGGCCCTAATCTATGGATTTCACATGACTGGGAATACAGATATTCATTTGTTGGTCACAGATATCTTTTTAAAAAATGGGCCTCACAATGGACCTCAGGATCTCGTCACGGTATTTTTGTGCATTGAAATTGCCATCGATAAAATGCAATTGTGTTCGTTGTCCGAAGCTTATGCCTACCCATACCATAACCCCACCGCCACCATGGGGCACTCTGTTCACAACGTTGACATTAGCAAACCGCTCGCCCACACAACGACTTACACGTGGTCTGCGGTTTTGAGGCCGGTTGGACGTACTGCCAAATTCTCTAAAACGACGTTGCTGGTGGCTTATGGTTGAGAAATTAACATTAAATTCTCTGGCAAAAGCTCTGGTGGACATACCTGCAGTCAGCATGCCAATTGCACACTCCCTCAAAACTTGAGACATTTTTTATTTAATTTTTTGTCATTTAGCAGCGACTTACAGTTAGTGAGTGCATACATCTGTGGCAATGTGTTGTGTGACAAAACTGCACATTTTACAGTGGCCTTTTATTGTCCCCAGCACAAGGTTCACCTGCGTAATGGTCATGCTGTTTAATCAGCTTATTGATATACCACACCTGTCAGGTGGATGTATTATCTTGGCAAAGGAGAAATGTTCACTGACAGGGATGTAAACAAATCTGCGCCCAACATTTGAGAAAAATTTGCTTTTTGTGCGTATGGAAAATGTCTGGGATCTTTTATTTCAGCTCATGAAACATGGGACCAACACTTTACATGCTGCATTTTTATTTTTGTTCAGTGTAGTTATGCACACAGAAAAAGGCAGTGACACCCACACCAAACATGTTTTTATTTTTTATTTTTCATTTAACCTTTATTTAACTAGGCAAGTCAATCTGTGCACAACACTTGCCATAAAACGTTATAAAGAAACTGAGAGACCTCCAAGGATATGTAGTAAGGCTTAGTGGGAAAAGTTTAAATAATTTCAGATACAGGAACGTGTCCCCTCGCCATGAACCATAAAACCCTTTTTCTACAGTATGTGATAGAGGAGCACATCACCTGTCATTACCAAGACTAACCTCATGTCTTATACTGACATCTAGTGACCAATATAGTCAATGACAAGGCAGTGGTCACGATGTGGAGCCCCGGAGTTGGAGCATCAGCATTACTTTGTCAGACTATGCAAGAGCAGAACGTACTACACCTGGGGAGTATACTACAAAGCAGGTTCAATTAGTTAGCCTGCTAACTTTGATAAACAACCAGAAATAATCATGGATTTTCTGGTTCATTAAGAAAGCCAAACTTAGATATGTGTTTTTGGTTGCTGAGTCAATTAGACAATGCCAATTTCAAGCCTATCAGCTTTAAATAAAGTAATTTCAGAATATTTAGGCAAGTTAGCTGGCTAACTCATTGAACCTACTTTGTATTATACCCCACAGGTCGGAGATCTCATTGGAGTTGGCAAGACAGCACAAACAGATCCCAAACCAGTCTATAAGAGACCCACACCTGCCCTCTCTGACCTTGGCCAACATGGCGTTGAGCTGGGTCTGCGTGAGGGGGAAGAGGAAGGCCTCCACCACCCGTCTGAACTCCCCCCGGGTCACTGAGCCGCTCACCTCAGGGTCCAGGGCCTTGAACGCTGCCCTCACATCCTCCAGCCTCTCCCCCAGCCTCCGGGGGAGCATGGCCTTGATCTCCCCCAGGGACAGATGCTCATCTGGGGCTGACTGTACCGATGAGACTGGGGAAGGACATGGAAGTGATTAGGAGTCTGTATGGGGGACACTGTTTAGTGTGTTTGGTTTAGATTTATTTCAGGGTTTTGCTCTTACTGTACATTCTCATGTTAAGTTATGAGTAAGCTATGAGTTGAGAATGAGATATGAATGAACTCACCTGAGTCTGACTGCAGTGCTGTCTTTCTGGGTTCCCCTGCTGCCTGTCCCTCCACAGGTGTGTATGGAGGTGTGTGTGTATATGAGTGTGCAGGGCCAGGTGTGTGTGTGATGCTGATACGCGGGGCAGTCCAGGGGCGCGGGGCGATGACCAGTCCTCGGGGACCTTTGGTTTTGTGTGTGTGTGTGTGTGTGTGACAGGTGAAACCCAGGTGAAATAATTAATGAGAGCAGGGTGTTCTGTTCCTGTGTCACAAGAGGATTGTTTACAGTGTCTTATTCTTCCCAATGGAAACACATCATAAATCAACTAGGCTACTATTAGATTTGAATTGTGTGTTTAGCTAACAGCCCCCTGTAGAGGAGATGGTTGCCAACTTGTCTCAGTCAATCAAAGCAACAGCAATAGGAAACATTTTACATCGGGACAAGAGCAGAATTTAAACATAAAAGGCAATCATTATTTTACTTCAAATTAACCTTTTAATAATTAACATAAACTTTGAAGTTGCCCCAAGGTTAATCACAACATTTACATATTTGCCTCCTGCTTAGATGATCAAAAGGGCAATTGTTTATTAAAACATTCCTGTTGTTTTATGCAAATTAATTTATGAATTCGCACTAGAATGGAAAGTACCATTTGTAATTTAGAAATATCGGAATTAGTTTCTGTGATCTCTCCAATTTAAATGCATGTTTCTTATAAATATTTTCTTTGACTTTGCTCTGATTAATTTAAAGCTGCAATTAAAAAAACACCCATGAAAAAAGGGCAGGAAGAAATGTAGCACACTACAATTGAATTAAAACTATTCCTCTGAAGTTACTGCTCAAGTTTAGATCATTGCGAATTGTTACAATGTTATTTGTCCTTTTCATTCTATCGTGGAGCATTAGGACAACTAATTTGGTTGCTGTTTGAATGTTATAGTTACCCTCTTTCTTTATGTCATGTAGCTCTGGATATATGTCAGAAATTGTCGCTCTCTGAGACTGACCTGCGTTTCCCTCGGTTTCTTTGGAGTTGCGTAAAAGCGCAAAATACAGAGAACGCGTTGTGGTTGTCATAGAGATGGATTGGCCGGTTCTATCGTTCCTCTGACTCCTCCCGCTATTGTTTATGATTGGATGGAAGTTATGTCAGGAATTCCCTTCATGCCTTTGCCTCCACTTCAAGCTAAATAGTCTTCATCCAGAGTAATATTAAACTAATAATATAATAATATAGAGTAGTACTAGACCCTCACTAGACCCTCACTCAACAGTGAACACTCCCCATCGAGTGGTTAGTTATAAGGACTTTAGTGATACTGTAGATGTCTAGGTTTGTCATACCTAGTGTTAACTTATAGATTACTGAAGTAGTAATAATAATAATAATAATAATAATGTATTCAACTTCAATAGCGCTTTTCATTAACAAAATTATTAACATATAGACTAATATGTTATTAAATTGTGTTCTTACACTGGTACAGTCATGCCCTATGAGAGATGTACAACTGCGCATGTGCGAAAATAAAAAAAGGGCATTCCCGCATTCTGGTTGAAACACCAACGATGAACATGTGTGTTTATTCCTCCGTTAAGTCAGCCGGTATTCCTGTCCTGAAGATGACAGCACCAACAGGTTATGGGCCCAGGAGGGAACATGGAAGCCGATGGAATAGATTATGTTTCGACGGAGATGAAAAAAACTACGAGTTATTGGAGACGAAGTTTTTGGGGCACTTGCGTTTGCTAGGGCTAAAGGCCACCATATTGAGCGTGGAAGAAGATGAAGAAGACGGAGAGAAAAATGAAGAAGCCTACGCCGAATTGATACAGGTTTTGGATGATAAAAGTATTTCCCTGATAATGAGAGAAGCAGCAGATGATGGGAGAAAAGCGTTGAAGATATTGAGGGAACATTATGCAGGTAAAGGGAAGCCACGTGTGATTAGCCTCTACACTGAGCTAACTTCTCTTCAGAAAGCCGCTGACGAAAGTGTTACGGATTATATCATTCGCGCTGAGACGGCTATTACAGCACTGAGGAATGCTGAAGAGACTTTAAGTGACGGGCTGTTGATTGCAATGATTCTGAAAGGTTTGCCCGAATCATTTAAGCCGTTTGCCATCCACATAACGCAGAGTGACGAGCCGACAACTTATGGCAAGTTCAAAACCAAGTTGAGGAGCTATGAAAGCACCGAGAAGTTTAGCGCCATTTCCACTGACGACAACGTGATGAAGGCAAGTAACATTAAAGTTAGCTGGCCAAGAGGAAGAGATAAAGGGACCGAGATAACCTGCTTCAACTGTGGCCAGAAAGGGCACAAGGCCCAGGAATGTACCGTTACTGGAGAGCACAGTGAACGGAGACAGTGGTGTAGTTTTTGCAAGAGCTCCACTCATACTGACGCAAATTGCAGACGAAAAAGAAGAGACAATGTGAAACAAGCAACAGATGCTGAAGGCCACACATTTGCATTCAGAATAAGTGACTGTCAGGTTCGTGGACTGAAACAAAAAGGGCTGATGGTTGATACGGGAGCAACGTCACATATAGTCACGGACATCGGGAAGTTTAAGGAGTTTGACGAGACTTTCAAACCGGAAAAACATTCCGCGGAGCTGGCTGACGGAACAAGAACGAATGGTGTCGCGGAGAGGAGAGGTGCAGCTGAGGTTTACCTGAGAGACGACACGGGTCGTCGGGTGAGAACAACACTGACGAAGGCGCTGTACGTGCCGTCGTTTCCACAGGACATTTTCTCTGTTAAAGCAGCGACAGCCAACGGAGCTTCAGTCAACTTTCGACAGGGGTGTAACAAGCTCATCCACAAGAACGGTACCACTTTTGACATCGAGGAGTACGATAGACTTTACTATCTTAACACTGTAAGTGATGAAAATGATGATGGATGTCATGGGTGCTATGATATTCACACATGGCACAAAATTCTTGGCCACTGTAATTTTGAGGATGTGTCAAAGTTAGAAAATGTGACAGAGGGAATGAAAATCACAGGTAAGATTGACAAATCTACCATCAACTGTGAAATCTGCACACAGGGAAAATTTGTTCAGAACAGAAACAGAGAGCCTGATGAAAAGGCAAAAGCAGCTCTTGAGCTTGTGCACACTGATTTGGCTGGCCCTACTGAGCCAGAGGCGAAAGATGGGTTCAGATATACTCTAGCATTTACGGATGATTATTCAGGGGCAGTTTTTGTGTATTTCCTAAAAGCAAAGAGTGATACTGTAAAAGCTACTGAGAAGTGTATTGCTGATGTGGCCCCTTATGGAAAAATATAGTGTGTCAGGTCAGATAATGGCACAGAGTACACAGCCAAAGAGTTCCAGTCACTGCTCAGTAAGAATGCCATAAGACATGAAACTTCAGCCCCTTACTCACCCCATCAAAATGGGACCGCTGAGAGAAATTGGAGAACACTGTTTGAAATGGCAAGATGCATGCTACTTGAGAGCAACCTACCAAAGAAATTGTGGACATGTGCTGTAATGACTGCTGCAGTGATTCGCAATAGGTGTTACAATAAGCGTGTAGGACAGACTCCACAATACATGTTTACTGGGAGAAAGCCTGATCTTTCAAAGATGAAAGAATTTGGATCTGTTTGCTATGCATACAGACAGAACAAGAAAAAGTTGGACTCAAGATGTGAAAAGGGTATTTTTGTCGGGTATGATAAAAATAGTCCAGCATACCTAGTCTACTACCCAGACACTGGAAAAGTTCTGTCGTATCGAGTGAGTGGTGGCAATTATTGCTGATGAACAAAAGGAGTCTGCTCATACTGAACGTTGATCATAAGGTTTATTCAGACCACAAGCTTCAGCATGAGTAACAGGTGACATGACACCCGGAGAGTGACGCCTCAGAATGGCTGCTCGTTCTGCCCTCTCCTTCGTTTTCCCCCCTATTTATAACAATGATGCTCCCTCTTCTGGCCAATCACCAGTCTCCCCTGGGGCGTCACCCTAAAACATTCCCTTTTGATACTAACATAAACAACATTCATTGTTCCTCCAAAACAGTCATAATGTTAATACACCACAGTTCTTAAAAACAGATTAGTCAAGTTCGTTACAAAAGGTGTAGTCGAACGCCAAACTCAGACAGATTTGGAAATGAGTGATGATCTTCATGGGGAGAAGAATCCCCCATGCCAAAAGCCAAGATGGCAGATCAAAATTCAGAAGAGACACAAGATGTGCAAATCGAGACTTCAGATAGTCAGAGTCCACGCTATCCAGACAGAGTGAGGAAGAAACCTCAGTACTTAAAAGACTATGAGTGTAAAGTGAAGTGTGATGACCAGATACCACCTAGTGGTGACTACTGCTACAGAGTAATGTGCAATGCACCACAAACCTTCAAAGAAGCAATGATTTCACCAAAAACAGAGATTTGGGCTACTGCTATGAAGGAGGAGATGGATTCCCTTAGGGAAAATTATACATTCACATTGACCACACTGCCAGAGGGTAAAAATGCAGTGGGGGGCAGGTGGGTCTATGTGGTCAAAAACAATTCAGATGAGACTGAGACATACAAGGCAAGATATGTTGCAAAGGGGTATAGTCAAGTGGCAGGAATAGACTATAAGGATACTTTTTCTCCAACTACAAATATGACATCAGTACGTTGTTTGATGCAGCTCAGTTTGACTTAGAGTTACATCAGATGGATGTCAAAACAGCATATCTACATGCTCCTATTGACTGTGAAGTGTACATGGAGCAACCAGAGGGTTTTGAAGTCAGGTCAGATACAAGTGAGCAACTAGTCTGCAAACTGAACAAGTCACTGTACGGCCTGAAACAGTGAGGAAGGAACTGGAACAAAATGTTGCATGATCACCTTAGTGAAAATGGTTTTACACAGAACCCAGCTGATCACTGTGTTTATAACAAACAAACTGCAACAGAAAGGATCATTTTGATAATTTGGGTCGATGATCTAATTATCGCTGCTAGTGATAGTGACTCACTCACAAGTGTAAAAGAAATGTTAAGTGAAAAATTTAAGATGAAAGATCTTGGGAGGCTTGGACATTTCCTAGGCATTGATTTTACACAAAGTGAAGGGAAAATAAAGATGAACCAAACAAGGTACATAACCAAGATACTGGAAAGGTTTGGTATGTCAGACTGTAAAACAAGGTCAACACCATGTGAACAAAAACAACACTTTGATGGTGATGGTGAACCTATTGATTCAAAAAGGTATTGTGAAGTGATAGGCAGCTTGATATATGTGATGACATGTACATGACCGGATATCAGTTGGATTGTCAGCAAGCTGTCACAATACCTATCAGAACCAAAAGAGCAACACTGGATAACAGCTAAACATGTGTGGAGGTACTTGAAGGGGACAATGAATCAGGAGTTGTGTTACAAAAAGGGGGTGGAAAAACTCAACCTCGTAGCATATAGTGATGCTGATTGGGCAGCAGATCAAATTGACAGACGAAGCATAACAGGGTATTGTTTTAGTTTAACTAAATGTGGACCTGTTATTTCATGGAGGTCTAAGAAGCAGCCAACAGTAGCTTTATCTACATGTGAAGCAGAGTACATGGCACTGGCTGCTACTACACAAGAAAGTTTGTACCTTGTACAGTTATTGGGCGAGATGGATAGTGAGTGCCAATATGCACCAGTAACAATCTTTGAAGATAACCAAGGTGCAATTGCTCTGTCAAAGAACCCAGTATGTCGTCAGAGATGTAAACATGTCGACATCAGATATCATTTCATTCGATCTGCACTCAGTGATGGCAAAATAAGTATTGAATATTGTCCAACGGCAGACATGGTTGCAGATGTTTTTACTAAACCTGTAACGAAGTTAAAAAATGAAAAATTATTGGGTTATATGTTTGGAATGTAAACTGACATTTGTGAGATGTATAACTGTAAGCTAAATATGTTGATAGTTAGGTTGAATACGACTTGTACAGTATAAGAGCAAGTGGAGGTGTTAACATATAGACTAATATGTTCTTAAATTGTGTTCTTACACTGGTACAGTCATGCCCTATGAGAGATGTACAACTGCGCATGTGCGAAAAAAAAAAAAAAAAAAAGGCCATTCCCGCGTTCTGGTTGAAACACCAACGATGAACATGTGTGTTTATTCCTCCGTTAAGTAAGCCGGTATTCCTGTCCTGAAGATGACAGCACCAACAAAAATAATCTCAAAGCTCTTGAAAAAGCTAAACAATCAAGAATAAAACAGCTACAGTATATGACAAGAGTAGGTCTGGACCACGATTTTCAGCCAGAGTTTAGCGTTTTGCAGTGTTTCAAGCCTCCTACGGAACAACGGTTGAGAGGGAACCACATGGCTTGAGCAGAGGGAGTTGGTCAACGGAAGTACCTATATTTATTCTTTGACTCAAAATTGCTAGTAAATAATGCAAGTGCATTGAAGACATCACACACAACTCAATTGTCCTGAAGACATAACTTTATTCATAAACCAGCAAGCAAGTATATGTAATGTACGATGCATAACGCCCAGGTTAGGACAACCCTACAGGCATATAAAAACCAAACAAACCGTACACCACATTACGCTTGTAGCAGTGGGCTGCAGCAGGATTGCCAACGGTCGTAAACAGAGAGAATTAGAGAGAAAGAACTGACAAGAGTTTATTTCCCTTTTTGTTTATTGTCTATTCCACTTGCTTTGGCAATGTAAACACGTTTATAAAGCCAATTGAATTGATAGAGATACAGAGTGAGAGAGAACAGAGAGAGAGAGAGAGTGAAAGAGGGTAGTCCTAATGCAGAGCACTGAGCACTGTGTGAGGACTGTCTGTTAAGGTTGTTACATCCACATCAATAAAGACATTCACAAGTGTCCAGCAGAGCAGAGGGGTTAGAGGGGTGGATTGGGGGGGTCTACTGGTATGTCTGGGGGCATTTACAGCAGGGAGGAGGAGGAGGAGGAGCGAGGAAAAGAGAAAGAGATGTAAGCAATGGAAGAGAAAAGGGGCTCTGATGACAAACAGAGGGCAATTATGTTTTGAAACCTAACCTTTTGGGGAGGGATGCATACATCCATCCATCTAACTTTGGATACAGTCTGAAGGTACATGTACTTGGAGGGATAGCACACAGAGAATGCTGGTAACATGGAGGGATACTCTGTTGTTTCAGGTGTGGTACAGTAACTCTATAGGTGGCTATGGGTCTGAGGACAGAGAAAGGCATCACTTTAGCAGCAAGAACAAACAGAACGGAAGCACAGTTCCCGCTCAGCCCAGTCAAAGCTATTCGCTGCTCTGGCACCTCAATGGTGGAACAAGCTCCCCCACGACGCCAGGACAGCGGAGTCACTGACCACCTTCCGGAGACACTTGAAATCCTACCCTCTTTAAGGAATACCCTGGAATAGTCTAACAGTAATCCTTCTACACCCCCCCTCCCCCAGTGGTGGTTGTCCCACTGGCTATCCTAAGTTGAATGCACCAATTTGTAAGTTGCTCTGGATAAGAGCGTCTGCTAAATGACTTAAATGTAAATGTAAATATAAAAGGCAGTTGTGATGTGTAATTGTTGTGATTTTGCTCACACACAAGCATGTACACACACACACACACACATCCCCCATTCACTTCAGCAAGATAGGCTGATACAAAAAGTCTAGTGCTGATTAAGATAATGCCCATTGAAAGACTTTGTGTAACAAACAAGCTATGTAATGTACTGAAAGTGAAAAACGTGTGCTAAAAGGAAGGAACTGACCTGGATACAGCCAAAACTGAACACTTGCTCTGTATCAATGGGCAGTCATGGGTGGTCTCTATACTCGACTCTGGGCTGGACTTATGATTCCCCACCATAGCATTCATACAGCGTTTCTGAAACATTATAACAACACTGTCTCAACATTAAGTGTTGAACGAGACGTGTTAGCTTGCTCTGTACGGGTTTGGCGACGGTGCCACAAACTTCCATGCGTTTCCCTCAGGCTTGGGGCCACTGTCACATACACAACTTGCTATAGAGCATTGGTATATACATACATACACAGCGGTACATACTGAAGAGGAATGGGATGATGGGCAGAGGGCGGACATAGATGAGGGTGGGGGATGGGATTTGTGCCACATTAGGCTAAAACAGGATCTGGCTGATTGCCTGAGAAACTGACAGATTGTTTGATAAATAGATCAATTGATTGGTGAGCTTTTGAAAGATGCACTCTTTATATTGATTGATTGGTGTGTTGACTGACTCATTTATTGGGTGGGTGATTGATTGGTTGGTTGATTGACAGCTATAGTCTTTGCTGGTGGAGCGATTGATATATACAGTATATCCAATAAGTGTTTGATTGATTAATTGATTATTGATTGAGTGATGAAGAGAGGCAGAGGAGTGTACAGTGTTTGAGCAGCAGAAGGAGGAGTGTAGTCCGTGTCCGTGTCGTTGTGGTTAGTCGGTCCGGTCCTCACAGGCCGAAGTCAAAGGTCAGGTCAGACTTGCCCATCTTCTGTCTATACACAGTGTCAAACTTGTCATTCATAGACACGG
The DNA here is from genome assembly GCF_964263955.1 of Coregonus lavaretus. NCBI lineage: Eukaryota > Metazoa > Chordata > Actinopteri > Salmoniformes > Salmonidae > Coregonus > Coregonus lavaretus. The sequence goes on from NC_140000.1 coordinate 41,210,166, forward strand.
TGAAGATGTCCTTCCACAGTCCAACGCGACCTGACAGAAGAAAGATTTACATGATCATATATCACTTATGTTTTAGTTATGAATGAGATGAATGGCCAAGAGGGATTGCCAGTAGTCAATATGAATGTTATTATTTTGAAACCTTCTTTATTGCATATTGATCAGCTCATACGCTATCTATGCTTCCTTATGACTCCCAACCATGTACAGTCAGGTCCATAATTGTTGGCACCCTTGATAAAATTGAGCAAAAAAGACTGTATAAAAGAAATAATACAAATACTGAGCTATATTGTATGCTCAAAAAAAATTGGGAAATTGGGAAGTTATATTATTACAATTGCTCAGAGAAAGACAATCTGTTTAACAAGTCATATTTTGCAAAATAGCCCCATAACATCAAAGATGTTTTACAGTAGGTAAGCAAATCAAATCTAAATTAAAATCAAAAATAATATTTAATTTGTCACATGCTTTGTAAACAACAGGTGTATACTAACAGTGAAATGCTTACTTACCGGCATTTCCCAACAACACAGAGAGAAAATAGAAACGTAATAGAAAGATAATAACACAAGGAATAAATACACAATGAATAACGATAACTTTGCTATATACACGGGGTACCAGTACCGGGTCGATGTGCAGGGGTAAGAAGTCTGGCCCTCCTGTAGCTCAGTTGGTAGAGCATGGTGCTTGTAACGCCAGGGTTGTGGGTTTGATTCCCACGGGGGGCCAGTATGAAAAATGTATGCACTCACTAACTGTAAGTCGCTCTGGATAAGAGTGTCTGCTAAATGACTAAACATTTTTTTAAAGTCATTGGCTAGAGTCTCTGACAATTTTTAGGGCCTTCCTCTGACACCGGTAGAGAGGTCCTGAATGGCAGGGCGCTCAGCCCCAGTGATGTACTGGGCCATAACGCACTACCCTCTTGCGGAGGATCTGAGGGCCCATGCCAAATATTTTCAGCCTCCTGAGGTGGAAGAGGCATTGTCGTGCCTTCTTCACAACTGTGTTGGTGGTGTGGACCTTGTTAATTCCTTAGTGATGTGGACACCAAGGAACTTGAACCTCTCGAACCCGCTCCACTACAGCCCCTTCGATGTGGATAGGGGCGTGCTCGTCCCTCCATTTTGTGGAGTCCACGATCAGCTCCTTTGTCTTGCTGGCGCTGAGGGAAAGGTTGTTATCGTGGCACCACACTGCCAGGTCACTGACCTCCTCCCTATAGGCTGTCTCATCGTCATTGGTGATCAGGCCTACCACCGTCGTGTAATTAGTAAACTTAATGATGGGGTTGGAATCGTACGTGGCCACACAATCTTGGGTGAACAGAGAGTGCACCCCTGAGGGGCTCCCATGTTGAGGGTCAGCGTGGCAGAAGTGTTGTTGCCAACCCTCACCACCTGGGGGCAGCCCATCAGGCAGTCCAGGATCCAGTTGCAGAGGGAGGTGTTCAGTCCCAGGGTCCTGAGCTTAGTGATGAGCTTGGAGGGCACTATGGTGTTGAACTCTGAGCTGAAGTCAATGAACAACATTCTCACATAGGTGTTCCTCTTATCCAGGTGGGAGAGAGCAGTGTGGAGTGCAATAGAGATTGCGTCATCTGTGGATCTGTTGGGGCGTTATGCGAATGGGAGTGGGTCCAGGGTGTCTGGGATGATGGTGTTGATGTGAGCCATGACCAGCATTTCATTGATACAGATGTGAGTGCTATGGGGCGATAGCCATTTAGACATGTTACCTTGGCGTTCTTGGGCACAAGGACTATGGTGGTCTGCATATAGGTATTACAGACAGGGTCAGGGAGAGGTTGAAAATGTCTAAAGACACTTGCCAGCTGATCAGCGCATGCTCCGAGTACGCGTCCTGGTAATCCATCTGGCCCCACGTCCTTGTGAATGTTAACCTGTTTAAAGGTCTTACTCACATCGGCAACGGAGTGCGACATCATCTGGAACAGCTGTTGCTCTCATGCATAGTTCAGTGTTGCTTGCTTTGAAGCGAGCACAGAAGGCATTTAGCTTGTTTGATATGCTTGCATCACTGGGCAGCTCGTGGCTGTGTTTCCCTTTGTAATTGTGATAGTTTGCAAGCCCTGCCACATCCGAGGAGAGTCAGAGCCAGCGTAATAGGATTCGATCTTAGTCCTGTATTGACGCTTTTCCTGTTTGATAGCTCGTCGGAGGTTGTAGCGGGATTTCTTATAAGCGTCTGTATTAGTGTCCCGCTCCTTGAAAGCGGCAGCTCTAGCCTTTAACTCAGTGCGGATGTTGCCTGTAATCCATGGCTTCTGGTTGGGATATGTACGTACGGTCACTGTGGGGGCAGCGTCATCAATGTACTTATTAATGAAGCCACTGATGTGGTAAACTCCTCAATGTTATCGCTATCCACTGCAGCGCCATCTCATACATCTCGGTATGGGGTTATTTTCTGCTTTGCATCCTTATTTCGGCGCCAAACCCACCATTGGCTCTATTTTCATGTCATCTGACCATAGCACCGGTTCCAATCCAAGTGCCAATGCAGTTTTAGCAAATTCCAGGAATTTACATTTGTTGGATAACATGAAACTAGAGCTCTTTAGCCACACACACCAGTGGTGGGATGGCGTCTAAATAAGTATGCAAAGCAGAAAAGAACCCCATACCTAGATGTAAAATGTGGTGGTGGATCTTTGATGTTATGGGGATATTTTGCTTCCACTGGTCCTGGGGCCCTTGTTAAGGTCAATGGCATCATGAACTTTAACCAGTACCAGGACATTTCTGCCAAAAACCTGGGTGCCTCTGCCAGGAGGCTGAAACTTGGCCGCAATTGGATCTTTCAGCAAGACAATAACACCAAGGAAACATCAAAATCCACATTGACCACAAAATCAACATTTTTCAATGGCCAAATCAGTCACCGGATTTGAACCCCATTGAAAATCTGTGGTTTGGATTGAGGAGGGCAGTCCATAAACGCAGACAAAGTACATCAAGGATCTGGATAGATTCTGTATGGAGGAATGGTCTAAGATTACTCCCAATGTGTCCTCCAATCTCATAAAACATTTTAGAAAAAGGCTCAGTGCCGTTATCCTCGCAAGGTGAGGTATCGAAAGGTATTGAAAACAGGAGTGCCAATAATTTTGACCCCTATCTTTTTGAGAGAAAAAAATATGGCATGTTAAACAAATTCTCTTTCTCTGAGCAATTGTATTAACATAAAATAATATAATTTCCCCAATTTTTGAAGCATACAATATAGCTCAGTATTTGTATAATTTATTTTATACAGTCTTTTTTCCTCATCTATGAAGGGTGCCAATAATTTTGGGCCTGACTGTATGTTTATGTACGTATGCCTATGTCTAGAGATATGGACTCACCTGTCCTCCAGTATGTAGGATAGGAATGTATAGGAATGTGTGTTTA